>NC_133537.1:9231145-9542987 GCF_048544455.1 Silene latifolia | reverse complement strand
TTAATTCCACATTTTTGAAAAGTTATGGGGCTAATTTGCTACAAGTTAAACTTAAAGGGCTGATTTACACATAGTTCATAAGTTATGGGAGTAATTTGCTACATCTCCGAAAGAAAAATTACAAGAGTATCATACTATGAGAATTACATTTTTTTTTTTTGATGACGAGGGGGTTGAATCCACCACGGGCCCATGCATTCCCGCACCACCACATGGACCATGTAAGTCACCCCCTTCGGGGTCTGTAGTGGCCAAGTGATCATCGCCCCAGCTGGTAGTCGAACCCGGGACCTCTCAACTCCTGCATTTCTACAAGCTTCAAGGTTTAACTCGGCCGGACTAACACCACTTGGTTGAGAATTACATTTTGCGTAAGCAGTAACAACACCAAGAGCAATCTTAACTTCTCTACTATTACAAAATCGAAAACGACACTTAATAAATTTATAGCTATATTCTTTAATATTATCAATGGTATTGCAAATGTGTACCAGAGTTTTGTTGTTAAGACTAATAGCTTCGACAAGTTGTTGAGAAAGAGTGAGAAAGATAGCTTCCGCATAATTGTGTTTCAACGCCCATTGCATAGCTAGGAGTAATGTTGTTGATAGCGTATGAATGAGTGAAGACGATCGAATTGTTCTTCCATGAAGCTCTCTAGTATCCTTAAAAAACAAAGCACAACCACGTATTTGATGGTCTTCAATATATGTAGGCGGACTCCACTTGTATTTGATGGTCTTCAAATATATGTAGGCGGACTCTTTGTTGGCGGTTGTGGAATCCTTTCATTACTAAATAAGAGGAGTTGTTGATGTGTGAACTCTTTACTTCGACTTAGCATTTGGTGCGGAGTAAAATTCCTCTTCCGGAATTTAGTATCATTTCTTGCAAACCAAATAGCCCATAAACTAGAACAAAATATAGTAGTACTGTATTTATAGTTATGACGATCGTTCTTCACCAGGTAAGAGATAAGATCAGAAATCCATTGCCGTAGTGGTATATGTGGATTCATAGACGCGCGTAGTCCTAAATCCCCACTTTTCCATATGACTTGAGCCACTTCACAATGCCTAAACAAATGATCCGCTGTTTCTGAATGCGCCGTTTACATAAGACGCAATGAAGTGGTAATTGTAAACCTTTTCGCAGCAATAGTTCTTTTGTTGGTAGAGCATTATGCATCAGTTTCCATACAAAAAGCTTGCAGCATGGGTGTAGCTTTAGCTTCCATAATAGGCACCAAAATCTAGCAGACACATTTGCATCCAGTTTAGCATTTTCAGCGATAAGAGTCTTGTAAGCTGAGCTAACTGTGTACAGTCCGTCATTTGTATACTTCCAATAAATAAAGTCACTTGTAGTGAAATTTGGTGGCTCCATGTTGATGATACACTGGAGCGAAGCAGCATGAAAATATTTGTCGAGTGTTTCAATATTCCAATTGCCATCCTCCCTAACAATCAAATGTATTGGAAGTGATGCTTCAGGGGCAACTTGATTCCGCGGTATTGGTTGATCAGATAATATGTTGATTTTTGAGCTATTCCCAAAGCTTCCAAGCAAATCTTTCTTGCAATTTGTCTGCTACTTTCAATATATTTTTACAGGCCCATGAAGGTTTGCAATGACTGCTTTTTAGAGGCGGTACGACACCCAAATTCTCGGAGTACTTTGTTCTGAGCACCTTAGAGAGAACTAATTGTGGGTTATTCATTACCCTATGATAATTCTTGGCTAATAAGGCTTGATTCATCACTTGTATACTCCTTAATTGTAAGGCGTCATACTCTCTTAGCGGATGCAAGACTTTATTCGGGAGCCAGAGAATAACTCTTTTTTTCTCAGAAGACGACCACCAAAAAGCAATTATAGTTGCTTCAATTTTGTAATGATTCTCTGCGGCAACTTGTATACTAACATCACATGATTAAGGGAAGCAATGAGCACTGCATTTATCAATACTAATTTTAGCTAGTTGGGAAAGATTAAGGGTATTCCAGGAGGTTAGTTTTTGTGTCACCCGATCCAAAAGATATCCAAAAGCGGCTATTTTGTTGCACCCAATGTCTGATGGAGCTCCCAGGTATAATTGTAACACACCCACCTACCAAGGAGCCTTCACAAGACCTTCCCTAGTAAATAAGGGCGTTATCATCTCGGCTGTCCGAGGTAAGTATATCAATAGACAATAACAGAATGTTTATTAAGTGTATCCTTTACAGTTATACAAACATGACAAGGAGAACAACTCCGAAACTACTGATGAGACTACTAAACATACGTGTCAGCGTGATGACTCGATCCCATCCATATCCTGCGAGCAACTTCAATATCTAACCTACTAAACTAACTGCTCACCATCCCCGAATGGATCACCACAGTTTTGAAAACATAACATGAGGTCAGTCAACTGCATAATGAAAGTAAAGATTCACAATAAACACAATCCAAACAATCTGTAATCAATCAATCCTCCAACACCAACAATAACCATTAATCGACTACACACCGAAGAGTATAGCCCTGCCAGGTTCCCATCGCAACGGAAAACCCCAAACCGCCAGTGAGGACCGCAGTCGTACCACCTAAGCCCCGCTCATCGCAACGAGCGAACCCAGCTCCTTAATGTGCACATCCCCCTTGTGATGGGAGTCACAAGGGGTGAACATGAGGTTGGAACTATCTCCCGACATGGTCCCACAACAACAACCAACCAACAGTATAATCCAATAAACCTCCATCAATTCCAATCAAAGATAACATGCCAACAATTAATCACAAACAACTTAATCAATTACACAACCAACTGAGTAGGAAAAACCCTACTTTTTCGTTATTCCATGAAAATGCGTCTTATCATATTATGCAAAGCAAGACTCCTCATCGAATCCTACAAGTGACAATTGTACCCTATCACTAAGCTATTCAGGATCTATTAAAAGAAAACAGTTATTCATAACTCATCACCTTGAGATGCAGACCGATGCCAACGGCGGCGACAATCCGACTCGATTACTTCATGCATAGATCGTCCCCTCCCTGGATTAGATCGTGGTGAGATATATATGGGTAGTGAGAGATGAGATGTTAGAGAGAGAGAGAGAGAGAGAGAGAGTATTAGGTATAGGAAGTGACGAAATAATGAAATAAAATGTTAAAAGATGCAACCTTCGCGTAATAGAAACTATCATCAAAACTATACAATCCACAAGGTAAATCAAGCAAAATAGCACATTATTAACAAGGAAAATAACACCACAAAATAAGGAAACCATACTTTTAAGTACAAATTTTAAAAGTTAATCATGTATACCACGATGCAAATTGTAAAGCAAGATTTTTGATTTAAAACAACACATGACGCTATTAACAAAATTGAAATCTTATTAATCATCTAAATCAAGAAAACTCTGAAACAAAATTTTCAAAATTTGAGACCATGCTTAACATCATTAAATAGCATTTGTATCTTCATTACAACATTAGATAAGAATGAAATATGAAATCAAGATTAAGTCATTTTTCAATACAAGTAACATACATGTCAAAACTTGAGAGGCTATTTGTAAGGCAAAACTCCTAGGTTCATGCAACACAAGAAACAATTAGATAGTTTTATGAGTGCAAAAATCATAATCATTCATTTTACGATGAAATTTCAAAAGATTTTGGATAACATTTTAAGATTAAATTCCGATTCAAAATAATACATGTCGATTGACAAAGGAAAGTCAAAACTTAAGCATGACAAGATTTTTGGGCCTCATTAGTCAACTAAACTAAGGTTTAAGCACTAGAATGAATCGAAACTCAAACATGAACTCTGACACTCCCAAATACCAAGGTGCCTTACCAGGACCACCGTAGCATGAGAGACCGTCACCATCTCGGTTGCCCGAGGTTAGTATATCAAAGTTACCAATCTAAAACACAATTATTAAAGTATAAATTATTAACTAGTTACATAGTTCAAATCCAAAAACCAAAGTACATGTGTATACTGTTCAACAACTAAAACTGAAACTAAAAGCTCATGACAGTGGCAGCTATACTCGAGTGATGGCTCGCCATGACGTCCCCATAGCTAAAGCACATCATCACCCGTCACAATCTGCTCACCATCCCCGAATGAATCACCGCAGATTTTATAAAACAATAACGGGGTCAGTTACTGTATAATCAAAATAAGACAAGTACAGAAAGGCAAACTGCTGATCATCACACCTCAAACTCCCAATCTCACATAGGAACTGACTACACACTAAAGTGTAATCCACACCGCCAGTGGGGGACCGCAACCAATCCCCACCAAATCCCCGCTCATCAGCGAGCGATAATCCTGTTCATTAATGTGCACATCCCCTCCTGTGGCGGCTTCCACAGAGGGCAAAACTAGGGCGTGAAGCCACTCCCGCAAGTGACTCCACTCAGCCGAGGACGCACCTCACGAACATCATCATCAGCCATCATAACACCAACACCAACTCCAATACACTAACAACAATCAACAGATAATCACTCGTACAACAATTACCACACAATCTTATAACAATTAAACAGTGAACCGAGTAGCAAAACCTTACCTTTCCGCAATCCAAGCACACACAAGCAATCAATAGCAATTCTCCACAATACCGTCACCTACATACAATAATCACATACCATCACTATAAACCCTTCTCCTAAATTAACCCAAAACAATAATTAGGGCCAAACCCTAAAAGACAACTGTTTTGTATGGATTTTGCGCAAAGCGAAATCTGGTCAGGGTAAGTCTAGGCAGGGTTAACTAGCTCGAACTTATATATGAATATGCAGGGTACGAAACTAGAAAAGTAAAGTAACATAAATAAACGATAATAAGACATGGAATTTGTACGTGGAAAATCCTTAAATGGGAAAAAACCACGAGCACCAAACCAGGAGAGGATTTCACTATAATATTGGGTATTTAGCACACACGATTGTAATATAGCTTGAATATTGTATTAGAGTATTGTATGCTAGAGCGTGTATTATGTTCTGTGAATAATCTCTAAGTACTCCTTATATAATCCATGCCGAACGGCTACTGGATTTCCTTCATCAATGCTGAATATTCCGCCTTAATTGCTCGATTTAATGAGCATTATTGCTCCCTTAATTTTTGTCCTTTATTACCAAATCTTCTCCATTAATGCTCTAATTATCATCCGTATATTGTCAATAATATAGTCCTTATATTTTGACCGTTGTCCTCTCCATGGCTGGCACCATTCTTCTTGTACCTTGGTGGCTTGACGTCCTGACACCCTGATGGTCAGGCCAGGCTGGAATAGTATCCTGAAATATCTGCGGATTTCCAGGCCTAACAATTGCCCCTTATCTCCTTATTTTCGCTGGGTCAGGCCAGAAATAAGGAGATAACTTCAATCTTTGGAAAACTGCTTTGAATGGTTGGATTATGACTAATCAGATCCTGTAACTGCTAATTGGTGGTTTTATGACGCGTGTTGCAATTAGTGCAACTTCTTCAATAATTACTCTGCAAGTTGCGAATGAAAAACCCTAGTTTAACCGAGTATAAATAGTCTTCTCTTCATTGATTAAACTCCACTAAAATCCGATCATTTTCTCTAAAAATCTTCATCCTCAAGTTCCCATAATCTCCAGAATTTAATCTTCAGTAAATCTTCAACAAATCTTCGATAATGTTTGCAAAAAAGAAATCTTCCAGGTGAGTGATGTCTCTTGGAACTCCATTCGTTCCAAATCCCGAGGAAACCACTTTTGAAAATTTGCCAGGGTCTTCTGTTGTCCAACCTCTTGCGGTTGAAAAGCTAATTGATCCCCCTCTTGAAATGATTTCAATCTTTCACAGAGAATTCGAATTTAAACCCACAAAAACTTTAAAAGATGATCAGTCTCTTCCAAACCGTCTGAAACCCGAATTTGAAAAAGTCTTGTAGGATAATGGAATCATTCCCGCCGATTCCAAAGTCTGGATCCCTGAAAATTCTCCTGTCAGGGCAGACTGGTCATGTCCTGGCTGGTTCTGTATCCATGACTGAGCCTTCAGGGCTGGTTGCAAGATTCCTTTGTCTCCACTTATGGTGGATGTTATTAAGGAAATTGGTGTGCCTTCCTACCAACTGATGCCTATGGTGTGGAAGGTAGTCTACTCCGTTGAATATCTCTTAAAAAAAACATAATATTTCCTTCTCCTTGGAGGACTTGAAGGCTTGTTATGCTGTCAAGACCAACAGTCTTGGCCGTATCAGTTTCAAGGTCAGGGCTTCAGCCGCTCCTCTTCTCAGCAATCTGGATAGCGGCCATGACAAGAGTTGGGCTACTGGGTATATGTTTATCAAGACCAATTCTGTGGGTCCTGATCTGGCGTACTTGAACTATGATGCCTGTGTGGGTGGTGAGTATCTTGAACTTCTTTGTCCTGCATGTTTATTTGTTAGTTAAAGAAAATAAATAGGTTTAAATGATTTATACCTCTTTTTGTTCGCAGTTGATGATTGGTCAAATGAAATTGAGTATCTCACTGCAAGTATTTCTGCTTTCCTTGCAATTCCTCAATTGGAGAGGACTTGGCCTCTCTGTTGTGGGGCTGGTCATCTTCCTCGGTGCCTGAAGACTGAAGGTGCTGCTAGAATGCCCAGGCCTTCAAAAGCTGTTAGTGCTTCTACTTCAGGCAGTAAGTCTTTCTGTTCTCTATTTTTGTTTTGCTTTTCTTTCTATTTTGGCTTTTTCATGACAGTCTGTCTTTATTGCTAATATAGTGCCTCGTGTTATAGCCACTAGGTCATTCACCCGCCTTGCCAAGTTTGGCATGGCTGACCTTTTTGCCAGGCTGACCAAGGTCAAAGAGGAGAGTTCCCAGGGAGGTGGTGATACTGCGCCCCTGTAATTGATTTAACTGAGTTGCCTGCTGATCCTAAGGTTTCTCCTACTCCTGTTGTCCATGCTGAAACAAGTTCAGCAGCCCAGAAGAGGAAAGTGGAGGAAGTTGATATGTCTGCCCCAGTTAGGGAAGTGCGAGCTAGGGTGGATAATTTGGAGGCTGCCAAGGTGAAAATTAGTGATTATGCCACTTCCAAATTTGATGTTATGCTCACTCTTGATCCTATTGAGACTGCTACACAGGCGGTTACTTCAGTAGATTATGCCGTCAGCCTTTTGGCTGCTGTGAGAGAGGTATATGTAGTTTTTTTGTAATATGTATATATCTTTTATTTAGAGGTTTTTATTATTATGACATAATATTTATACTATTTCTGTTTCTGTTCAGGGTGCTGCAGCTTGTCTCCATAATGCTTATCAGGCTACCTCTTTGGTGGCTAGGATTGATCTCATGAGATCTGATTATGATAAGGTGAAGTCTGAACTGGATTTTGCTCGGGCTGATCTGGCTGCAGGGACAGCTAACTTGGCGAAGGTGGAGGCTGAGAGGGATGCTGCCAAGGCTGAGGCCAGCTCGCGTAAGCAGCTTCTGCAGAAGGCACTGGACAGGAATGAGGAGCTTACCCTGGAGAGGGATGACTTGGAGTTCCAGCTTGATGATGCTTCCCTGTACTTCTATATCAAGGGAAAAGTGGCTGCTATGTCGGAGCCGGTGGAAGCCAGGGCAAATTGGAACCCTGAAGCTGAGATGGCCTTTGCTGCTTCTAAGTATCCTGACCTGCATAATATGGGCAATGAACAGGAGGTCGACTACCCAGGGGAGCAGGATGTTGACGCTGAGGCTGATCAGGCCAAAAGTGGAAGTGTTGATGCTGTCTCCAAAGGGGAGCAGTAATTTTATATTTTTTCTTTGATGGTTTTGGCCCATCCAGGGAGGATGTCCCTAGAAAGACAATTTTATTTTCTCGTTCTTTTGTGTTTGGTTGGTCAGGGAGGTTATCCCTGGCCTTAACAATTATTTTGGTGCCTTTGCCCCAGGGGGTAAGAGTTTTATGAGTATGATGGTGGTGGCCTACCCTTTGTTCTGATCAGGTCCTTTAGATATCCGGATTTCAACAGGTAGGCCACTTCTTTCCTCAGGGTGAAGCAATCATCCGTTTTATGTCCAATGTCCATGTGGAATTCGCACCATTTGGTGTTGTCTCTCCTAGGGTTGGGATTTTCCACCTTCCTAGGCCATCTGACCACTGATCCCATGTTGTCAAGCCTCTGGATCAATCCTGCAATATCAACACTGAAGTTATGCTCAGAAATAGGCGGGAAAACTTTAGCCTTACCTTGATACTCATATGCCAGGTTAACTTCTGAATGGTCTGACCTGGAATATGGGGTAGGTCTGTAATTGTTTCCTTTGTTGCTCTTCCTATTGCTCTTTTCATAGTCCTTTGATCCACTGGATGATCCGACTTTGTAGCTTTTGTCTTCTTCCAGCCTGATATATGCAAGGGTCTTGGCCTGGACATCTTCGAAGGTATGGCAGGGATACTTATTGAGTTCATTGTACAAGTCACTATGAGGTAGTAACCTCTGCCTGAATGCCTCCACTGTTGTTCCAATGTCAGACCTGGGAATAGATACTTTCTCCTTGTTGAACCTGGCGAGGAATACCCTGAGAGTCTCCTCTAGCTTCTGTGTAATCCTGTAAAGATCACTGGAGCGCTTCTCCAACTCCCTTCTGCTTGCAAACTGCTGGTTGAAGTTGTTGATCAGGTTGGCAAAAGAATGGATGGTCCCAGTTGGCAGGTTGATGTACCATTGTAGAGCAGGTCCGGCCAGGGTTATTCCAAATCCCTTACACATGCAGACTTGCCTGAACTCACTGGGAATAGATGCAGCTAACATTTTCCGTTTATAGAAAGCTACATGATTCTGTGGATCTGTGGTCCCATCATAAATCTTCATAGACGGAATCACAATTTTTTTAGGTAGATCCATTTTTGCTATTTCGTCTATAAAGGGCAAATCAGCATAACTATCAGGGGAAGCTTCCTCCAAGCTGGCAGGAACTCCAGGTATCTTTTCGAATTTTTCATTTAGCTTCTTGATTTCCTGGACTACTGCCATCATGATGGCTGTTGCAGATTCATCAGGTTTTTCATTGTTATTTGTTAGCTCACCATCGCCATCAACATTGATAGATTTAGAGCCACTTGGACTCCCAAAGCTGGAGAAATCAATGTTTTTGATGATTGATGCAAATGGTGTTCCTGGCTGGAATCTAGAGCCTGCTCCTTGTGTTTTTTTCCAATTTTTGTTTCAGAGCTGACTCAGATTCTCTTAATTGAAGGATTTCAGCCTCAGTTTGGCCTACCTTGTCTTTCAAACCTTCCAACTCAGCTAGTTGTTGGAGGGCTGCATTCAATTGTTCTTTGATGGTATGCTGAGCCATTTTTGTAGGTTATTCGGATTTTTGTAAGATAAGGAAAAAAGATTTTAAAGAGCTAGATGCCCCAGGGTGGGTGCCAATTGTTTTGTATGGATTTTGCGCAAAGCGAAATCTGGTCAGGGTAGGTCTAGGCAGAGTTAACTAGCTCGAACTTATCTATGAATATGCAGGGTACGAAACTAGAAAAGTAAAGTAAGATAAATAAACGATAATAAGACAGGGAATTTGTACGTGGAAAACCTTAAATGGGAAAAAACCACGGGCACCAAGCCAGGAGAAGATTTCACTATAATATTGGGTATTTAGCACACACGATTGTAATATAGCTTGAATATTGTATGCTAGAGCGTGTATTATGTTCTGTGAATAATCTTTAAGTACTCCTTATATAATCCATGCTGAACGGCTGCTGGATCTCCTTCATCAATGCTGAATATTCCGCCTTAATTGCTCGGTTTAATGCACATTATTGCTCCCTTAATTGCTGTCCTTTATTACCAAATCTTCTCCATTAATGCTCTAATTATCATCCGTATATTATCAATAATATAGTCATTAAATTGGTCAAATATTGTCCTTATATTTTGACCGTTGTCCTCTCCATTGGTTGGCACCATTCTTCTTGTACCTTGGTGGCTTGACGTCCTGACACCCTGATGGTCAGGCCAGGCTGGAATAGTATCCTGAAATATCTGTGGATTTCCAAGCCTAACAACAACCTATTAGCTGATTACAAGAACTAGAGACTTAACAAAGAAATCGAGACAAGAGACGGAAGTGTAGACTTGCGATCGATCAATTAGCCTTGAGAGTGATTAGGGTGATTAGAGAGAGAAATGAACGTCGTTAGGTTTTGGTAAAAATGATTTAGAAACTGTAAAAGCATAATTTATATAATCTCTAATCACCTTAACCAAACCGTGGAATTTAACCCGGCAGACCGGATACTCGGTTGAGTATTGAGAATACTCGGCCGAGTTAGCCCTATTCGGCCGAGTATACTAGACTCAGAAAACCGTGGTATTACAGTCTTCCCTCCTTAAAAAGAACTTCGTCCCCGAAGTTCATACCATACACAAAACAAATCTTCCACACATGCCACTCAGCCAACCAACATCACTCAACTCTCATCCTACATTCTCGACGCTCACTCACTTAACAACGCCTATCTAAATCACGCAACTCAGAACACAACATCAACTATAGAATAACCCACCCAACTCCATAATACTATTGAATACCAATAACATAAGTGTTGCCGACTCTGTCTTACGTCCATAACTCTTAGTACCAAGATAGTCCACCAACAAGATCAACCACCACAACGGAATGTTTCATTATACCACCCTTAAAACGAACTTCGTCCTCGAAGTTTACTCATACACATAAACATCATACTACTACCAGCACTTACATTACCTGTTATAAAATCAACCGCAACACAAATCCATCCTCTATTCTACACAATCACTCAAACTTCCAAATTATACTACAACATGTACAACCATCAAACCCTCTTTGTTGCATCCTACTCCTCTTAAGATAAATGTTACGTCCTCGTAACGTACTAATACTAGATCCTTAGCTATATCTTCTCATTATCTTCATCACCACCGACTGTCAACGATAACCGCCTATAGCCTCAACACCTACCTGCATCCATTCTTATATCCAAGGCTTTTTTACTCTAACCGTTCTCATACCTAAATTCATTTTGTACTTCATATAACCTATGCCATAAAATCCTCAGCATAACCACTACCCACAACTCTTCAACATTACCGCAAAACGACATACTTATATATATATACACTCATCTCCACGATCATAACTCACAATCCACAATTTCTACACACACCCACATTAGCTTCTCAAGTTCATTTTTTTTATTACCACAAAACTCACCCATAACTTAACATGATACTAAGTCCCAAAACTCTGTACTCAATGTCCCAATAAAAAGGTTATAAACCACTTGCCGCTTCCAGCTCAGCACACACCCATTCCACAAAACTCTTGCCACAACTATGTCCTAATAACAAAATATCACTATACCATAACGACAATGAAAACATACGCAACTTTCTTCCATATCATACTCTATCCTCACTCTCAAGCCGAAACTAGAAATAAACATTAATAAACAAAACAACAATCTATATGCCCAAACCGACACTGACAGCAGTAAACAAACAACAATCTATATAACCGTGCCCGGATCGCCACTCGAGGCTGTGGACATGGGCCAAACCGCGGCGCGCGCGGAGGTGCTTGAAATAATCGTGCATTTGTCGAGTCGCCACCAATTTTTATAGGAAATTGGAACCTTTCGAATAGCTCGTGTCATGTCAAGACACAAAGTAGTGACATGAACACTAAGAACTCGTTACCCTTAGCATTCTATGTCTAGAATGACTCTCGTGGATGCCTGATAGTAGGGTAAAATCGTCACACCCTTATCAAAAACAAATTTATAAAGCTCGATACCTAACTAGTAAAGTTTGGTAAGTCGAGGTCGATCACAAGGATGGTGGGGTTAGACTACAAGTCTATTGTTTAGTTTTAGTTTAGTCGGACGATGAGATTGATGTTGAAAATATTCTAAAAGTAACTAAAACAAGAAATGAATGACCAACTAACAAATAAACAATGAAAGTAAATATAAAATGACTAATTAAGGGAGTTAGGGGGATTAAGGGGGTTCATGTATCTAATAGAGTTCTCAATGGGGTTTAAAGATGTATTAATCGATAAAGTGTAAGTGCTAAAATGAGGTCTTAATACTCTCTCGAGTCACTAAGTACCCAACCACCCTATTACTCACTCTCGTGACAATAATAAGAAACGGTCTCATCCTAAATGCGCCTAATCAAGTCCCGGGTCTCCCACATCGACTCAATAACAAAGTCAAATAACACTAATCATCATTAGGGTTACACAACACATTAAAGTACCAATTAAGTGACAAATTAACGCAAATGACTTAACGATTAACGATAATAATGACTACCCATTAAATGAAATCCAATTTAATACACTAATCCCTTCCCCCTAACAAATAATCTATTCTAACATAATTAAGGACACAATAATTAAGCTACCCACTAATAATAAATATGTAATAAACATAATTAAACTAATAAAGTAACAAACTTGGATTGAATTAACAAGTAAGACTAACATAAATAATGAAATGAAAATGATAAGAACAATAAAAAAGAGATGAGAAACTTGTACCATATGAAAGGAGATTGCATAGATGGAATAGATCTATAACTTGAATACAAAAAGATTAAACCTTGAACCGAATTGATGAACTAAATTAATATCTAATTAAACTAATAAGGAGGAGAAATAAGGGAAGGTTTTATTTTTGAGACCTACTGTGGCGTCCGTCTAAAAAGTGTGTCTACCTACCAAATTGTGTAGGTTTTTTCTAAAACTAAAGACTTCTTTCTTTTATACTCCTCAGTACAAAATATTAAAATACGAAATTGCCCCTCATTTAAACTCCATACAAGAATGAATTGTCAAGGGCCCAACCGTCTTTTTCTTCTTCCTTCCTTTTATCATTTCTTCAAAACCCATGGGTCTTCAAACAAATCAACTGAGTCAACGCAATCAACTCGATGATAACATCCGCACGACGGTGGCTCGAGATAGCAGGTGGCTTTCG
The DNA here is from genome assembly GCF_048544455.1 of Silene latifolia. NCBI lineage: Eukaryota > Viridiplantae > Streptophyta > Magnoliopsida > Caryophyllales > Caryophyllaceae > Silene > Silene latifolia. Next base: position 9,529,968 of record NC_133537.1, on the reverse strand, counting down.
GACTGCAGATAGAGTCGTGAATTGGATGAAGTACGGCCTGCTAGGAGTGACACGGGCTAGCCTGAGATCTGAGCATCGAACCATGGCGAGTCGAATGATGGAGAAGGAGCGCGGTTGTGGTGGTCGCCTGAGATGTAGGGAACGTCATGGTGATGTCGACGAGGGAGTGCGTGGTTGGGCAGCTGCATCTGGTGGTCGGAGTTGTTGCTGCACATGCCATGGTGATGGTGGTACGAATTGGTGATGCTGCTGGTTGATTGAATGCAGGACGGAGATTGACGGAATTGCAGCTCCGTGGTACGGTGTTCGAGCTGCTGCTGCTTTGCGTTGATGGCGGAGGAATGACGTAGCAATAGTGTGAATGGGGAGGAGATGAATCCGAGTATGGATGGTGGGCTCATGTGGTGGTTGAGGTGAGCCGTGGTAGCTGCTCTTAGTTGTCGATTTCGGTGGTGGCTGGATATGAATGTGAATGGTGGTAGAAGTTGTGGCGAATGAATGAAGATGGAGAAGATGGAGTGCGAAATGGTGGTATGATGCTGGTGGTTGATGATGAAAGGAAGTCAATGAGGATTTGTCAACCTTTGACTTTTCTACATTTGTTTAATACTAAGATCTCGTATTGACCCGTCTCACTCCTCGTTCCTCCTTGCTATTCCGTCTCACCTACACATAAAAGAAACGAAATAATAATAATACTAATATTATATATAAATACGACTAATTATTAAATACAACTAATACGACTAATTATTATAAATTAGTAATTAAATGAGCTTTTTAATCAATTAGGCACGCAAAATCGAGTCGGAATAAGGTGTAAATGAGGGGTAAAATACGACTAAAATACTACTCATCAAATCTCCTCACACTTAAACCTTACTCGTCCTCGAGTAAGCTCATTAAATAAACAAAGACCCGTAATATAAGAAACTAGCTGAACTAATAATATCCGATGAAAGGCAATTAATGGGCCTTCTCCGTCCCTTCAACTCACATTGAAATAGATTGAGGTATGCATTCAAATGCAACGCAAGTGGGGGCTTGCGGAAAATTGGACACATCTTGACATGAAGCACATAACAAATAACAAGATGCATCAACAAAAGTGTTTTAGCAGGATTTTCCTGAAAGGATCCGGCTTAGTTATAGAGTAATCAGGGTATCTAGTTCTATAAGTTTGGTATGTTGTAGATGAATAATGAGGAAAGACTAGGAGAAAAGAATAGTGTTTATATTATTTTGATAAGCTGAATACAAATTTTGTTTAAGTAGTTGAATGTTCATAAAATGACGAAAAGATAAGTAATAGAATAGTTGCACACTAATAAATAATCAATGAATTTTCCAATGCTAGAATTACAATATTTATAATCATAAAAATGAACGTTGTACTGGTCTTCAACGCCCTTCCCTTTTGTCGGAGCTGTTACCGGATTAATAGGGCATGTTCCCTATTAATCCGGTTGACTCGTTCCTATTTGATTGATCCTTAACTTCCTCTTCCTTTGCACGTCCAGGTTCATGGGCAATATGGTTTTATAATTAGACTTAGTCTTCCTTGAGGATAGGACACGAATATATATCTTTATATAACCGTTTTTCTTCTTTCTCAGCTTAATTTAACCTGCTTTAATACTCTGCCAGGCTATTCTGTACTTACCATCAGGCTTCTCTTTCAGGATAAGGCAGCCTGATTGCAATAACAGCTAGAACTGTCCGGTCTTTGTCTTCTTCAGTCAGCCTTGTAAGGTCGAGGCCGGTTATGGTCGGGCCGGACTAATCTGGCCTAACAATTGCCCCTTGACATTTTACCCGCGTCTTTGGATCAGGCCAGGGGTGAGATGTCAACTTTACCGGGTTGAATAATAAAGAGAATTATACTTAATCAATGACTCTTAGACTCCTAGTTACCGTTGAACACTGTAACGGCTAGGTGATGTCATGCTGAGAGTTTTGCAATTTCTAGGGTTTTCATACCGTTATTCATCTTCTATAAATACGGTATTTGGGACGAATTTGTTTTCCACCAATTTTCTTCCACTTTCTTTGCTAAATTTCTCTCTAGAATTCTTCCCTATTTCTCCTGAGTTCTTCTCTTGTCAACTTACAATTATTCAATAATTAACATCCATTACAAAGAGATCAAAAAATAAAGGATATGGGAGCCAAAAACGTTCGTTCCCCAAAAAACTGCCGCACCTCGGAAGGGTGTCACGAGCCCGAACCCTCGGATGTTCGGGAGGAAGAGGTGAGGGAAATTGATCCTCCCGCTCGTCTTTGTGGCTTTTAAGTACCAGGATTCTGTTTTCACTGCCCTTCAATCTATGGATTCTTCTTTTCCTGAGGAAAACTTACTAAAAACAAACTATGACAAGATTCTAAGGGAGAAGAAAATAATTCCTGAGTCAACTGAGGTATGGATTCCTGAGTCTTGTCCGGTCAGGGCTAACTGGGTGTCACCTGGCTGGTTCTGTATTTTTGAATGGGCATTCAAAGCAGGCTGTAAGTTACCTTTTACTCCCTTAATGATTGACACCAGTCGTGCTATGGAGGTATCACCTTTTCAGATTATGCCAATGGTTTGGAAACTTGTCCATTCTATTGAAAATTTATGTGCTAAACACAATCTTGTAATTACTATTAATGATATCAAGGCAGTATATCATATGAAAAATCCTGTTGACGGTCGTTTTAATTTGAGAATCAAGTCAAAAATGTCTCCATTAATCACTAACCTGGACTCTGGAGATGATAAAAGTTGGGCAAAGACTTTCCTGTTTATCCGGACTGAGACTCTGGGATCAGGCTTTGATTATCTGAGATATCCTCCCTTAGAGAGTGGTAGGTTCCCTGTACTTTTATTTTGCAATATATATTACATGAGATTTGTTAGGCCCAGATTTACCTGGCCTGACCATAACCTGGCCTGACCTTACGAAGCTGATTGAAGAGAACGAAGACCGGACAAATCTAACTATTATTTAGCTGTTGAAGAATATTATGGCAGGCAGGCTACTAAATCCTGGAAGAGAAGCCTGATGGTCAGTATAGAATAGCTTGCGATTATTAAAGCGGTGGGATTAAGAAGATAAACAAGAAATACAGTTGTATAAGTCAAATAACCGTGTCCTATACTCAAGGAAGACCAAGTCCAACCAAAAAACCCTATCATTTATGAATCAAGACGGAAAGGAGAGAAAGAGCCTAAGATTCGTTAAAAGAAGAGTAAGTCAAGCGGATTAATAGGGGACATGCCCTATTAATCCGGCAACAACTCCTACATTTGGGGAGGAGGTTGATCATTGTAACGTTGTTCATTGTAACGTTGAGAATAGTGTTGAGAACTATAAATAGCAGAATCTAAACAATTGTAAAGGCATTCAATATTAGTCAATTATTTTACACTTTATCTCTTTTTACTCTTGAATATTCAGATATACATACAATATTGTACTCGGCTTATCAAGATAATAAAAACGTTATTCCTTATACTTAATTCTTCCTTTGTTATTTACTCGTATTATTCCAGTCATATAGAACTAGATACCCTGATTACTATATAATCAAGCCGGATCCTTCCAGGAAAATCCTGCTAAAACAATTGGCGCCCACCGTGGGGCATCTAGTTCTTCAGCCAATAAAATTCTCCTTATCATCTTTCATTTAATATTCACACATAAAAATGGTGGAACTCACCGCAGAACAACAATTAGCGGCTGCCCTGGCCAAGATCAAAGAATTGGAGACAATCCAAGAGAGGGCGCTCAGTGGCAAAATCAATAGGTCAAGGAATCGAGTCTAGCCCAAGAAGAAATTGGAAAATCAGGCTTCGGGCTCCAAGACCAGATTCGAACCAGGAACCCCATTCTCATCCATTATCAAAAACATAGACTTCTCTAATTTTGGAACCCCGGAGAAGGATACATTATCCGGCACTCCAACCATTCCCAATGATGAGACAAACAAAACTGAAGCAATAATGATGGCTATGCTTCAGAAATCCAAAACTCCACAACAAAATAGAAAATATACCCGAGTGCCGGACCACGTGGCTGAAGTAGAAGTCGACACTTTGCGATTCACCCTTTGCAGATGAAATTGCAAAGATTGATCTCCCAAGAAATTTACTTTATTCCGTCCATGAGAACTTATGACGGAACCTCTCGATTCACAAAATCATGTTGCCATATTCAAACAAAAATGTTGGTCGCCTCAATACCCAAAGGAACTCGGCAAGTCCGCATGTGCAAAGGCTTTGGCACAACCCCGACCGAGCAAAGATTACAATGGTTCATCAATCTCCCAAATGGAGGTATCAAGAATTTTGCGGAATTGATCAATGCCTTCAATCAACAATTCGCAAGTAGCAGAGATATGGCCAAGAGACCAAGTAACCTGTTCAGGATAAAGCAACTTTCTCAAGAATCTCTCAAAGAATTCCCCGGCCGAGTTTGTCAAAGAAAAGGTGGCCATTCCCAGATGTGATGAAGAAACAAATGATAGAAGCATTCAGTGCAAGGAGTCCTGCTGACAAAGTGACATTTATGCAGATCTGACCAAGAAAGCATGTCCAACCTTTGCCACTGTTCAATCCATCGCCTTGGAGCATGTCAGATTAGAAGAAGACCTCAACTTCAGGACAAATTCATCCGGAGGAAAGCAAGGCTATGGACATACTAACAGAAAAGCTCCTACCATAAAGGAGGCAATCCCACTCAAAGACCCTATTCCAGGCTTGAACGATCCAAGTCAATATGGCACAAGAACACAAAGGTAACCTTTCTAGCCTTCCAACTATTCCCGAATATAACTTCTCTATTAATACTTTGCAGGATTAATCAAACGCTGGAAAACCTGGGAGATACAAATCGATGGCCAAAGAAATCCGACAACCCCAGGAAAGATCCAACAAGATGGTGTGACTTCCACCAGGACATCGGACACACCACGAAAGAATGCATCCAAATTTCGAAACAAAGCGGCATATCTTCTAAAGAAAGGCTACTTGAAAGACATAATCCAAAGACCAAAGAACAAAGATGAAGGACAAAACAAGAGAGACCCAGGAAGCGGCCAGAGACCCTCCTCCTCCTCCTCCCATCTATGAAGTCAAATTCATAAATGGAGGATCGAAATCCAATGGACTAACCACTCGGCCGCCAAAAGAATATCCAGGGAGTCCAGACTCCAACCTCTTCTCAGACCCAAATCATTGCCTGCTATTACCTTTGATGACTCGGATCGCAAGGAATATCGATCTACACCATGACAACCGGTAATCACCATGCAAATCGGCACAGCAAAAGTGTCAAGAATCCTGATAGACGGAGGAAGCTCAATCAACCTGGTGATGCTTGACGTCCTTAAAGCTATGAAGATAGACGAAGGGAAGATCATCAAGAAATCCAGCGTCCTGGTTGGATTCAGTGGAGAAACAAAGAACACCTTGGGAGAAATCAGCTTGCCTACCTATGTGGAAGGCGTAGCTTCATATGAGAGATTTGGAGTAATGGATTGCCTATCCTCGTATAATGTAATCCTGGCGCACCATGGATCCACAATGTCAAAGCAATCCCATCAACATACCATCAATGCGTGAAAATTCCAACGTAATGGGGATAACCACCATCAGAGGAGAACAAAGGACGGCTCAGGAATGTTACACTCAGGATTTGAAACCCTCAAAGTCAGGTAAGTCCCTTGCATAGCAATTAAAGTCACCTGTCGGGGAAGAATATATAGCACAAACACAGATGGAAACAGAGAAGTCACATTAGACCCGAATTCCCTGACAGAAAGTACTTGTAGGGTCGATGACCCGACTCAATCGGACCAAATCAAATCGATTTCTCAAAACTAAAATGTCTTGTTTTGCTTGGTCACATTTTGATATGACCGGTATAGATGCTTGATGTTATTACTCATAAGTTGAACATTGACAAATCCTTTAAGCCCGTACAAAGAAAAAGAGAAGAAAATTTGCTGCAGAGAGGCACGAAATCATCAACCAAGAAGTTGACAAGCTACTAGACATGGGAATGATCGGGAAGTAATGTACCCGATCGGCTTGCAAACGTGGTAGTCGTCCAAAAGAAAAATTGCAAATGGAGAGTCTGCGTAGACTACACCGACTTAAACAAAGCCTGCCCAAAAGATCCATTTCCCCTACCACACATCGATGCAATGGTAGATGCCACTGCAGGCCACGAAATGTTAACATTCATGGATGCCTCCAGCGGATTCAATCGATAAAAATGCACCCGGTGACCAGAAAAGCACACTTTCATCACCGAAAAAGGTATATATTGTTATACTGCTATGCCCTTTGGATTAAAAAATGCAGGTGCAACCTACCAAAGGCTAGTCAACATGATGTTCAAAGATCAGATAGGAGACACCATGGAAGTCTACATAGATGACATGGTAGTCAAATCAAAAAAGGCAGAAGACCACGTCAAAGACCTGGAAATAGCCTTTAAAATACTGGAAAAATTCAATATGAAGCTCAACCCACAAAAATGCCACTTCGGAGTCTCAGCAGGCAAATTCCTGGGCTACATGGTGACAAAAAGAGGAATAGAAGCCAGCCTTGAACAGATCAAAGCTATCCTGGAGCTAGAACCACCAAAGACAGTCAAAGACATACAAAACCTGACTGGAAGAATAGCAGCCCTGAACAGATTCATTTCAAGATCATCAGAAAGATGCAAATCGTTTTATAACCTGCTAAGGAAGAACAAGGACTTCCAATGGACCCCCGATCATCAGCGCCTTTGAAGACTTGAAAATATATCTATCTTCTCCCCCTTGCTGGCAAAACCAGTCAAAGATGAACCCCGACAAGATACCCTTGTCGATCAGAACTTCTTTGTCGGTGCGGTCCTGGTCAAAGAAGCGTACGGACAACAAGACTGTCTACTATGTAAGTAAAAGTCTACCGGATGCGAGAGATCATGTATGGCTTACTTGAAAAATATGTTTTAGCTTTAATTATGAGTTGCACAAAATTGAGACCATATTTTGAAAGCCACCCAATAATAGTCGAACCAATCTCCTATCAAATCAGTACTCGAAACCGAATCGTCCGGACGAATGTGCAAATGGTAAGTCCAGCTAAGCACATACAATATAACATTTGAACCAAGGACAAAGAATTAAGTCACAAGCATTAGCCGATTTTGTGGTGATTTTAGTCCGACCCTAGAACCCGACCTAATAAAAGAAGTGAATAAACCGACCAAATGACCAAACAGGACCTAGAATGGACCCTATTCGTCGATGGTGCAGCCAACATGAGAGGCACAGGACTAGGGTTAGTACTAAAATCGCCACAGGGGGATAAGATAGTACAGGCTATAAGCTGTGCATTTGAGGCTACCAACAACGAGGCAGAATATGAAGTCCTGATAGCCGGATTAAAGGTATGTATTGACCTTGGTGTGCAAAACCTAAAGGTACGTACCGATTCCCTTCTTATCTCCAACCAAGTAAATGGGATATATACTGCAAAAGACCCCAAGATGATGCTTTATCTGGACGTTGTCCAAATTTTAAAAAGTAAATTTCGAAATTTTAATATTGACCAAATTCCCAGGGATTTGAATACCCAGGCCGATGCTCTAGCCGGCCTAGGATCCAACTTTAGTCCCCTTGACTTCGACAAAATACCCATCGTGCATTTATTAGAACCTGCAATAAATAAACAAGATGAGAGTTTCCCAATCTACATTGCTAATTCTTGGACAAAACCCTACTATGATCAAGCTACTACAGGAATCCTTCCCTTAAATAAGCGGATGCCGAGCACTAAAAATAAAAGCGCTTCATATACTATTATTGACAACGTGCTTTTTAAGAAATCGCAGGCCGGGCCCTACCTCGGATGCCTGGAACCACAGGGAAGTCGAGCGGATATTATCAAATCCATGAAGGATCTTGTGGAAATCACAAAGGTGGAAGAAGCCTGGCAAGCAAAGTACTCGAAAAGTTATTATTGGCCTACCTTGAGAGCCGATCTTGCGGATTTTAGCTCTAAATGCAAAGCTTGTCAGATTCACGGACCATATATCCATCAGCCATCTGAGGAACTACATTCCATATCCGCACCATGGCCATTTATGAAGTGGGGCATGGATATAGTAGCAAAACTACCTCAAGCACCCGGACAAAAGGTTTTCATGTTAGCAATGACTGATTACTTCTCCAAATGGATAGAAGCTGAATCATACAGGCAAGTTAAGGAGAAGGATGTCATAGCATTCATTAAACACAACATCATATGTAGATATGGCATCCCCTCTGAAATAGTATGTGATAATGGCACGCAATTTGTGGGAAAAAGAACAATGACCTTCATGCTCAATGGAACATCAATCTGGTAACATCCACACCAGGATATCCAAAAGCCAACGGTCAAGCGAAATCCAAAGAATAAGGTGGTAATCACCGCATAAAGAAAAAGCTGGAAAAAAGGAAAGGCAGATGGGTTGAAGAACTCCCCCTGGTCCTTTGGGCTGACAGAACCACACCTAAAACATCCACAGGCCAAACCCCTACTCCTTGGTCTATGAATGTGAAGCGAATCCCAAACAGGTGGACATTCCATCAGCCAGATGCGGCTGAATACAATCACAAGCAATATACCTCTAATGGAGGACAAATGGACCTAACAGAAGAGCTAAGAGATGCAACAAGATCGATTAGCAAGATACCAAAGAAAGAGTTGCGAAAAGCTACAACAAGACCACAAAGCCAGGATATTCAGGGTAGGAGACCTTGTCCTCAGGAAAGTATTCCAAAACACAAAAGAAAAGAATGCTGGCAAATTGGCCCCAACCTGGGAAGGTCCCTACCTAATTGACTCAATAGTCGGCCAGGGAGCCTACAGATTACAAACCCTGGAAGGCGAAATGATCCCAAGAGCTTGGAACATTGCACACCTAAAATTATTCCACATATAAAATATATTTCCCGGTTCAGGTATAATTTTCGTGTTCACATTTCCTGCCCAATTTGATATGAAATTACATGTATGATACTTGCCATTACGTGAATAAATGCAATATATGATTTCTTCAAAATTACGTGCCCAAGTACTGATCTATGTTCCCATATTTTTAAGTAGAATCTTCAATACTTGTTTTTACATACTGCATTTTATTTAAAACAAATTTTAAAGATTGGGGGCTACCCCCACCGACATTCAACTAATATCCAACTGATATCCAAAATTCAGTTGCAAAACAGGCCTTATAACACTGAGCTCAACTTAACATAAAAACCTGGGAAAACTATTCCTGGATTGTATAACATAAATGGGTCATAAGCCCTCCAGACAGGCAAGGGACATAAGCCCTCCAGACAGGCAACGATCCCACCCATAACACATTAAACTGGCCAGATCCAAGACAAAAAACGGCCGACCGAATCGAATAAGCGGCGAGATCCGATGACGCGTTCAACATCACCTTTTCAAAACACAAGAAGATAATTTGACCAAATATTTATTCATCCAAAATAAATGGCCTTACCACACACCTAAAAAATATCCATTCCAGGGACATCCCCCCTGGATGGGTCAAAAAATATTTCTAAATATTCATTCCAGGGACATTCCCCCTGGATAGACCAAAACCCAAAAGAAAAACAAAAACTAAGCTATTTTTGAGCCAGTAACCGACTCACAACCATCCGCCATTTCCTGATCATCAGACTTTGCCTTGGAAGGAGGAGAATCCACTTCTTCTTCTTGACCCATATTGGCCAAATCGGGATATCGAGCGTCCAAAGCCATCTCATCCCGGTCCGGATTCCAATTAGCCCTGGTCGATTTTGGATCCCTCATAGCATCAACCCGGCCTTTCCCGAAGAAGTACTTGAGCGGATCACCAACCGCGCCTCCACCAACTCCTTTTCAGCTGCAAGCTCCTCGTTCTTTCTTAACTGATCTTGCATTGCCTGCTTCTCGGCCTCCAACTCTTGCCTGACAACCTTCTCAGCGTTTTTCGCAGCCACCTCACAAACTACAGCAGCCCTGACCGCCTCCTTAGCTGTCCCCAACTGAGATTGAAGTACCACTTCATTACCCCTGGATGTGTACAGATCACGGTTTAGCCTATCCAACTTTTCCTCCAAATTAGCAACCTTGGCCTGGGCATCATTGAACCGACAAAGCAACCAAACCAACATCCAATCCCTACAACGAACGAAATCAATCACCAAATACAAAACAAAATAAAAAACACATGAACAATTAAAAACATTCCCTTACAACCAACCTCCTTAGCCGAGAAGCAAGTTCAACAGCCTTTGTTACGAGAGAAGTCGAAATAGAGACCACTCGGTAGATGACTCAAGAGTATTAGCGGACAAGAGTGACCGCTCATTTTAGCAGAAAACTCGTCTATCTGCACCCGGGCAGCATCCATATCATCAATCCTGGCGGGCACCTGCCTTATACTCCTGAGAGGCTGAGCTTGAATAGGCTCTTTCTCCCCTTCTTCCTCTTCCGGGATCACATCTTCCCTCCTCCTTTTTTGAGCCTGGACGACCTCAGGCGACACTATCCTGGGTAGATCTTGGGAAGGCTGGATATCGGAAACCAGGATATCAAGTGTCTTGTCACTCCCACTAGCCTCCTGGCTCTTGGACTGTTCAGCAATCCTAGCCACCCCAGCCTTCAAATCCTTTGCAGAAAAACTGGCTAGCCTAGCAGAAGACCTAAATACTGAATATATAAAAATGCATATACGTGAGTATCAAACAAGAAAACGACGAGAAGATAACGGATAACATAAAAACATATAGAAGACGTACAGGAAAGAGCAGTAGAGCTAGGCTTGCCTTTGGGTACTTTGACCCCAGTCAACTTGGTCTTCATATACCGGGGCAACAATTCCCTGCCCAAACAAGCTGGCCAGGTCCTCTCTTCCTCAGGAATAGCAAGGAAAGCATCTATCCTTGCAACAGCCTCCTCGTCAAGAGGATCATGATTCCAATCAGGAGCTACAAACATTACAAGAACAAAATATACAGGTAAGACTTATATGCCTCACTCTCATTCAATATAACTACAAATTAAGAGTACAGGAAACCTATCACTCTCCAAGGGAGGATATCTCAGGTAATCAAAGCCTGATCCCAGAGTCTCAGTCCGGATAAACAGGAAAGTTTTTGCCCAACTCTTGTCATCTCCAGAGTCCAGGTTAGTAATTAATGGAGACATCTTTGACTTAATTCTCAAATTAAAACGACCAACAGAAGGATTTTTAAAATGATATACTGCCTTAATATCATTAAGAGTAATCACAAGATTGTGTTTAGCACATAAATTTTCTATGGAATGAACAAGTTTCCAAACCATCGGCATAATCTGAAAAGGTGACACTTCCATAGCACGAATGGTGTCAATCATTAAGGGAGTGAAAGGTAACTTACAACCTGCTTTGAATGCCCATTCGAAAATACAGAACCAACCAGGTGATACCCAGTTAGCCCTGACTGGACAAGACTCAGGAATCCATACCTCAGTCGACTCAGGAATTATTTTCTTCTCCCTTAGTATCTTGTCATAATTTGTTTTCAACAAGTTCTCTTCAGGAAAATAAGGATCCAAAGACTGAAGGGCACTGAAAACAGAATCCTGGTACTTAAAAGCCACAGCACGAGCAGGAGGATCAATCTCCATCACCTCTTCTTCCTGGACGTCTATAGGTTCAGGCTCAGCAGCAGCAGCTTTCTGGGATGCAGGGCGTTTTTTGGCTCCCATATCTCTAAGTGTTTGATTTATTATGATTGAAATTGTCGAGAAAATACAAACTAGCAGAACAAGATTACTGAGAAGAAGGGAAGAATTTCAGAAGAATTTCAGAAGAATTTCAGAAGAATATTTAGCAAAGAAAGTGGAGGAAATTTGGTGAAAAATAACCTTGCCCTAAATACCGTATTTATAGAAAATCTATAACGGTGTGAAAACCCTAGGGATTGCAAAACTCTCAGCATGACATCACCTAGCCGTTATAGTGTTCAACGGTAACTAGGAGTCTAAGAGTCATTGATTAAGTGTAAGTCTCTTTATTATTCAATCCGGTAAAATTGACATCTCACCCCTGGCCTGATCCAGCACGGGTAAAATGTCAAGGGGCAATTGTTAGGCCCAGATTTACCTGGCCTGACCATAACCTGGCCTGACCTTACGAAGCTGATTGAAGAGAACGAAGACCGGACAAATCTAACTATTATTTAGCTGTTGAAGAATATTATGGCAGGCAGGCTACTAAATCCTGGAAGAGAAGCCTGATGGTCGATATAGAATAGCTTGCGATTATTAAAGCGGTGGATTAAGAAGATAAACAAGAAATACAGTTGTATAAGTCAAATAACCGTGTCCTATACTCAAGGAAGACCAAGTCCAACCAAAAAACCCTATCATTTATGAATCAAGACGGAAAGGAGAGAAAGAGCCTAAGATTCGTTAAAAGAAGAGTAAGTCAAGCGGATTAATAGGGGACATGCCCTATTAATCCGGCAACAACTCCTACATTTGGGGAGGAGGTTGATCATTGTAACGTTGTTCATTGTAACGTTGAGAATAGTGTTGAGAACTATAAATAGCAGAATCTAAACAATTGTAAAGGCATTCAATATTAGTCAATTATTTTACACTTTATCTCTTTTTACTCTTGAATATTCAGATATACATACAATATTGTACTCGGCTTATCAAGATAATAAAAACATTATTCCTTATACTTAATTCTTCCTTTGTTATTTACTCGTATTATTCCAGTCATATAGAACTAGATACCCTGATTACTATATAATCAAGCCGGATCCTTCCAGGAAAATCCTGCTAAAACAAGATTAATGGATTTTGATTCTTACCTGTGTAATTTTGACGGTTTTTGCAGCTCCTGATTGGAGCTTTGATCCTCTTGATGAGGAAGCTATTTCCAGGATAGAGGCTTTCCTTGCTATTCCTGAGGAAGAGAGAACCTGGCCAGCTAGTTTGGGCAGGGAATTGTTGCCCCGGTATATGAAGACCAAGTGATCGGGGTCGAGTACCCAAAGGCAAGCCTAGTTCTACACCCTTTCTGTACGTCTTACGTATGTCTTTATGTTAATCTTTTATCTTCTTGTCATTTCTCGTCCTGGTACTTACGTATATTTTTTATGTATTCGGTATTTAGGTCTTCTCACTAGGTTGGCCACTTTTACTCCGCAAAGGATTTGAAGGCTGGGGTGGCTAGGATTGCTTTGAATGTCCAAGAGCCAGGAGGCTAGTGGGAGTGACAAAACGCTTGATATCCTGGTTTCTGATGTCCAGCCTTCTCAAGATCCACCCAGGGTAGTGTCACCGGAGGTCGTCCAGGCTCAAAAAAGGAAGAGGGAGGATGTTATCCTGGAAGAGGAGGAGGGAGAGAAAGTGCCTATCCAGGCTCAGCCAATCAGGAGTATAAGGCAGGTGCCTGCTAGGATTGATGACATGGATGATGCCCGGGCACGGATATATGAGTTTTCTGCAAAAATGAGTTTCCTCCCCACACTTATTTGTTTATATAAGGAAATGCAAATAAATGAAAGCATGTTTTTGTGAATTTTTGAAAATTTTCAATTTTTTTTGGATTTTAAGGAATAAATCCCCTCCCCACACTTAAAATTTACATCGTCCTCGATGGAACGCAAAGTAGGGAAGAAATTTGAAAAATAAAAGACATGTTTTTGTATTTTTAAATAATAGAATTTCCTCCCCATGCTTATTTATTTACATGATTTCCAATGGAAATAAATGTGTGGAGGAAATTCGGAAATTAAATACATGTTTTTGGTTTTTTAATTTTTTTTCAAAGAAAAGAACATGTTTTTGGGTTTTAGAAAAAAATATCAAAACGAAAAAGAATGCATTAAAGAGCTTGGGTTGCCTCCCAAGAAGCGCGGTTTTAAGGAAACCACCAAACCTACAATCAAACACAACAAACAAGTGAGTCATTTAAAAATCCCATCAAATCTCATTAATTTATCAAAAGAAGATGGCCAATTACCAAGAAGGTGGTCATATGCAATACAAATCAAGTAAGACCAACCAAAAAGCCAAGAAAGAAGAGACATATTAGTGAAAGGCTTGTGAGAAAAGAAGTGCAAACTAAACAAGTCAATGTCACTCCAAGGTTTATCACTTGATTTCAAATGCGCAAAAGGAGGATTAAAGCTTTTGAAATCATTCAAAACATCATCAACCTCAATCAAACTTTCACTAGGGGTAGTGTTCAAGTTTCCATCCTCAAGGATCTCTATCAAGCAACCATTAAGAGTCAAATCAACGTCTTTGAAAAGATCATCACAATCTTCCTCAACAATCATTTGCTCAAATGTAGGAGTAAGAGAAATGAGGTATAAATGATCGGTAGATGAAAAGAACTCATCATCAACACAAAAGCAAACCTCAAATTTCTCAAGAAGAGGTTCATTGAGTGGAAGCACGTCATAACCCCTCACTTGTTCTTATTCACTAGCCTCATCATCAATGTCAAAGCCAAGTCCATCTTCACTCCTAACAAACTCCATCCTTAAGGAGACACCCTCCCATTTTATCAAGTTTTCAACACTAACATCATCACAAAGAAGGGTGGGTGTTCCAATCTCCTCAACCATAAAGTTCTCATCTAAATCCACAACAAGATTGTTGTAAGTCAAGCCTATAAACTTTTCATCATAAGGCTCATCAACAATCTCAAATTCCTGACAAAAACTCTCAAGCCTTTCATTTTCCCTTTCTAACTCAAGAATCATTCTCTCAACATACTCTCTTCCCAATGACTCATGATCAACCTCAAATGATACGCACTCCAACTCATTCAAATACAATTGCTCCACAACTTTCTCTTCAAGTAAACAATTTGCCTCAATCAATCCATAATCAAATTCAAACATCATAACCTCCACCTCACACCCATTACTAGATAATTTGGAATTCACATGGTGTGGTGTAGGTTGGCATAAGGAGTGTGAAAGTTGTCTTGAAAAATGGTGAGGTGGTTCATAAGAAGTGTTCAAGACATGCAAATCATCATCATCATTCACCATATAATCATCCATGAGGGTTTGGGGAAAAGAAGAGAGACACACATCAATGTTATCTCCAAAACTACAACATGGTTCGCAATTAAATGAAAAAGCTTGCATGTCACACACATTCATCGGATGAAGGGAAGAATGACAAGAGGGAACATCATGCATATCATTATTAACATCATTTATCACATTCATGTTCACAAGGGATGAGTATGAATAAGGAATACAAGCATTTGAGTCATATTCTAAATCACCACAAGATTCATAAGAAGATGTTAACTCATGCATAACATTCACATTCAAGAGAGGTGAAATTTGATTAGGGAAAATGTTTGGCGAATCGTAATGAGGTGGAGAATAAAGTGGTGTACACGAGGGATCAAAGAAATGCAAGTTATAAACATCACTTATTAAACAATCATTCATTGGGGCTTGGGTAGTATAGGAAGGGCACAAGTCAAAACTATCTCCAAAACCACCACATGACACATAATTTGATGAAGAAACATGCATAGAATCCATTGGATGAAAGGGAGCATGGTATGGTTGAACATTGTGCATATTATCTTCATTATTCATCACATTCATCAACATGGGAGGTGGGGATGCATATAAAGAACAAGCACAAGAATCATTTCTCAAATAGCCACATGTATCACAAGAATATGAAAATGAAAACGCATTCACATCATTCTCAATTATGGAGGGAGGGATAACACGATTGTGTTGAACATTTTGAACATAAGATGGAGAATCGACCTCAACTTGTGGTTCAATCAATTGTGTCACTCTCCCAAACCCATATTGAGCATCGGTCATAGCCACTTTCTCAAGCAAAGATCTTGCCTCATCATCACCCAAACTATCAAAGGCACCTCCGGCTGATGCATTTATCAATTCTTTAACGTCATGATTCAAATTGTTAAAGAAATTTTGTGTGATTAGCCAAATGGGGATCCCATGATGAGGGCAAGCTCTCAAAAGTTCATTTAACCTCTCCCAAGCCTCACTTAAATTCTCAAACTCGCCTTGATGGAAAGTAAAGATCTCATTTCTTAGTTTGGCGGTTTTAGAAGGTGGAAAATATTTGGTAAGAAAGGCTTGAATAAGGTCATCCCAACTAGAAAATGTGCTAGGAAGGTGAGAATATAACCATCTTTCGGCTCCATCCCCAAGGGTAAGAGGAAAGAGCATGAGTTTTACAACATGTTCGGACACACCATTCTTCTTCACCAAATTGTATTTTCTATTAAACCTCTCCAAATGGTCCAACACATTCTCATTTGGTAGACCAAGAAACACATCTTTTTGAAAAATTTCAACCCAATCCGGATGCAAGTCAAGCTCCACATCCTCTCCAATATCAATAGGAGAGGCAAACAAGTTCGGATCGGGTCTACTACGATCACGTAAAGACATGGATGAAGACATTATTGAATGCAAGACACTAAATATAAGACTCTAAATACAAGTGACTAACAACTATAACTAAAGATGCAAGTAAACAAACAACATATTTTTTTCTTTTTCAAATATTCAATTTTTTTTCTTTTTCAAAAGCAATAAAATGAGACTAATCCTAAAACTCAACTAAGACTTATATCTAACAAAGCACCATCCCCGGCAACGGCGCCATTTTGATAGTAGGGTAAAGTCGTCACACCCTTATCAAAAACAAATTTATAAAGCTCGATACCTAACTAGTAAAGTTTGGTAAGTCGAGGTCGATCACAAGGATGGTGGGGTTAGACTACAAGTCTATTGTTTAGTTTTAGTTTAGTCGGACGATGAGATTGATGTTGAAAATATTCTAAAAGTAACTAAAACAAGAAATGAATGACCAACTAACAAATAAACAATGAAAGTATATATAAAATGACTAATTAAGGGAGTTAGGGGGATTAAGGGGGTTCATGTATCTAATAGAGTTCTCAATGGGGTTTAAAGATTTATTAATCGATAAAGTGTAAGTGCTAAAATGAGGTCTTAATACTCTCTCGAGTCACTAAGTACCCAACCACCCTATTACTCACTCTCGTGACAATAATAAGAAACGGTCTCATCCTAAATGCGCCTAATCAAGTCTCGGGTCTCCCACATCGACTTAATAACAAGGCCAAATAACACTAATCATCATTAGGGTTACACAACACATTAAAGTACCAATTAAGTGACAAATTAACGCAAATGACTTAACGATTAACGATAATAATGACTACCCATTAAATGAAATCCAATTTAATACACTAATCCCTTCCCCCTAACAAATAATCTATTCTAACATAATTAAGGACACAATAATTAAGCTACCCACTAATAATAAATATGTAATAAACATAATTAAACTAATGAAGTAGCAAACTTGGATTGAATTAACAAGTAAGACTAACATAAATAATGAAATGAAAATGATAAGAACAATAAAAAGAGATGAGAAATTTGTACCATATGAAAGGAGATTGCATAGATGGAATAGATCTATAACTTGAATACAAAAAAGATTAAACCTTGAACCGAATTGATGAACTAAATTAATATCTAATTAAACTAATAAGGAGGAGAAATAAGGGAAGGTTTTATTTTTGAGACCTACTGTGGCGTCCGTCTAAAAAGTGTGTCTGCCTACCAAATTGTGTAGGTTTTTTCTAAAACTAAAGACTTCTTTCTTTTATACTCCTCAGTACAAAATATTAAAATACGAAATTGGCCCTCATTTAAACTCCATAAAAGAATGAATTGTCAAGGGCCCAACCGTCTTTTTATTCTTCTTTCCTTTTATCATTTCTTCAAAACCCATGGGTCTTCAAACAAATCAACTGAGTCAATGCAATCAACTCGATGATAACATCCGCGCGACGGTGGCTCCAGATAGCAGGTGGCTTTCGGACTGCAGGTAGAGTCGTGAATTGGACAGCTGAGCCTGGGCTCGAATTGGATGAAGTACGGCCTGCTAGGAGTGACACGGGCTAGCCTGAGATCTAGGCATCGAACCATGGCGAGTCGAATGGTGGAGAAGAAGCGCGGTTGTGGTGGTCGCCTGAGATGCAAGGAACGTCATGGTGACGTCGACGAGGGAGTGCGTGGTTAGGCAGTTGCATCTAGTGGTCGGAGTTGTTGCTGCACGTGCCATGGTGATGGTGGTACAAATTGGTGATGCTTCTGGTTGATTAAATGCAGGACGGAGATTGACGGAGTTGCAGCTCCGTGGTACGGTGTTCGAGCTGCTGCTGCTTTGCGTTGATGGCGGAAGAATGTCGTAGCAATAGTGTGAATGGGGCGGAGATGAATCCGAGTATGGATAGTGGGCTCATGTGGTGGTTGAGGTGAGCCGTGGTAGCTGCTCTTGGTTGTCGATTTCGGTGGTGGCTGGATATGAATGTGAATGGTGGTAGAAGTTATGGCGAATGAATGAAGATGAAGTGCGAAATGGTGGTATGATGCTGGTGGTTGATGATGAAAGCAAGTCAATGAGGATTTGTCAACCTTTGACTTTTCTACATTTGTTTAATACTAAGATCTCGTATTGACCCGTCTCACTCCTCGTTCCTCCTTGCTATTCCGCCTCACCTACACATAAAAGCAACGAAATAATAATAATACTAATATTATATATAAATACGACTAATTATTAAATACAACTAATACGACTAATTATTATAAATTAGTAATTAAATGAGCTTTTTAATCAATTAGGCACGCAAAATCGAGTCGGAATAAGGTGTAAATGAGGGGTAAAATACGACTAAAATACTACTCATCAATTCCAATGAACACGGATGTTCACAGAGATCTGGAGTAAGGGTTCATGCATTTATTGGTTGTTTTTACCCCGTTCCCATACATATCTGCTGGTGTATGCTGGAGGACAACGAGGGCGTTGTCCGTTTTGGTTTGGGGAGGGTAATGCATCCTTTGAGTCTGCATTTGCATTTGTTTTTTGCATTCATGTCTACTTTTTATGCTTGCATTGTATTTATTTCTTTTAAAAATCAAAAAAATTAGAAAATTTCAAAAAATCAAAAAAAATATTCACGTTTCATTTTGCATATAGGTTGAGTCGGTACGGTAGATTTCCGTGATGATATTGCACTTTAACTTGTCATTTTTACTTAAGCCTTGCATCTAATTGACATTTATTAGCTTAGTCTTGCGCATATCTACGAGTTAATGTCAAAAATATAACTGACTGTGTAGACTTGACCTGATAAATTGGCAACCTACTTTACAATTTCTGAGATTTAAAGCCTTATAACTGGTGACATTCATGACCAGTTCATTAGAAATTGAGAGTAGTACTCCTTGCATAACATGTTCATCACTTTTGCACATTTATGAGATTCGATTTCTTGTCAAATGCATACATTCGGGTTTGTGGTCGGTGTCACATGCAGGGAGGTGCTTGCAAATTTTCCCTTTCTTCCATTTTCACCCATTTAGCTCCACTTTAGCCAAATATAGCCTTTTTTGACCCATTAGCTAAACCCAAAATTCAGCCTGCCTTGTCAAGCTAGTTTAGTGTGACTTTTGTGGTATATTCATTTTTGTGCGAGTTTGGCCTGTTTTCATTGTTTGGAGTTGGTGAAATGAGAAGAATGCGAAAAAATATGAAAAGAAGGAAACGTGTGAAAGAAAAAAAAGAAAAAAAAAGTTGAAAAAAATTGAATTAGACGTGAGCAGAAGAAGAAGAAAAAAAAAAGAAAGGAAAATTGGAAAAAAGTTAGTTGTTTTTGAAATAAATGAGACCGTATTAAAAAGGGGAAGTTTGTGACGGTCTCACTCCTCTGTTCTTATTTACATCTTTTTGAGGAGATAGTGTATTTGGTTAGTGAATTGCGTGCCAATGAAGGGTACTTGTGCTTTATTTTCTAGTCAGCTGAGATTCGGATGGTCTTAATTGGTCTTGTTTAGGAACTGGCTTGACGCTTTACCTCCACATTTCCATAATCTGTTTTGCCTTTTCTCACTTGTAACCTCACTTTCCCATATCATTTGTAAGCCCTTAGTTGCGACGGACATTGTTGGTTGGAATGTATGTGTAGTACTTGAATTGTCTATCATTTTTGTTGTATGCATGTTATGTAGGTCGCAGTTAGGTGAGTGACTGTATTCTCTTTCTCTCTTACACATATATTCACCCTTTGCTTCATGAGAGAAGAGTGACCCCGTGAGAGTCCGATTTTGTTGGTCTTGCAAGGTCGATAGGTCAGCTTTATTTATGAACATCTTATAACTCGTTTGCGTATTGACTGCTGTAGCTATGACCGTTAGTTTTCATTTGCATTAAATTGGTTCAATTAGACAGGTTATAGCTAGCTCTGAGTTTTCTTTTCCGTTCCATTAGTTTGCATTTAGTTTACTCGATGGCGAGTAAAGGTTCGGTTTGGGGAGATTTAATATGTGCAATTTATATAGACTATTTAGCCTTTTATTGCACGCATTTCTATGCCTTTTTGTACCGTTATGTATTGCAAAATGCCCCGAATTGGCTACTTTGGTTTGTTTTGTTTAATTTGCAGAAATGAACCTGAAAGTGGTGAAACCGCACCTTATTCGTCCTATTCAGCATGCATTATAAGGAGACGGGAATATTGGAGCAAGAGACGTGCCTCGAGATACGTGAAGGAGGGTCAAGGAAGCTGTCAAAGACGAGTTAGAGGCTGATATGATGGACATCCACTCGATCGAGAGGATTTATGGTTCGATCGAGTGGTTTTGCTGGACGAGTGGTCGATCGAGTAATTCCAAGAGCTCGATCGAAATGGCATTTATGGGAGTTACTCGATCGAGAACTTTGACTGTTCGATCGAGTACATTTTCTGGAGAAGACCTCGATCGAGTGAATTGAAAGTGCTCGATCGAGGGGTTTACTAGTTTACACGGGTTGACTTAATCCGTGATAGGTTTAGTTTTGTTAATTATCGCTCCCCTATATAAGGGAGTCGAGATTAGGTTAGTAGGGGCTTCTGGATTTTACCTTTTTGATAGGCTTATCGTGTACCTATGCAAAGATAATTACCCTAAACAACAAGTTAATGTAGCAATAGGGGTCGAACACAAGGAAACGGGAATTACGTTGTGAAATGCTATGGAAATATTTTTATCAAGGTCGATTTCGTTTTTGGTTTGGTTTGTTTGTTTGTTGACTAATAAAAACTATGGTGTAAATTATATAAAAAAGGAGACTAAGGGGGTCGGGTCACACATGCAAAGGTAAGTATATAATTATGTTAAACTCGGTATTAAAAACATTGTCAATTGCTTAGGCTTAGAGACACCCACCTTACGTCATTAGTGTCAACCATAGACCGGGTCCTAGAGAAACTCTCGTCCATGACTAGATCGTCCTACTACACATGCTTAGTCTAATTCAATTCCGTGCCTCTCGACTTTAGAACGAATGAACAAACTTAATCAATTGAATAAGGCCTTAAACAAAGATTAAACAATATGGCACAAGCATGTGATAGAAGCAATATGAACAATATTATTATCAACCTATTTTAACATGTTATACACTTGATCTCACGACACGAAATGAGCCCTCACGAAATGAGGCGCTGGATCTTCAAATTGGAATCCAACAACCCAGCTTATGGACAGAATGCTTGTCGACAACCTTGCTCGAAAGCTCGGCTTGCCGTTTCCTGAATCCACCCACTCCTCGTCCCTTACTCGTCCTTTGACAGCCGTTATCTTGGATTTTTTCTTTCGCATGGCTCCCCTAGCCCTTAGACTAGGAAATTTAGCTACTCATATTAGAATGTAAATTACAAACTATATTGTAAGAAATGTTAAACATGGTTGTATGATTTGTATAAACTAGGTGATATAACATGTATAAGTAATAATGCTAATGTAATCTAAATTAAGTACTTCAATTATAAACTATGTGTAAACTAAAATAGAAATGTAAAATTGTAAACTAGAAATAAGAATACCTTAATAGAGAAGAACTTGTAAGGAAGAAGTAAATTATAACCAAATGCTTGAAATATATTAAGGACTAATTGTTTGAGAACTACAAGCTTAACAATATTGTAAAACTAATATGAAAAACTATTGAGAGAAAATATAATGCTTAAGGCTTATTGTAAGTACATGAGACGTAGAATATGAGATAAAAAACGAGATGCCTAAGCCTTGAAATACCTCTCCTATTTATAGAAGAGGGGAAAGAAACGTAAGCATTCAACAGACAGCTAACCCCGATCGGGGTTGCCAGCCCTGATCGGGGCCTTGGTTATCCGGGTAAATTCCATTAAATCTTGATTAATTCCTTGAAGAATCTATATGCTTGCACTTAAATGCTCCTTAATCACCCGGTATTACTTCACATTCCTGGCATCCAAAGCTTCCTTAGCATCCAATGCTTTCACCTTTAAGTTGGACTTTTATTTTGGGCTTTGACTTTGCTTTTGGCAATATTTGAATTAAACATATTGATCCACCAATTTCTTCATGCAAAACCCATTCCAATACTCCATGCTTAGTCCAACCCTTGATCTTGTTTAGCTAAGTGGGCTTGGTGTATAAAATGATAGGAAAAAGCCTCTAAATGCTTAGATTCCTACAAAAAAAACGTAACAAACACAACAATACACCCAGAACATAAGATTAGCTCAAATATATACTAATTAAAGTATAATAAATAATAGAAACCGAGCTAAAATGAGGGATACAAGTATATATAAAATGAACATATCAAACTCCCCCAAGCTAAACCCTTGCTTGTCCCCAAGCAAGAAACCATATCTCATCAAATGCAATATCCCAAAACAAGCCAAGCATAATGATTTAATAACCCGAAATAACATGCGCAAGGAATAAAGCAAAACATGGATGAGATTTACACGACGGCGTAGCATGGAAAACTTGAAATGAGCCTTTAAGCTCTTGCATGATCTTTTGACTTATGGACTCTCACGGGGCACTCAAACTCTTTTATATGTGAAGGACAATTTTGTGAATGAACACTCAATTATCCTCAACTTATAACAATGTGACCGCAATCTAATATGGTAAACATGTCAAAACTAGCAAGCCAAGACAATCAAATGTAAACATGATAAAGAAGTCAAATGGGTAAGAAGAAGGCAAATAAACATGGGTAAAAAAGGGGAACAAATGAGTTATGGTAATGTGGAGCTAAGTCAAGCTAGCAACTACCAAAATATAAAGGTGCTCAATCCCAATTCTAACCCAATTTTGTAACGCAAATCATAAGAAACTCTCCAAAATATATGAATAATGCTTGAGAATTTCTCACATCTTTTCTTCTTCTCTCTTTTTCTTTTCAATGCATACTTTTTTTTTTTTTTTCATCTTTCTTTTTCATTTTTCTTCTTGAGCATTAAGACCAAGCTCACATGATTTCCACAATTTTTAACAAATCTCAATTGAGCACTCAAGCAAAAACAAACAAAGCTACTAGCTCAACAAGGTAGGCAAGTTATAATGTAGCTAGGGAAAATGTTTATGAAGGGGTCAAGAAGGCAAATATATCATGTGAATGGCTCCAAAATGCTATAACAAATGAATACATGCTTACCAAGAAATGACATGAGAACCATACTTGTGCGTTTTGATGAAACACATATTATAAGGAGACACCTACACTCACCTAAGAGAGACCGGATATGGATGCATCGGTCGAAAGAGGCTCTACCTTACCATTTTGTAGCTTGCCACAAATCAAGATTAAGCCTATTCGGTTCATTATCCATCTCCCACCTACTATGTCAAGACATCCCCATGTAGCTAATATCCCATCATGAAAGAATAAATCATTAAACAAATCCCATTATTAGGACAAGCAAAGAGGAAAGTAGGCTACAAGCAAACACAAAGCAAAAATTTCTCTCAAAAATTTTCAAATTTTCTACACTACATGCAAACTACACTATATGCAAATGCAATATCTCCCCCAAGCAAAACATCACATTGTAGATACCTCATTTCTGCACCTCCCGCAAGCCACCCGGTGATGATTGGGCCGCATGTTTGGTACGCGGAACGATTTATGACAATTCGTAAGTTTATCATCAAGTGATCGCTCAAACACTTGTGTCTACCTCATAGTCGTCATCTCCGCGCCGATACGGTCGTTTTGACAATAATTGGAGTACATTTGGAGTCCGGGTCAAAAACCGTCTTCATTTTCTAATAACCGTTTAAAATGCCGAGTCAGAATATTTTGGAATGTTCCGGATATTTCTATTCCATATTTTCAATCTTTTAATCTTTGGTAAAATATATCCCGAAATAATCATATAAAATATTAAGGAAAATAAGATCAATCCGCAATTCCATAATAAAAACGCGGAAATCTTTCTTCCGCAGGAGGAAACCACTGAGGAAAGGACGCAGCAGGTGCTGCGCCTCTTCCAAGAGACGCAGTGCTTGCTGCGCCTCTTCCTCAGTCCTTTTCTGCGTATTTTTCGTATCTTTTCGAGATTCACTTCCAAAGTTTCTCCAAAACCCTAATTTCCGTCGTGTGATTAGTATAAATAGAGACCTTTGGTCTCTCATATTTCTCACGCGAGTGTCCTTCCTTCTCTTCTCCCTTTGCATTCTAGACCACGCTCTTGCTTTTTGGCGTCTACGTGCTTGAACTTTCGACCACGTAAGCTCGGATCTTTCTGAGTACCAGCCTCGTTTTGCATGACCGACCAATTTAACCAACTCCACATCAATCAACTTTAATCAATCTTATTCGTTTTCCTCCTAGAGGGCACTTTCGTCGTACATTCGAGTCGAGCATCACTAAACGTTAACTTAGTCAATCTCGTTTCGTTAAACATGTAAGTCTGAAGGTGTAAATCCCTATTTTAATATTGTTCTTTATTATTTTAATCATTATTGTAAGATTTACGTCGAAAACACACTTAAAACCGATTTATAAAACCTTGTTTCAAACCCTCTTTACGGATTAGCAGGAGACAAACGTCGAGAAATGACGCAAAGAATCGCTGCTCCTCTCTTCGAAGGACGCAAGCACTGCTGCGCGCTCTTCCCGAGGGCTGCCGATTCTGCTTCCTTTCTTCTTCCTTCGTCTTTTGTTTGTCTCTTCGTTTTCTTGTTTAATTGTTCATATTTCTTTTAACATGATAATTCTAATATGATAATTTTAACATGTAATTCATTAATAATTTTTCATCTTTTAAATCCCCGACTTAAATCCCTTATAATTCATATTTGCGGGTTTTCGTCATTAAAATCAATCCGGGTTTTAGAGATTCGATTCATTAATATTGAGTCTATGGAATTCATCGTTGATATATTTTCATCTGTTGTTTATTGTCACCATCAGTAGTTCGTCATTAATAACCTATTTAATTTATCTTAGTTTGTTTAATCCGTTATTAACCTTTTAATCTTGTAATTAATTCGTTCTAATTAGTTTTATTCATGTTTTACTGTTTTTATGACCCAATCACATGTAAATAATCTGTTAAACACTTCCATCCGAGTCAAATATCATTAATCAAGCATTAAATTTACCAATGAATATTAACGAGATGCAATTGCGGCTTCACAGCCATAACTGAACTCAGGAACAGACGCAGCGACTGTTGCGCCTATTCCGGGTTGAGTTCTGTCTCTGAACTCCCGTTTCTGCTTTGACCTAGTTCCTTAATTACGTATTTAATTAACTATTACTCGTATTATCACCCTTAATCTGTTCGTTTATTTATTTATTCTTTCTTTTCTAAAATTATCCGTTTTAAATGTATTTTTGACGTAAATCAATAAACCCAATGTAATTATTATAATTTTCTTCATTGTATTTTCATTGTATTTCTTTTATCATATTGCTTGAATGCCTTCACATGTAATCAACCTAAATTTCTACCTTGACATTAATGCATGTTAAATTACGTGTTTACCAACTTAGTATTAATTCACATGCTAGGATTAATCTAATGAATGTTGCATTGCATGCATATAACCTTCAACATATCGAGTATAGATAATTTCCCTAATCATTAGTAGAGGCCGCTATCGAGGCGGGCGGGATTAGCTGTTCGATCAAAAGAGCTTCCTAATACGTACCCTCACCCCTTACTCCAGATCTCTGTGAACATCCGTGTTCATTGGCATCCACGAGAGTCATTCTAGACATAGAATGTTAAGGGTAACGAGTTCTTGGTGTCTATGTCACTACTTTGTGTCTTGACATGGCACAAGGTATTCGAACGGTTTCCAATTTTCCATAATAAATTGGTGGCGACTCCACAAATGCACAAAAGCTTGCTCGCTTTTCACTCCCGAGCGACCCCCGTGGTCCCGCGTCCACAGTTTGGCGACTCCGCTGGGGATTAATACACTTACGTGTAGCCAAGGGTGAAACTTGAACAAGGTTAGGGAATAGTTTGTACGAGACAGTTGTCGGTTTTCATAACTCGGTCTTCCTAGATCGTTTTATTCGACCTTCCTAGGCCCAACCCAACCCATTCGACCAATCGTCCCGTCTAGACGGTCCAAATTATTATTTGGGCCTAAGGATGGATAACGATTGACGTCATCCATACCATGGTACTTACTCTTGTTTGTATCAAGGACTTTCACTACTCGAGAAAATGGACTAGGAATCGGCCTTACTCTTGTTTGGTACGAGCCTCTCCACAGACCCCGGGTTTGATTGTTCGGTATGGGAACCCACCCTTTAAACCAAAACCCTTTTAAATGCACTCAGCATCCCGTTATAATGCCTGTATAAATGCTTGTACCATATGTGATCACCATTTCTAAACAAAACCATGACGATTTTTGTAAAAATCAAAATCACTTTCAAAATGTAAAAATTTCGAAAATAGGCCTAGTATTAGCGCAAAACCAGTCAAAACTCTGTCCAATTGTCGAGTCAAAATTCGGGCCTCAAAGCCCATTTCAAAACCTCTCTTCGAGTCCACTCCTACAACTACACTACAGTTGACTAGGAACGACATTTTCAAGCTTTGTCATTTCTTCAAAACTCATTTAACACAAGTGGCACACTCCCACTCCACAAGTCAAATCGTTTTTTGAGTAGGTATGCTAGAATGGCCGATCATGTTTTGATTCGTCGTCGATCTCTTGTTCAGTTTCCAAGATGCCTGATACAAGCGACGTGAGCAACAACCAACCCCTGAATGGTAATGATCAAATCCTAGCCACGCTAACTCGTCTCCAAGTCACCCAAGACCAAGTGTATGATCGCCTCGACACAATTGAGGGCTGAATAGTTGCTAAGGAAACTAGGTTGCCTTCCCGAGAAAGTGAAGTGTCTGATGAATTTGTGAATAACTTTGGGAATGAAAATCCTTTTATGGGAGCACATGAGTTTAACCCTCCCGTAGGTATAACTGCAGCTGAGAAACGACTTCAGTACTTGGAAGAACAATTGATGTATCTCAAAGGGAACGATATCTATAGGGAAAATAATCGTAAATATGAGGCCGTGAGTTCCAAATTGCCAACCAACTTCAACATGACGGATATCCCGAAATTCAAAGGGCACGAAAACCCTTTAAACCATATCTGTGCCTTCAAGGATTACATGTCTATCAAAGGCATTAAACCCGAGATGTTCTTAAGGATATTTCCTTCATCTCTTGACACCATCCCGAGACAATGGTTCTATTCTCTAGAGCACAAGAAGATTGCCACCTGGGATGATGCCGTAATTGAGTTTGCTAAGCAATATACGGATAATGCCGAAATCCAAGTCAATATGCGCACTTTAGAGGTTCTTACCCAAAATGATAAAGAAGGTTTCACCGATTTCCTAAGTAGGTGAAGGAAGACTAGTACCCAACTTGTCGAACGTCCAGATGAAGCTACCCTCGTGGAGAAACTCGTGGACAATTTAAAGCCAATTTATGCAAGTCATTTGAGGTACCAAAACATTAAGACCTTCAAAGACTTAACTGTACAAGGAACAAGGATCGAAGATGACATCCGTAAAGGGCTCTTGTCCAAAACGGTAGGCCATGGATATCAAGGCTCAACAAGTCGTTCTTACGGCTCTACTAGCAAGACTGATGAAGTTAACCTTCTCGAGCCATCTAAGAAGAGTACCCACCACGAAAGTTCACAAATATTGGGGATACATACTCCAATGCCCTAAAGAGATTGATGAAACAGGGTAAGCTTCAACCTATAGGCCCTACGCCTGAACCGGAAAAGAAATCCAAGTTCTGGGACGAGAATTCGTACTATGAATATCATAGAGGTAAGGGACATGATACAGAAAAATGATACAAGCTAAAACATGTACTTCAAGACATGATTGAAGACGGTCGCCTACCAATACCGCCTAGAGGCAAGCCTAACAATACTCAGAATCCTCTTTGAGTTCTGATGATTACAAGTGAGGAATCTACCTTAGATTGCTCACATCTTATCTCCCCAAAAGAAGAGGTAATCAACGGGATATGGACAGATAGCGAGGAAGATGTCTACCTCCAGGATCTTCCCTTAATCAAAAGCGCCGAAAGCATCATAGATGAGATCATTGCCACACTGGGCACCGCAACCAATTCGAATCAACAGAAAGGATGGAGAAATTCGATCAAGTGGACGAACAACCAAGGAAGACTCTTCAAGCTCACCACTGGAGAAGGAGAGATGTTCAAAGGAGAACCAGAAGACGATGAATTCGAGTCGAGTCGAGTCGAGTCGAGTCGGAGTCTAGAGAAGTCCCTCGAGAGTCTCCTCCTGTCGTCACTCCCATTCCCCTTGTTTCTCCTAGCTTAGCATCAAGTAGTAACGATAGTTCGGAAATGTCCCAACGGCTGTCCCTTTACCGCCACTGACTACTGAACAGATGGCTTCTTTGTTTCAACTTTTCTCAAATTTTAATATGAATAAATCAGGTTCTGCTTACTCTTTGTGTTATTCTGAATGCCATTCTGTTTACGATGATAATGAGGATGACCCAGACCCAGACTCAATCGAAATACCTCCCTACATAGCCAAAGAAATACTACAAGAGAGGAAAGGGGGACCAGTAATAGAAAACACTGAACCCATCAACGTAGGAACCGAACTAGAACCCCAAGAACTTAGGATAGGGATGGCCTTGAGCTCTACTAAAAGGGACAGTTTCATAGACCTCCTACACGAGTTCAAAGACGTTTTTGATTGGTCCTACAAAGACATGCCAGGGATCGACAGGGACATTGCAGAGCATAGAATCCCGATTAAACCAGGTTTCAAACCCGTAAAACAGAAGCTTCGTCGAATGACGACAGAATGGGCTCTTAAGATCAAAGAAGAAGTCGATAAGCAATTCAAAGCCGAGTTCATCAAGTTTCCGAGTACTCAGACTGGGTAGCTGATACCCGTCGTTGTGAGTACCAAAGATAAAATTTATAATCTCCTATTAAGACTAACCTAGGCTAGTGGTAACAGGGTCCAACCAAAAGGAGGCAGTTGTAAACTTTAGTTGATTTATGTTCAGTCTGAGGTAACTATTGTGGGGGTTGATTTGAATTGGTCTAAGACTAAGAGCAAACAAAGACAATAAACTAAATGAACGATTTAAACAGATAAAAGAAAGGTACTAGGATGGTTGGTTCATTATAGCTTCGGCGGCAGCAAACTAAGTCGGTCTGAATCAAACACAGGTAAGGCGGGAAATAAAGAGGTCCTCTCGGTCCACTCTTAACAAATAGCATCTCTCGATCTCGCTATAGGTCCCTAATGTCACTAATACTAACTTTCGTCCTGAAAAGTGACTAATGGTCCAAACTATACCTATCTTTCGATCTTAGCACAGTTTAGTCGATTTAATTGATGGTCTAATAACTTCCCCTACCTTTCGATCTAATGGGTCAGTCACGAAATAGGTATCTAACTGGTCGCATGCATTCGATTCGTTAAATACAAGATTAAAACAATTAAAACGAATATAAAACCCTACGAGGTCGATCGATCGATCGATCGGCAATGTCGATCGATCGACCAACACGCGAGACAGTCTTCTACGATCTAATGCCGCTATGCCACAAATCGCCTACATCCTAGCACTAAAGAATTAGCTACTCATGATGAAGGTAAAAACAACAATAAAACTAATAACAATTACTGAATTCATGCTTAAAGTAAATAACAACAATGATAATACGATAATTGGCTTTGGGGACACTAGCTATCAAATCTATACTAATAACGAAAGTAAAACAATAAAACTCAAATTAGGGCAGAATGAATACCGAGATTTAAGAGGAAAGATTAAGAACAAGGGCAGAATTCCAATGCTAAAATCGATATCCCAAACCCTAGATACTCGAAATAAACTAAAACTGAAAGTACTGTATTGTGATAAAAACTTGGATAGAAACTTTATATCTAAACTGATGGTTTTATGTTCCGTTATATAGCAATCAACGCAACATCTTATTTCCTAAACCTAAACTTCACGGGCTTCAAGATTCACGGTCTTTCAATTCACGTCTGGAATAGAAATCTGGTCGATCGACTGATAATGCTGGTCGATCGACTGCTCCTCAGCAAACAGTGGCTTTTGGATCCCGATAGGTGGTCGATCGACTGAGGGTGATGGTCGATCGACTGGATGAGCTGCTACTTGACTTCTTTATTCTCGTGGATTCGTCTTTTAGGCCTTGAATTGCGCACCAAGCTCGTTCCTTAAGTGATTCCTTTACGTCATTTGCAATGCAGATTACTCGGGGACGGATTTGGCTTGATTTCCCGTTGAATTCTTCACATTTCTGCAATAATGTACAAAATACGGAAGTAGACGGAAATAGGGAGAAATGTAGCATAAACTACAAGAATGAGCTCTGAAATGCGTGTAAAATGGGATGTAAAACATCATATAAAAGACACGCATCAAACTTCCCCAAACCAAATCCTTGCTTGTCCCCAAGCAAGAACTAGACTCGATCCTAAAACCTAACGGAACGAGTTCAAACTCAGAGCGAAATGCAAACTGTAAGGCCTAAACCAATTTAACGCACAACCAACAATCAATTAGTAATGTGAATCATGCAAACGAATTATAAAGTCGTTAAAAACTGCTGAACCGTTGACTATAGAGACTTATCAAATTGGACTCTCGCGGGTCGCTCAAATCACTCAATTAAGCACAGGTGATATATTTGTAAGATAGAAAGAATTAATTTTGTAGTGACTCTCACCTAACTACGACCTATGAGGACATGCCAGCAATAAAATATGAAAATGATCTCTATAACCGTACATATGCATTCCAACCAACAGATGACCATGACACATGCCGAGGTATATATGGGATATGTGAGGTATGGGTAAGAAGAGGCAAAATATTTATGGAAAGTGGAGGTACAGGTGATCAAGCTAGTACCAAAATGGAACCATATGGCAACATCCTTCTTCTTGCTCAAAGACAAATGAAACGGTGCTATAGCAAGCACAAATCTCACAATTTCCAGAGATAAAAGTGATCAACTAACTCCCCATAAAATATGAATAATACATGGGAGCAAAAATCGCCAAAAGATAAGGATTAAATTATGCGAATTGATCTCTTTTCTCGAATCTCAGTCGATCGACCATGTGTGGCAGTCGATCGACCCATTTGAACAGTACAGAACCTCTTTTTTTTCTTCTCTTTTTCGAATCATTTTTTCAAATTTTTTTTCTTTATCTTCTGTTTCTATTTCTTTCTTTCCTTTTTTCATTTTCCAATCATCATCTCAACAGAGCATATGCCACCAAAAATGAGTAACAATCCCAAAAACGCAGACTACTAGCTTGACAAGGGACAGCTAAATGTAGGATGTAGTAAATGGGACAAAAAAAGATATTTTTGGCAGTGTGAAGCTTATGGGTATAATAAGAAAAGGGAAACCTCTACCACATGTGTCAACAAACCACAAACCGAATGCATACAGGTATTAAGCAGATCAAATTCATATTCATGCAAATTAAGGAAACATGTCTCATAAGGAGTACTACTCACATTCCTAAATAAACCGGTCATGAATGTCACCAGTTATAGGCCCTAATTCTCAGGATATGTGATGTAGGTTGCCAATTTTCAAAGTCAAGTCTAAAGTTCAGCAAATAATTCAACGAAAACTCGTAGATATGCATTTACGATTCTACTAATAACATGTTAATCTAGCAGGGCTCAGGCAAAACAGGTGCAAAAGCAAAATCATCATAGAAATACTACCGTTCCGACTCGACCTATATGCTAAAATAAACGTGCATTTTATGGAAATTTTTGAAATTTTTCAATTTTTCAATTTTTTTGATTTATATATATGAGAAAAAGACAAATGCAAGACAAAAAATAAACGTGAATGCAAGCAAATGAAATGCGACGCAAAACCCTTCCCCAAACCAAATCGCACAATGTCTCCATTGTGCAAAATCATATAATGAAGAAAAGAGAAATGGGAATTTGCGAGAAATTAAACAAGACATGAAGGAAAGAAATCAGGAACTCACAAGACTTTAAGCGCAGCAAGGGAAACCTCCCCAAACCAGCGTGAGCTAGGAGGTTTCAGTAGCCAGCAGTGCTACCAATAAGGACCTGAAAAGACAATTAAAAACCACGCATAAGACCGAAGAAAATAATTTTGAAGCGTAAAAATTGTGCCCAAATGAGACAATAGAAGAAATAGTTAATTCGACGGAGAATAGAGTGGAGTAGAAGACTCCCTTAGGTCCGCATATCGACCAAACACAGCAGGGGAGAGGTCGTGAACGAATATAGCAGCAGCAGTGGTCGATCGACCACGGAGATCAGTCGATCGACCAGGTGGGCGTGAGCAGCAGCTCCTGTAAACCTGCAATTCAGTCGATCGACCAATTGTGCCAGTCGATCGACTGAAAATACTGCTGGAGCGTCTTATTTCTTCGTAATTGCTCAATGTTTTGAGCTAACAAGCCCTAAATACCTGCAAAAGCACAATAATACGCGCCAAAAATTGCGCAAAACCCAGAACGAAGTCTAAAGTACTTCAAAATCCTAAGCAAATAAAATAAAAGCGAAGTTTTCGCGCACACCAAAAAGCAATAAAATTGTCTCAACAAAGCAAATAAAGAGAAGTTGATAACGAGCTCGATCAACTAATAGTTGATCAAGAAGGACCATGGTATGGCCCACTTCGCCGGCTTCTGGCTACTAGAGGTAGCCTCAATGGTGCTCATCTTATCAGTTGCACCCTTCTTAGCTTCGGCAGTCGGAGAGCTCAATGGTTCAACTTTGTCATTCCCCCAATCAAGGATTTCCTTGGAATCGTCGGAATCTAAATCAGACCATCTCACCTTGGCTGGCTCATCTTCCACTTCCTCATCAATCCCATAGCTTAGGCATCCAAGGCCTCCTCTTTGAATGATAGGCTTCTTTACAGCTGGCACAACTTGTAGCACTTCCTTCCCCAAACCAGCTCCTGCATTATCTAAAACAAAAGATTCTTCCTCCTTCTTGCTCCCAATCCGGGGCGGAGGGGTTAACACAGCAGTAGTAATAGGCACAATCAATTCAGGAAGCACAAAGTACGATCTCTTTTCAGAAACCGTATTACAAGTAACAGGCCACATGGCGTCCTTCTTTTTAGCAGGTTGGGCAAAAATGATGGAATGTTTCCCAACTTTGAAGGTCAAAGTTCCAGAGCCTACGTCAATAACTGCACCAGCAGTGTGCAGAAACGGCCTACCTAAGATGATCGGTATATGGGCATCCTCAGGCATGTCAAGGACAACGAAGTCAACAGGGAAGAAAAACTTCCCTATTTCGACGGGTATGTCCTCTAGGACTCCTATAGGCTCGACCGCAGATCGGTCAGCCATCTGAATTGTCATGTCTGTGATAGCAAATCGGGTCAACTTGAGTTTCCTAGCTAAACTCAAAGGCATGACGCTTATACTAGCCCCTAGGTCACATAATGCCTTCTCAATTGAGAAGGTACCTATTTTGCAAGGGACAGAAAAGCTGCCCGGGTCCTCTAACTTATGAGGCGCGGTGTGAGACAGATAGGAGCAAGACTCCTTGGTGAGTGCGACAGTGTGCACTGTTTCAAGTGACCGCTTTTTGGACAACAGTTGTTTCATAAATTTAGTGTAAGCGGGTACTTGTTTAACTAACTCAAGGAAGGGGACTTGCACATTCAGACTACGGATAACTTTCTCAAACTTACTGAAAGATACCTGTTCTTTGGTCGGCACGAGTCTCTCCGGATATGGGGCTGTAAGGAGTACCTTAGCCCTCTCCTCCAATTCACGCGCACCGGCATCCTTGGACTTAGGCTGAAAGTCCGTCACCTTCTCTTTGTTGAAGCTAGACCCCTCCTCAGACCGTCTCAAATGAGAACCATTAACCGTCATCGGATCGAACTTCGGAGCCGGGACTGACCCATCAGCACTCGGGTCTTGTCCTGAAGCCTTCGGGACCGTGGTACCCCGAAACAAGTGGTCTCGCAGATTAGTTGGCATCAAAGGACGAAATTCTTCAGCATCAGCAACGATCTCAGTCGATCGACCACTGTCCTCAGTCGATCGACTGAGATGCACAGTTCCAGAAGCTCCTGGAACCCGTGTTTCAGTCGATCGACTAGGTATGTCAGTCGATCGACTGAAATACCTGGCAGACGTCTTTTTCTTTGATTTGCTCGTTGAAGCTTTCTCTTGACTTGTTTCCGGCTCATCTTTTCCAACAGCGTCCTCAACCATGGCAGGACCATCAAGTGTGGACCCGCTCCTCAAGGTGATGGCATTTAGGGTCTCCTTTTGTTCCGGTTGAGTGGGCAAGTGTCCGGGAGCTCGAGTGTTATTTTTACTAGCCAATTGAGCAATTTGGCTCTCTAGTAGCTTCATCCCGGCCTCTCTTGCTTGGGACTCATTTAGCAACAGGTTCTTGAGCTCGGAGAATTCAGAATTCTGTGATTGTTGTTGCTGCGGCACATAAGGAGGTTTCTGGTATTGTTGTTGCTTTTGGTGAGGGGGCACATAGGGTTGTTGCTGATGCGGATGTTGGGTTGGATTTTGGACATTTTGGCTCCTCCAACTCAAGTTTGGGTGGCTTGGCTCGTAGTAGGTGTTTGTCTGCCTATAGTGTTGAAAGGCAGCACAAGATTCAAAAGGGCTAGGGCAGTTTTTCGAGACATGGCCTTCACCTCCACACCTTTCACAGACTAAAGGACCGTCTGACACAACATTGACTTGGTACATCCCATCTTTAGAAGCTCCTCCTAGCTCATACTTGTCAAACCTCGCAGTAAGAGCCTCAAGTGCAGCAACAGAGGAAGATTCAGCAGCTCTCCTCTGGTTCCCTCTCGAATTCCCATACTCGGCCTTGTGGGTAGCTAGATCGTCAATGATCTTCCACCCCTTGGTTGCTCCCAAATTTTCAGCGAATCTTCCATTGGCTGCAGCATCCAAAATGGCCCTCTGATCGTCGTACAACCCATTGTAGAAATGATTGCACAAACTCCACTTTTCGAACCCATGGTGCGGTATGGTTCGCACCAACTTCTTGAATCGGACCCATGCCTCGTGGAAATTCTCATCTGGCCCTTGTTTAAAGCCCGTGATTTGAGCTCTAATAGCGATCGTCCTTGAAGCAGAAAAGTACTTCTTGTAGAACGCCAATGCCAATGTATTCCAATCGGTGATCTCTCCGAGCGGTCCGGTCCAAATCTCTATACCATTCCCTTGCAAAGATCACGAAGGGAGAAGATGAACATGGTCTCCTTGATTTAATCCTGGGTCACGCCACCGGTGGGGGAAAGGAGCAAAGAGTGAGTCAATAAAGGTCTCCATATGCCTTGCTGCATCTTCATTTGCAGCTCCCCCAAACTGATTTCTCTCGACCATAGTAATGTAGGCATGCTTTGGTTCGAATTTCCTGGCATCTCCCGGTAATTCGAACCCCTTGTATAAATTGTCGGCTGTCGGCTCAGAATAACTAGCTATACTTGCTTCCTCGGCCATGACTGGAATCTCTGGAGAGGTAACTGTCTCGGCTGAAGAAGTGGAAACAGGCGAAGATGGTGGATTATCTTCGAACAGTTCGTTCTCGTAGTAGCTTGACAGAGTACTCAGCTCTTCCTCTGTCGGTAATACTCTTTGTGTTCGTCTCAACTCGCGCAAGGATCTTTCAAGCTCAGGGTTCAACGGTACTAATTCTCCACCCTGTGACCTGCGCATAAGAAGAAACTACAAAAAGAATATAAGAAGAGTTTAAGGAACAGAAGTCCCTTAAACTGAGAAAAACTAAAAATAAAAACAACTAAAATTAGGACTATTGCCTCCCCCAATCAACGCGCCAAAATTTGATACCCGTCGTTGTGAGTACCAAAGATAAAATTTATAATCTCCTATTAAGACTAACCTAGGCTAGTGGTAACAGGGTCGAACCAAAAGGAGGCAGTTGTAAACTTTAGTTGATTTATGTTCAGTCTGAGGTAACTATTGTGGGGGTTGATTTGAATTGGTCTAAGACTAAGAGCAAACAAAGACAATAAACTAAATGAACGATTTAAACAGATAAAAGAAAGGTACTAGGATGGTTGGTTCATTATAGCTTCTAAGCAACAAACTAAGTCGGTCAATCAAACACGGTAAGGGGAAATAAAGAGGTCCTCTCGGTCCACTCTTAACAAATAGCATCTCTCGATCTCGCTATAGGTCCCTAATGTCACTAATACTAACTTTCGTCCTGAAAAGTGACTAATGGTCCAAACTATACCTATCTTTCGATCTTAGCACAGTTTAGTCGATTTAATTGATGGTCTAATAACTTCCCCTACCTTTCGATCTAATGGGTCAGTCACGAAATAGGTATCTAACTGGTCGCATGCATTCGATTCGTTAAATACAAGATTAAAACAATTAAAACGAATATAAAACCCTACGAGGTCAGTCGATCGACTGGCAATGTCAGTCGATCGACCAACACGCGAGACAGTCTTCTCTGATCTAATGCCGCCTATGCCACAAATCGCCTACATCCTAGCACTAAAGAATTAGCTACTCATGATGAAGGTAAAAACAACAATAAAACTAATAACAATTACTGAATTCATGCTTAAAGTAAATAACAACAATGATAATACGATAATTGGCTTTGGGGACACTAGCTATCAAATCTATACTAATAACGAAAGTAAAACAATAAAACTCAAATTAGGGCAGAATGAATACCGAGATTTAAGAGGAAAGATTAAGAACAAGGGCAGAATTCCAATGCTAAAATCGATATCCCAAACCCTAGATACTCGAAATAAACTAAAACTGAAAGTACTGTATTGTGATAAAAACTTGGATAGAAACTTTATATCTAAACTGATGGTTTTATGTTCCGTTATATAGCAATCAACGCAACATCTTATTTCCTAAACCTAAACTTCACGGGCTTCAAGATTCACGGTCTTTCAATTCACGTCTGGAATAGAAATCTGGTCGATCGACTGATAATGCTGGTCGATCGACCGCTCCTCAGCAAACAGTGGCTTTTGGATCCCGATAGGTGGTCGATCGACTGAGGGTGATGGTCGATCGACTGGATGAGCTGCTACTTGACTTCTTTATTCTCGTGGATTCGTCTTTTAGGCCTTGAATTGCGCACCAAGCTCGTTCCTTAAGTGATTCCTTTACGTCATTTGCAATGCAGATTACTCGGGGACGGATTTGGCTTGATTTCCCGTTGAATTCTTCACATTTCTGCAATAATGTACAAAATACGGAAGTAGACGGAAATAGGGAGAAATGTAGCATAAACTACAAGAATGAGCTCTGAAATGCGTGTAAAACATCATATAAAAGACACGCATCAGTAGCTAACATAGTACCCGTACCCAAAAAGGATGGGAGAATCCGTGTTTGTGTTGATTTCAGAGACTTAAACAAAGCAAGTCCTAAGGATGACTTTCCTCTACCACATATCGACATATTGGTTGACAATACAGCAGATCACACGTTGTTATCCTTCATGGATGGATACGCAGGATATAACCAGATCAAGATGGCCATAGAAGATATGCACAAGACCGCCTTCGTCACTCAATGAGGTACCTATTACTACACGGTTATGCCATTTGGGTTAATCAATGCCGGAGCTACATATCAACACACCGCAACTACACTATTACATGACATGGTGCATAAAGAAGTTGAGGTCTACGTAGATGATATGATTGTTAAGTCCAAATATAGAGAGGGGCACATTGCGAACCTTCGCAAATTCTTCTCCAGATTACGAAAATACAACATGAGGCTCAATCCTCAGAAATGTGCATTCGGGGTAACATCTGGCAAACTTCTGGGGTACGTTGTTAGCCAACGAGGGATAGAAATAGACCCTTCCAAGATCAAAGCTCTAATCGAAATGCCGCAACCTCAAACAGAGAAAGAAATTAGAGGATTCCTAGGTAAGGTGCAATACATAAGTCGATTCATATCGAAACTCACCGTGATCTGTGAACCTATCTTCAAAAATCTAAAGAAAACAGATCACACCATGTGGGATGATGACTGCCAGAAGGCATTCGACCGAATCAAGGAGATACTAGCCAAACCACCAGTGCTCATGCCACCCCAACGAGATCAACCTCTTGGTTTATATCTCACAGTAACTGAAACAGCCATGGGCGCCATGCTAGCCCAAACCGTAGGAAAAGAAGAAAGAGCTATTTACTACCTTAGTAAGAAGTTCTTGGAGTACGAGTGCAAATACACGCCACTCGAGAAGACATGCCTCACTCTTGTGTGGGCAACGAAGAAGCTACGCCATTACATGCTTAGCTACTCCGTCAAAATATACTCCAAAATGGATCATGTCAAATACCTCTTCGAGAAACCCGTTCTCAATGGACGCCTAGCGAGATGGACTTTGATGCTCTCAGAGTTCGATCTCAAGCAGTGGCAGACCGAGGGGTGCGCACAGCACCGCCCGTGCGCACCCTCGGTTTGCGGAATATTTTTTTTATAAAAAAACCTGTAAAAACAAAAAGATATAGAATAAGAGTCCATAGATTATCAGTATTCTTCAAGTGGCGCGCTGGTTAAGAACTTGGTTATGAAGTGAGAGATCGCGGGATCGAAACCTCTTAAATGCTTTTTTTCCCCCTTTTGTGTTTATTCCCCAAATAATTCCCCTTTCCTATTTCTTTTTTTTTACACATAACTTTCGACGGCTCGTTTTTTTTTTTACACACAACCATCGACGACGCCTGCCAGTCTGCCACCATCGACGACGCTGCCGCCAACCACCGTGAGTCCGTGACCTGCCACCGCCGCCCACCACACCCTTGTAAGTTATTCAATCATTTATATCCTCTATACTTTTAAGTTTTCAAACCCTAATTCCCTTTTCCCAATTTTGTTATTTAGGTTTCTAGTTTGAAATTGTTATGAAATATGAATGTCTTGTATTTTGATTTTGATTTTGGGTTGTTTATTTGTAACTTTTTGTTGTGAATTTTGATTTTTGATTACTTTATTAATGTCTAATTACTAGTTACAACTTCAATTAATTTAATTGTTTATTCATGAAACATTGAAACAAACTAAGCTAATTTAGAAACTACAATTAGAATTCTAGATTTCTAGACTCTTACTAATCGATTTGTTTTTCAATTTAGATTAATGACGAAATACAGAAGGTTAGAATCTTTTTGGAATACACAAAGAAAGGCACATAAAGCTTCTTCATCGTCTTCTCCTCTGTTATCTTCTCAAAATAATGAACCGAATGAAAATGTTCGAGAACCTCCTGTTGGAGTAGTGTCTTCCACAATGAGTGCGTTTACATATTAAATCTTGTAAAAGGAATATCGGGGATTTATTTTATTTATTTGTCAGCTGGTCATCGTTAATCGGTAATGATTGGCTGACTAGAGTTTGACATTACTGTCGTGTGACGGCGGTGATTAGCTGATCCCTTTAGGTCACACCTATAGGATGACGCCCAAATAGAATAAATTAGTTATTTGTATGAGATACGAGATAATTAATTCCTTGTATTACTTGACTTTTAATTAGTCACGTAAAAGTATTATTTGATGACGGGTTACGAACTCGGGACAAGGAGATTTATTATTTAATTATGTGATATTTAAATAATAAATAATTAGAATTTATTAATTAATTTTTAATTAATTAATTTTATACGATATGTGTTTTTGTTTTGAAATGGAATTAATTAGCTATTTAATTTTTACAAGAGGTTGTAAAATTAGCTAAGTGGGATAATATTGACACATTGTATGTTGATAAAATGGTCTTATGATTATTTAAGGGTTAAGTAGTTATTGGTAGTTAATTTGTATTATTTAAGTGTTAAATAATTAAATTAATATTTAATTATGTAAGATAATTAAATATAAGACTTATAAGCATTTGTGGGGCAAATGTCGAAAACCGAAATGGACTCAAATATGTCCACTTGTACCGGTTTTATGAGGACATCACAAGTGTCCATTAAGTGGTTTTTTTTCCACTTAATATTGTCTCCACATTTGCCTATAAATACCCATGCAATTACACCATTTATTATGTTGGAAAAATTTGAAGAAATTTTTGGTCTTTAAGGGTGCTTTGGCCGGTTTCTCTTCATCACCAAGAGACCAAATTTTCTTCTTATTTTGTTCATAATTTTCATCATAAAACACATATAAAAACTAACTAATAATATTATCAAAGTAATAATATTAATTAGTACATCAAATATACAAATTACATGGTTACTACTACTATTAACTAGTTATTAATTTTAGTAGTATTTTGGGTTAATCTTGGGTGCCACCAAAGGAGATTACCTATATTGGTAATTGGTGTTCTTGAAGGATCATCCATAGTTGAATAACTCAAGAACTATAAAGGTAGGAGACCTTTGTAGTGCCCATATTTGCCTTATAGCAATGTAAGGAATTTTTGTCTTAAGATGGTTTAAAACCATCTTTTATACTTTTTATTTGCATGCATGTAGATTTAGACCACTTTAAATTAATTTGTAATTTTAATATCATAAGATGAGTATTAATTTGGTCTAAATAACTAACACCTCCTTTGTCATCTTCTAACAATGAAGAACCTCCTTTGCCGTCTCCTAACAATGAAGAACCTCCCTTATCATTTTCTCACAATGAAGAACCTTATTTGTCATCTCTTAACATTGACCAAGATTCTCAAGATGAGAAACTTGATGAAAATATTCAAGATGAGGAACTTAATGAAAATAATCAAGATGAGGAACTTGATGAAAATAATCAAGAAGAGTACAACTTACCAAATAATCCGAGAAAACGAGTGCCAATATTGTCTTACCCGGTCAATGAAAGAGATGATGTGAGAAGGAGATTTATTGAGAAGAAGCCTTGTAGACCAAGATTATCCAAAAATGAATTACCTCAAACGTTAATCGGTAAGAAGAAACGCCGTTTTAATGTTCTTTGGTATGATTTATATGATTGGCTTGAATATAGTGTCCAAAATGATGCCGCAATTTGTTTTTATTGTTACTTGTTCAAGGATGATACCAAATGTCCCGGGGGAGATGCTTTTGTGAAGCATGGATGGAATAATTGGGATAAACCGTTAAGGTTAAAGAAACATGTGGGTAGCGTTGGTAGTGCTCACAATCAAGCTAGAGAGAAATACACTTTCTTCATTAATAAAAAAACCTCAATAGTTCAAAAGATTGAGAAGGTGAGCATCCAAACAAAAAATCTTTATAAATCTCGATTGTTATATTCTCTTCAATGTTTAAGATATCTTCTAAAACAAGGATTAGCCTTTCGTGGACATAAAGAAAGTGAGAATTCAAGTAACCGGGGTAATTTTCTTGAACTTTTAAAATGGCTTGCCGAAAAGAATGAAACCATTGCTAAAGTTGTTCTCTCCAAGGCACCAAAGAACCACAAAGCAACTTCCCCAAAAGTTCAAAAAGATCTCATCAAGTGTTGTTCAAAAGAAACTACTAAGTTGATTATTGAAGATCTTGATAATGATTTATTTGCTATTTTAGCCGATGAGTCAAGTGATGTATCTCATAAAGAGTAATTGGCCATTTATTTGAGGCATGTTAATAAAAAGGGCAAGGTGTGTGAAAAATTTCTTGGTATTGTGAAGGTTGATGATACTACTAGTCTAACTCTTATGAAAGCAATTGAGACTTTACTTGGTGACCATAAATTGCTTATGTCAAATATTCGTGGTCAAGGATATGACGGGGTTAGTAACATGAGAGGTGGAATTAATGGTCTTAAAAATTTGGTAATGAGAAATTCTCCTTCCGCTTATTATGTTCATTGTTTTGCACACCAACTTCAATTGACTCTTGTTGCGGTTGCAAAGGAGAATTGTGATTGTGCATCTTTTTTTCAACAACTTGGATTTGTACTTAATGTTATTGGGCAATCTTGCAAGAAGTTAGAAATGGTAAGGGAGACTCAAGCTAAAAAAGTGTTAGAAGCTTTGGGGTTGAATGAAATTGTAAGCGGGATAGGGTTGAATCAAGAACTTGGATTAAGTAGGCTGGGGGATACTCGTTGGGGTTCTCATCATAAATCAATCATGAATCTTATTGTTATGTATTCCTCGATGATTGACGTTCTTGTTAAAGTTGGTAAAGATGCAAAAAGTAACGAAGATCGTGCTAAAGCTCAAAGTGCCGTGGACCATCTTGAGTCAATTGAGTTCATCTTCATGTTACATTTGATGAAAGTCATCTTTGGGTATACTAATTCTTTGTGTGAGGCACTACAAAGAAAAGACCAAGATATTGTTAATGCAATGACTCTTGTTGACTTGACTAAGAAGCATTTGCAAGACACTAGGGATCATGAATGGGACAATTTCCTTCAAAGTGTGAGTGTTTTTTGTGCAAAACTTAACATTGATGTTCCAAGTATGAGTGATTCTTATGTCCCTCGTGGAAGATCAAGGCGCTTCTTTTATACGAAGACCAACCTTCAACGATTTCGCATCGATATGTTCCTAAGTGTTATCGATAAGCAACTTCTTGAACTTAATGATCGTTTTGACGAGGTAAATACGGAGTTGCTCTTGTGTATGGCTTGTTTGAGCCCGGTTAATTCATTTGCTTCTTTTGACAAGAAAAAATTGATGCGGCTTACCGAGTTTTATCCTAATGAATTTTGTGCTCTTGATAAAGACAATCTTGTGTTTGAACTTGATATCTATAAGAGTGACATGAAACAAGACTTAAGATTTCAACAAGTGAAGAATCTTAGCGAGCTTTCTATGTTGCTTGTTGAAACAAATAAACATGTTTGTTATCCACTTGTTTATAAGCTTTTAAAGCTTGTGTTGATACTCCCGGTGGCGACGATAAGTGTTGAAAGAGTATTTTCTTCTATGACATTTGTCAAGAACAGGTTGAGGAATAGCATGGGTAATCCACTCTTGAATCATTGTTTAGTTACATATATAGAGAAAGATTTTTTTGTGCAAGTTAGTGATGATGATGTATTGAAGCGTTTTCAGAACATGAAATCTCGTCGGATGACTTCAAATATTTAGTATTTCTTTTTGTAGCATGTTGTTTACTATGTAAGACGAAATTTAATACTTAAGCATTTTGTTGTATTGTTAGTTTTTTTTTTCAATTGTGCACTCCCATTGTAAAAGCTCTGGGTCCGCCACTGATCTCAAGTATGTACCTCTGAAAGTTATAAAAGGGCGCGCCGTTGCCGAGTTCTTCGCAGAAAATCCCATCAATGATGCACAAACAATAGACACCTGGTCATTTCCGGATGAGGATATACTCCAAACCGATGTACACTCCTGGGACCTTTACTTTGATGGGGCATCGAACTTAAGAGGATTTGGAATAGGAGTGTTGCTCATTTCTCCTGAAGGCGAGCATACACCACTCTCTGTCAAACTCGACTTCGAGGTGACAAATAACGCGGCAGAATACGAAGCTTGCCTCATTGGACTACAAGCAGCAGTAAGGTTTAGGCATCAAGAATCTTTGAGTACATGGAGATTCATCTTTGATCATCAACCAAATTACGAGATCTTGGAAAATTCGAAGCGAAAGCCTAGCACCGTATCAAGCCAGAATAGACCAAGTTGCCCAATTCTTCGATCAAGTAACCTACCTACACCTACCTCGAGAGGAAAATCAATTTGCAGATGCTCTTGCAAAACTTGCATCTTTGATTAATATGCCGGATAATATGATAGAAATGCCTTTATGCAACGAACGGCGGTCAGAACCGGCTTATGTGCACCGAATCACAGATGAAGAAGAAATCACGGAGGAGCCTTGGTTCCAAGCGATCCTAAACTTCAAACTCCACGACACCTATCCACCGGATATGGACAAGAGGGGACAACGTGTTATACGCTTACTAGCTTCCCAATACGTCCTCATGCAAGGAGAGTTATACAAAAGAACACCTCTTGGTGTAATCCTACGTTGCCTTGATCATTCACAGGCACGGAAAGTGATGGAAGAAGTCCATGATGGAGAATGTAGCCCTCACATGAGTGGACCAATGATGGCAAAGAAAACCACACGTTTGGGGTATTATTGGACCACAATGGAATCCAATTGCATCAAATATGTCAGACATTGCCACAACTACCAAATCTTCGGGAATGTGCAACATGTCCCTCCTTCATTACTCTACACCATGACATCTCCTTGGCCATTTTCTGCTTGGGGAATTGACATCATCGAAAAGATCACTCCAGTCGGAATAGGAGGTCACTGTTTCATTCTGGTGGCAATCGATTATTTCACCAAATGGGTGGAAGCGGCTTCCTACACTAGTCTCACAGCCAAGAACGTAGCAAAATTCATACAAACCAATATCATCTGTCGGTATGGTTGCCCACATGATATCATCAGTGACAATGGGTCACATTTCCAGGCTGAGACTGAGCAACTGCTAGCCAA
Organism: Silene latifolia; assembly: GCF_048544455.1. Classification (NCBI taxonomy): domain Eukaryota; kingdom Viridiplantae; phylum Streptophyta; class Magnoliopsida; order Caryophyllales; family Caryophyllaceae; genus Silene; species Silene latifolia. The sequence continues at coordinate 9,485,030 of NC_133537.1, read as the reverse complement.
GTACAAGATCAAGCATCAACATTCCTCGCCATATAGACCACAAACTAATGGCGCGGTAGAGGCAGCAAACAAGAACGTTGTCACAATCCTCAAGAAAATGATTGACAACTATCGAGATTGGCCAAGCAAGATACCATTTGCCTTATGGGGATACCGCACATCCGTTAGGACGCCCATTGGGGCCACCCCTTTCTATTTGACCTACGGCATGGAAGCTGTACAACCAGTCGAGCTCGAAATACCATCCTTACGTATTCTACTCGAAAGTCAAATCCCAGAAGCCGATTGGAAGAGGGATAGATATGAAGAACTCATCCTCCTGGATGAATGTAGATTGCGCGCATTACATAATGTGCAAACATATCAGGCGCGTATCAAATGAGCCTTCAACAAATAGGTTAAGCTAAGGAACATCAAAGAAGGAGATTTGGTTCTCAAATCAGTTAGAGCTCTTTTACCTGTCGATCCACGAGGAAAATTCAAACCCAACTGGGCCGGACCATTTCTAGTCAAATCCATACTCCCGGGGGGTGCGGTTAGGATCACGGACTTAGATGGGAATGAATTTGCCAACCCAACAAACCTCGGCCAACTAAAACGTTACTATGCCTAGAATAGGAACAAAAACGCGCCTCGCGTAACCTCACGTGTCGCTCCTGTGGCACGGAATATAAACGGCCCGTGGCCAAGCTAAAATAAAGCTAATGTCACCTTGCTCTTACATTTTGACAATTCGTCATCCTCATATCATCAAATAAACTGAATTGCACTTTAGGAGTAAGTAAAAAGCCCATGCTTATTTTCTAGTTCATCCCAAGCTCTTGCTTAGAACAATTATTCTTTTGCATTTACTTGAACTACGCGCAAGGGTTTGATTTCATTTTCTAAATGAATACGTAGACAATCCTTCACAGGATAACCCATTTTTTTTTTTTAAAATGTAAATAGAAGGACATTTGCATCTGCATTTGGAATTCGACAAGAATGATAATAGAAAATCACAACGGTTTCACAACCAATTAACCTTTTTATTCATTTCTTTCCATAATAATAATAATACGCCATATAATATAAATAATGCTAAAAAAAATATAAATAGGCTAGGATTCTAAAAAACCCCACCATTTTATTACAAATAATAATAATAATAATAAATAATAATAATAAGACTTAGGCTATTCTTCCATTTTCCCTTTGCCTTTGTCATTTTTATCATATTTCTTGTCTCGACTTTGAGCCGGGCGCTCCTGCGCTACCTCAGACCTAATCACCAACGGTCTCTTTCGTGGTCTAGCCTTGCCATTCTTATCAACCACCTTTTCCACGACAGGAGAAGTCTTCGGTTTCTTCGAAGGATGAACAACTCGAAACCCGGCCTCTTCCTCTCCCTCAGTCAAGTGCTTCTCTTTCTCCTTTTCTACATCACGAACCTTGTAGTCAACAGGCTCACGCTTCCTTAGTCTCTCGCGCTCCTCTGGAGTAGTAGCTTTCCTCCACCGCAAGTAGGAATCTGATACCCATAGCGCACTAACAGAAGAGTTTAGGAACCACATATTTCTTTGAGCCCATTTGATGGCCCACTCTCTTCGGCTCTTAGTAGTAAGCGCCATAGCAGTCTGCGGGATAGTATCAAGCTTTGTAATCGTCTGCTTCAATCCAACCTGCCTCATCAACCTCTCCGGGAAGATGCATACCATAAATTCCAAGCCAGGAATGCGCACCGATCGGGTAGGATCCAAGGACGATACTCCAGTGACAGATTTGAGATGCCACCATGGTACGATCCATCTAATCGGGGGACCATCCTCGCTCTTCAGCTTGTTCTCCCCGTAGTTGCAGACTCGAGTAAAGTCCACCATGTAAAGCCTAGTCCTCATTGCAATTGAGCGAGCATGATAAGCAGGAACATTAACTGGGGGCTCGATCAATCGAAGACGCTCCATAAGCAAGACCTACCAAAAAGCGGGTATTAGAATCGGAAAAAAAAAAAAAACAAAAAACGAATAAAAAAAAAAAAAAAAAAAAAAAAAGAGAAAAAAAAGTTTTGTTCTTTTACCTGCAAGATGATAGGACTTCCTAAATAAGGAAGATCGCGGCTGGCTTTCTTGTTATCTAACCCCAACAGGATCTCTCCTAAACATAGGCAAGCTGGGCTCCTGCGCAGCTCCATTTGCTCAATTAAGCTCAAGTAGCGAGGATCACCTTTGAAATCCTCATCAACATGCCCTTGAAGGACATAAACATGTAATAGGCAAAACCCGAATGCCCTACGCCTTGCAACATAAGAAATAGTGGGGTCTGCCCTATTTATGAATCGATCGATGAAATCCAACATTCGAACTCCTTTTGAGGTCACAAGGCGGTCCACCTCAGCTCTTGTCAATCCAAGCAAATCTCTGAATTTATTCTTATACCCTTGAGAAGTAGAGGGTATAGCAGGTAAATGTTCCGGATCCCAACCGCCAATTGCAGCAATTTCTTCAGGAAATGGGCAGATATCAACTCCAGGAAAGGCAAAAACGTGATAATTCGGGTCCCAATACTCAACACAAGCATCCAGGAACGGTTTGACTACCTTGATCAGCTTCAAAATCAAAATCGATCCAAAGTTGTTGGCACCCATATCGTGTTTCTCCACATTAGAGAACTCGTTTGTCCATTCTTTGAGACGGATTTCTAAAGTATTCATGATGTGTAATTAGAGAGTTTTTATGTAATAAGACGTAAGAATTATGTGAATAAAACCTCCATCGACGTCTATATTTATACTAAAAGCTGTTTCCTAAAATCTGTCAGGACTGACACACCGAGGAACAGGCGCAGCACCTGCTTCGCCTCTTCAAAGGGACGCAGCTCCTGCTGCGCCTCTTCCTCAGTTGTATTTCTGTGATTGTCCGCGTTGGATCTTTCCTAATTCCTCAAAGAATAATTTCCTATTCATACGGGTTATTATTTTGGTAAATCCGTCAAATTACCATGTTTCGCGTTTCCTAATTCCACGGGCACACATTTCGAGACGACATCGGCATTTTCGTCATTCCAGCACACTTATCCATTTCTTTTTAATTTTCTTTTTTGGGGAATCATTTCACCAATTTAATTATCCATTTTCAAAACTTATCCATTTCCTTTTTTATTTTCTTTTTTGGGGAATCATTTCACTCCCGTTCCATATTACATTTCAAACTTATATGTTTCTATTTTTTTTTCTTTTTTTAGGGGGTAACCCTCCCTACCGTCCGGTCATTTTCAACAAATTTTTTTGCATTTTTTCTTGAGTCTTTGTCCTGCGCTAATTTAGGCCATGTGTAATACCCCGTATTTTATATAATCGGTTAAACGGATATTATTATATATTAGTTATTATACATTTTATATTACTATTTAAGTTGGGTAATTGTTTAGTCGATAATTACGTTAAGAGTATTTTTACTTGACTTGAGTTGTTTCGTAAGTTAATTGAGACGGGTTTATATGGAATTCGAAATGTGAGTCTAACCTTTCTCGACCTATCATATTTTGACAACACATCGCACCTACCTAACATCCTACACTCTACTTTTAAAAATATCTTTATTATTATATATTATTATTATGTACTAGCATTATTATTAGTTTGTTGTGGACCGTTGTCCCTCCACACACACCCTCCACTTCCTCCACTTTTATTAAAATATATCTTTATTATATATATTATTATTATTCTAATATTATTATTACATTATTACTACTACCCTACCCTGCTTTCCTCTTTCTTTCTTTACTCTTACAAAAACAAACACATGTGCTTGTCCCTACTCCTTTCTTCACCAACACCAAACGCCAGCTTTCACGTAATTCGAGAGAGAGAGAGAGAGAGAGAGAGCGTGGGCATTGACAGTGCAACAGGGAAGAGCTTAGGGTGGTTGTCAACGTGGTAAGGCGGCCCTGGTGGTGGTTTTCGTGGCGGTTTGGTAAGCAGTCACCATTCCTTTTCTCTTTTTGTTGGTTGTCAGGCCGTGTTTGTTGTCACGGTGTGTCGCAGGGAGGTATTAAGGGTGGTTGGTGTCGGGGTAATGGTGTAGGGTGGTTTGAGTCGCCCCTATTGGTGGCGGTCAAGTGGGCTTTAGGTGGTAGTGGTGGCAGAGATAGGCGGCATCGACATGGGGGGTAGCAAACGGGTTTATTTATGTTTCAGGCGAGTTTAGATGCTAGGCTTGGGGTGGCGCCACCGTGGACTCGGGGGAGGTCGAAACGGCGGCGCCATGGCGACTGTGTGCGTGGCTAGACGGTGAGCAGAGTGGTGGTGATAGGGTGGAGTGCTGTTGACTATAGCGGTGGTCGTGGGGTTGTGTTGTCGGCTGCTGTGGTGGCAACCATGGGAGGTGGAGTGAACCAGGGAGAAGTTCGTGGCCACGGTCAGACTCACCGGCGGGAGTCGAACCCACTGAGGGTGTCGGTGGGTGCTCGTCGACCCGTGTCCGACTGGTGGTCATCACGGGTGCGTGGGAGTTCGGGAAACGGGTTGGAAGTCGGGGGTTGATACGTGTGTGTTAGTCGGCTTTGATTCGTTTCTTTATTTATTAAGTTATCGTATTTTGTATTTAATTTAATTCCGAGTTATTTAAATAATTAGAAACGGTTTGAGTCGGGTGTTTGAGTTGTTTAAAGTTTGATTCGGGTTTCTTAATCGTTTAATTCGTTTAAATCTTTTAATTAACATATTAGCTATTTACTTCAATTCCCGAGTCACTTAAATAATTATTTAATTTAATTCCCGAGTCACTTAAATAATTATTTAATTTAATTCCCGAGTCACTTAAATAAATTATTTAATTTAATTTCCGAGTCATTTAAATAATTTAGAGAATTTAGAGACGGGTTTTGAGTCGGGTTGGTTAAACTGGAAAACTGCTATATCGGGGATGTTTCCATTTAAGGAAACTTTCCATTTAGGAAGTTCTATTTTTAGTAACTTCTATTTTGGGAGATTTCTATATTTAGTAGTTAGTAATTATAAATATTATAATTGTTCTAGGTGACGGATTCGTGAAGGATCGATAATCAAATTCGTTGCTTTATTTCTGGACTGCTTAACTGCTTAATTGGATTTGCTGGCACTTTGAGGTAGGGAAATACACTTGTCCTATTATCGTTGTTGTTGAATTGTGTTGACTTGATTCCTGGTTGTTGATTTACGTTATGATTTATATACGGGAAAGTGATTGACGGAATTGATCGTATTGAGTATGATATCACAACATCGGGTAACTGGCATGACTTTATGATTCATCAGTTCAGTGATTTATATACATATTGCATTGCATTAATTACTGTTGAGCATTTCATATGCATTGGAGTTGGAGGATGGTGTGGTAGTGACGATGTTGAGATACGATGTGATGTTGTGATAAGGCCCAGGCGGGTTTGCAGGACTTGCCCTGGTGTCCTCAGCTGCGAGCTGGCAGATCGGCCACGGTCGATATGGATATAGTCTACCGGGGATCGGTATGGCTGGGCGTTCCGGGTTATGAGTTGTGTTAAATGAGATATAAGATATGAGTTGAAATGGAGATGGAGGTGACGGAGGAGCATGCATATCATATTATATTGTTTTATTGTTTTCCCTACTCAACCTCGTGGTTGACCCTGTGTATTCGTGAACACCTGTAATGACCCTATTGGCGAGCAGACTTGACAGGTTAAGAGATAGAACGGGAGCTGGATGGGCGTGAGACACTGGATCAGACGACTTAGTAGCTAGATCATCATCTAGAAGACTTTCACTTTTATTTATAGTTCTTTTTAATTTGACGTAAAAGAGGTTTTGTAATAATTAAATTAAATAATTATTTTAGTGACTTGGGAATTGAAGTAAATAGCTAATATGTTAATTAAATGAGATATGAGATATGAGATATGAGATATGAGTTGAAATGGAGATGGAGGTGACGGAGGAGCATGCATATCATATTATATTGTTTCATTGTTTTCCCTACTCAACCTCGTGGTTGACCCTGTGTATTCGTGAACACCTGTAATGACCCTATTCGTGAACACCTGTAATAGCTAAAATGTATAATAACCAATGTAACATTTCGTGTTTGTATGTTTAATTGATGTGTCAAGTGTGTGTTAACCGTGTTAGGAATGCGTGACGTCCGTATGTACGATAGGCAATACCCTTCTGAGGTTTGAGTACGGGAGCGAACTTCGGGACGAAGTTCATTTTAAGGGGGGAAGACTGTAATACCCCGTATTTTATATAATCGGTTAAACGGATATTATTATATATTAGTTATTATACATTGTAATATTACTATTTAAGTCGGGTAATTGTTTAGTCGATAATTACGTTAAGAGTATTTTTACTTGACTTGAGTTGTTTCGTAAGTTAATTGAGACGGGTTTATATGGAATTCGAAATGTGAGTCTAACCTTTCTCGACCTATCATATTTTGACAACACATCGCACCTACCTAACATCCTACACTCTACTTTTAAAAATATCTTTATTATTATATATTATTATTATGTACTAGCATTATTATTAGTTTGTTGTGGACCGTTGTCCCTCCACACACACCCTCCACTTCCTCCACTTTTATTAAAATATATCTTTATTATATATATTATTATTATTCTAATATTATTATTACATTATTACTACTACCCTACCCTGCTTTCCTCTTTCTTTCTTTACTCTTACAAAAACAAACACATATGCTTGTCCCTACTCCTTTCTTCACCAACACCAAACGCCAGCTTTCACGCAATTTGAGAGAGAGAGAGAGAGAGTGAGCATTGACAGTGCAACATGGAAGAGCTTAGGGTGGTTGTCAACGTGGTAAGGCGGCCCTGGTGGTGGTTTTCGTGGCGGTTTGGTAAGCAGTCACCATTCCTTTTCTCTTTTTGTTTGTTGTCAGGTCGTGTTTGTTGTCACGGTGTGTCGCAGGGAGGTATTAAGGGTGGTTGGTGTCGGGGTAATGGTGTAGGGTGGTTTGAGTCGCCCCTATTGGTGGCGGTCAAGTGGGCTTTAGGTGGTAGTGGTGGCAGAGATAGGCGGCATCGACATGGGGGGTAGCAAACGGGTTTATTTATGTTTCAGGCGAGTTTAGATGCTAGGCTTGGGGTGGCGCCACCGTGGACTCGGGGGAGGTCGAAACGGCGGCGCCATGGCGACTGTGTGCGTGGCTAGACGGTGAGCGGAGTGGTGGTGATAGGGTGGAGTGCTGTTGACTATAGCGGTGGTCGTGGGGTTGTGTTGTCGGCTGCTGTGGTGGCAACCATGGGAGGTGGAGTGAACCAGGGAGAAGTTCGTGGCCACGGTCAGACTCACCGGCGGGAGTCGAACCCAGTGAGGGTGTCGGTGGGTGCTCAGGTCAGACCCGGTGTCTGACCTGGTGGCTATCACGGGGTGCGTGGGAGTTCGGGAAACGGGTTGGAAGTCGGGGGTTGATACGTGTGTGTTAGTCGGCTTTGATTCGTTTCTTTATTTATTAAGTTATCGTATTTTGTATTTAATTTAATTCCGAGTTATTTAAATAATTAGAAACGGGTTTGAGTCGGGTGTTTGAGTTGTTTAAAGTTTGATTCGGGTTTCTTAATCGTTTAATTCGTTTAAATCTTTTAATTAACATATTAGCTATTTACTTCAATTCCCGAGTCACTTAAATAATTATTTAATTTAATTCCCGAGTCACTTAAATAATTATTTAATTTAATTCCCGAGTCACTTAAATAAATTATTTAATTTAATTGCCGAGTCATTTAAATAATTTAGAGAATTTAGAGACGGGTTTTGAGTCGGGTTGGTTAAACTGGAAAACTGCTATATCGGGGAAGTTTCCATTTAAGGAAACTTTCCATTTAGGAAGTTCTATTTTTAGTAACTTCTATTTTGGGAGATTTCTATATTTAGTAGTTAGTAATTATAAATATTATAATTGTTCTAGGTGACGGATTAAGTGAAGGATCGATAATCGATTCGTTGCTTTATTTACGGGTATCGCTTAATCGCTTAATTGGATTTGCTGGCACTTTGAGGTAGGGAAATACACTTGTCCTATTATCGTTGTTGTTGAATTGTGTTGACTTGATTCCTGGTTGTTGATTTACGTTATGATTTATATACGGGAAAGTGATTGACGGAATTGATCGTATTGAGTATGATATCACAACATCGGGTAACTGGCATGACTTTATGATTCATCAGTTCAGTGATTTATATACATATTGCATTGCATTAATTACTGTTGAGCATTTCATATGCATTGGAGTTGGAGGATGGTGTGGTAGTGACGATGTTGAGATACGATGTGATGTTGTGATAAGGCCCAGGCGGGTTCTGCAGGACTTGCCCTGGTGTCCTCAGCTGCGAGCTGGCAGATCGGCCACGGTCGATATGGATATAGTCTACCGGGGATCGGTATGGCTGGGCGTTCCGGGTTATGAGTTGTGTTAAATGAGATATGAGATATGAGATTGAGTTTGAGATCGGAATTTAGATGGAAGATGACGGTGTTCTCAGGTGATTATTTAGTTGTTATACATTTGTGTTCTCAGGTAGTTATTAGTTATAGTTAGTTGGTTAAGTAAGGACGAGCTAAACTTCGGGACGAAGTTTATTTTTAGGAGGGAAGAATGTAACATTTCGTGTTTGTATGTTTAATTGATGTGTCAAGTGTGTGTTAACCGTGTTAGGAATGCGTGACGTCCGTATGTACGATAGGCAATACCCTTCTGAGGTTTGAGTACGGGAGCGAACTTCGGGACGAAGTTCATTTTAAGGGCGGAAGACTGTAATACCCCGTATTTTATATAATCGGTTAAACGGATATTATTATATATTAGTTATTATACATTTTATATTACTATTTAAGTCGGGTAATTGTTTAGTCGATAATTACGTTAAGAGTATTTTTACTTGACTTGAGTTGTTTCGTAAGTTAATTGAGACGGGTTTATATGGAATTCGAAATGTGAGTCTAACCTTTCTCGACCTATCATATTTTGACAACACATCGCACCTACCTAACATCCTACACTCTACTTTTAAAAATATCTTTATTATTATATATTATTATTATGTACTAGCATTATTATTAGTTTGTTGTGGACCGTTGTCCCTCCACACACACCCTCCACTTCCTCCACTTTTATTAAAATATATCTTTATTATATATATTATTATTATTCTAATATTATTATTACATTATTACTACTACCCTACCCTGCTTTCCTCTTTCTTTCTTTACTCTTACAAAAACAAACACATGTGCTTGTCCCTACTCCTTTCTTCACCAACACCAAACGCCAGCTTTCACGCAATTCGAGAGAGAGAGAGAGAGAGCGTGGGCATTGACAGTGCAACAGGGAAGAGCTTAGGGTGGTTGTCAACGTGGTAAGGCGGCCCTGGTGGTGGTTTTCGTGGCGGTTTGGTAAGCAGTCACCATTCCTTTTCTCTTTTTGTTGGTTGTCAGGTCGTGTTTGTTGTCACGGTGTGTCGCAGGGAGGTATTAAGGGTGGTTTGTGTCGGGGTAATGGTGTAGGGTGGTTTGAGTCGCCCCTATTGGTGGCGGTCAAGTGGGCTTTAGGTGGTAGTGGTGGCATAGATAGGCGGCATCGACATGGGGGGTAGCAAACGGGTTTATTTATGTTTCAGGCGAGTTTAGATGCTAGGCTTGGGGTGGCGCCACCGTGGACTCGGGGGAGGTCGAAACGGCGGCGCCATGGCGCTTGTGTGCGTGGCTAGACGGTGAGCAGAGTGGTGGTGATAGGGTGGAGTGCTGTTGACTATAGCGGTGGTCGTGGGGTTGTGTTGTCGGCTGCTGTGGTGGCAACCATGGGAGGTGGAGTGAACCAGGGAGAAGTTCGTGGCCACGGTCAGACTCACCGGCGGGAGTCGAACCCGGTGGATTGTCGGTGGGTGCTCGGAGTCGACCCGTGTCGACCCGGTGGTCATCACGAGTGCGTGGGAGTTCGGGAAACGGGTTGGAAGTCGGGGGTTGATACGTGTGTGTTAGTCGGCTTTGATTCGTTTCTTTATTTATTAAGTTATCGTATTTTGTATTTAATTTAATTCCTAGTTATTTAAATAATTAGAAACGGGTTTGAGTCGGGTGTTTGAGTTGTTTAAAGTTTGATTCGGGTTTCTTAATCGTTTAATTCGTTTAAATCTTTTAATTAACATATTAGCTATTTACTTCAATTCCCGAGTCACTTAAATAATTATTTAATTTAATTCCCGAGTCACTTAAATAATTATTTAATTTAATTCCCGAGTCACTTAAATAAATTATTTAATTTAATTTCCGAGTCATTTAAATAATTTAGAGAATTTAGAGACGGGTTTTGAGTCGGGTTGGTTAAACTGGAAAACTGCTATATCGGGGAAGTTTCCATTTAAGGAAACTTTCCATTTAGGAAGTTCTATTTTTAGTAACTTCTATTTTGGGAGATTTCTATATTTAGTAGTTAGTAATTATAAATATTATAATTGTTCTAGGTGACGGATTCGTGAAGGATCGATAATCAGATTCGTTGCTTTATTTACGGACCGCTTAATCGCTTAATTGGATTTGCTGGCACTTTGAGGTAGGGAAATACACTTGTCCTATTATCGTTGTTGTTGAATTGTGTTGACTTGATTCCTGGTTGTTGATTTACGTTATGATTTATATACGGGAAAGTGATTGACGGAATTGATCGTATTGAGTATGATATCACAACATCGGGTAACTGGCATGACTTTATGATTCATCAGTTCAGTGATTTATATACATATTGCATTGCATTAATTACTGTTGAGCATTTCATATGCATTGGAGTTGGAGGATGGTGTGGTAGTGACGATGTTGAGATACGATGTGATGTTGTGATAAGGCCCAGGCGGGTTCTGCAGGACTTGCCCTGGTGTCCTCAGCTGCGAGCTGGCAGATCGGCCACGGTCGATATGGATATAGTCTACCGGGGATCGGTATGGCTGGGCGTTCCGGGTTATGAGTTGTGTTAAATGAGATATGAGATATGAGATATGAGTTGAAATGGAGATGGAGGTGACGGAGGAGCATGCATATCATATTATATTGTTTCATTGTTTTCCCTACTCAACCTCGTGGTTGACCCTGTGTATTCGTGAACACCTGTAATGACCCTATTGGCGAGCAGACTTGACAGGTTAAGAGATAGAACGGGAGCTGGATGGGCGTGAGACACTGGATCAGACGACTTAGTAGCTAGATCATCATCTAGAAGACTTTCACTTTTATTTATAGTTCTTTTTAATTTGACGTAAAAGAGGTTTTGTAATAATTAAGTTAAAATAATTATATAAATTGCTTGGAGTTTAATTTGTTATTCACTACCTCGGGAAACCGAGATGGTAACAGTCCGGTTTATTAGGGAATGTCTTGACGAAGGCTTCTTTTATAAATCGGGGTGTTACACCATGTGTACAAATGTATGTTTTATGTGCAATTTCTGTGTAAATTTCGGCAGCATGACGGCATAAACCGTCATCTACCAAACCTGTTCAAAGCGAACCTGCAGGTACAAACAAAGCAACCCAGCAGCAAAGGCACTCAGGCCATCGTATATACAACCAAAAAGGGAATATGTACACCAAACTGGGGGCTCGAGCCCGAAACAAAGTCCGAAAGTCCAAAATGAAGGTCCTAAAAAATGTACAAAATGTATGAGGAACAACCAACAAAAAAAAACAACAAACGAACTACTGCTGGCCGCCGCCTAGCTCAGTAACTCTCGCCTCGAGAGAAGCAATCTCGGCGTCGCAGACCTCTAGCTCCCTCATCAGGCGAGCTGTCTTCTCCCGGGACTGGGCTAGCTCTCGCTCTAGGTCACTCTCCCTCTGCAAACGACAAGAATTGGCTCATGTCAATCATTTCAAGCAATAAAGAAAGTTAGAAAATTCAAAGATGAAGTAAAAGGAAGGTTCATACCTGACGTCCTCGGCCGCCAGCAAGTGCCTCGATGGCAGTAGCCCGCAGTCGGTTGGCTACCCTCCACAAAGCCACGAACCAGGATGGCGCAACCTGCATTTCAATAAACATGGATTCTCAATGATCGGACAAATTCAAACAAATGTGTTCTTACACAAAAATTATACAAATTGGCGAACTTACCCTCCGAATCAGATGCTGCCACTCGTCCAGGCCAGTATCTGTCACCGCCACGCCAAAGTCGCGCAGCTCGGAGATCGTCGTCATACCCGTCGCATCAGTGTACTCGAGGGTCTCGGGGTACTCTAGGGGCTCGATGCCCACCACCTCAACCTCCTGCAAAATCCAAAAGGTTTCCATTAATCGATGATCATTCATCATGTTTTCAAGACAATCAAAATAAGAATAAAACACTTACCACGACTGGCCAGTACGCCAACCTCCCGTAGAGAAACGCCGAGTAGTCCTCGCCGGGAAGAAGGAGGGCGTCGCCACCGGCGTCCGCCAAGTCAGCCTCCCTCTCAGCATCAGAAGGCTCCCTGAACATCGTCCGAGGAGGATCGATGGGGACCGTCAAGGCATCTCGAGAGCACTGACGAGCCAAACGCTCGCCTAAGTACCACACGAGACCCATCGACGTCCTCAAAAGCAACCAGCTCGAGTTTCTAAGTCGAATGACCTTATCCACAAAAGGAGGAGCGCCAGTGTAGTCCACCCATGGCCTGGGCACCCACTATGAAAAGCAAACAAGAGGTCATTCTTATGATCGGTTCTAAAAGAAAGCAATAAAGAAGCAAACAAAGAAAGGTGAGTCGAAGATACTCACGCCATCCAGCTGCAGAGCGTTCACGTCCCGTCGACAAACGTCGTGAAAGGAACGCTGGCTCTTCGTGTGATACATCACCCAGCCCCTCACAACGGGATAAGCTCTCTATACTGGCTCCGTCCTCTTGGGCGCGAGGCTCGGAAAGTAGAAGTACACCCACGCCTACAAAACAAGATAATCAATAACGATCTTTCGTGATTCGATAAGAAAGGAAATGATCTTGCATGAAATTAAATGGAGGTTCATACCTCCAGCAACAGCCCAGGACCAACGGTAGCAGGAGAAGTCCCCTTCTCCATCAGCTCCGGACGAACCATGGCCTTCATATAGCGAATGAGGACCACAAAGCCAATAGTGACCCAGTCCCAATGGCCTAGGTCACTCAAGTCAGAAAGGAAGGGAAGAAGCTTCGTTGACAGCCTCTCTCCCTTGTCTCTGAGGTAGATCGAAGACAAAAACCACAAGAGCCACAAACGAACTCTCTGCAGTACAGGGAGGAGAAGTCATCTCCCTCCCATCGATCACCACCGACGTCAGTCTCTTTCCAGAACGTAGGAACTAGGCACCAACCCGGGGACCGCAGCAGCCTTCGGCATCAGGTTCCAACCAATCAAGCTCCTAGCCTCGGTCGAGTCCACCCTCATGGCTGTCTCCGGCCACTCCACAACCTCAGTCCCGTACGGCAAGCCATAAATCATGTCGTAGTCCTCCAACGTGACCCGAACCTCACCAAAAGGCATGTGAAAGGTGGAGGTTATGTCCCAAAACCGATCAAGGAAAGCTCGAACTAGGCTAAGGTTAGCCCGAATCTTCCTTCTCGTGATGTCCCTCCAAGCTCGTACCAAGGCACCAAACGCTCCCCGATCGATGATGGTCCACTCCTCTGCTGACAGCTTCTCATAAAACCCCATCATCTTCGTTGATGCGTGCATTTTATATAGGTATTTTGTACTTTATTTGCACGCATTTTAATGCATTTTGTGTAGTGTTTAGCTACAAATGTCCCCCGAATTGTCTACTTTGGTTTCTCTTGTATTATTTGCAGGTATGAACCGGAAAGGAGCATAATCAAGCCTAAAACATGTCCCTATGCATGCATTTAGGAGATGAGTTGAGTCGGAGCTTGCAAACTACTATTTTGAGATGCGCAAAGGAGTAAGACAGCTAGGCGAGCAAAGGAAGAACTTCAAATTGCTAGTGCCTAATTTGAAGAGCCATATCTCGAGTTATACAACTGATGTTCAGGTGATTCTAATTGGAGATGAAAGTTTGTACTCTTAGCTTTCCAACACCACCAGAAACGCCCTGTTTGCCTATGTAACGAATAAATGGCAGCCGTTTGAAGTTCAGTGCGCGAAGCAGAAATTGTGCGCTAGAAAGTACTCGATCGAGTACAATTGTGCTCGATCGACTCCTTTTTCTACTCGATCGAGTAGTGCCTATGTAATAAGTGTTCGATCGAGTGCCTAAAGTACTCGATCGAGTGGTTTGAGCTTAATTTTGTTCGATCGAGTGGTTTCAAATCACTCGATCGAGTGGAATCGCTTATGGGCTCGGGCTTTTTGTTTTATTTTGTAATTAGGTTAAATAAAACTCGTCTCCTGTATAAATAGGATGACGACTAACACTAAGAACATACGAGAACACATCTGGGACTCCGTTCCCTGATACTTTTCTTTGCTCTTTCACTGTTATACATTCCTTTCATTCTTTTCATCCCGGATTCTTTTCTCTGTAACTCTTTCTTCCCTTTTTCCCTTTTCTCTCTTTTACTTAATGTTTATTCCTCTTTCTCTTGCTTTTACTCTTTCTTTATTTATGTCTAGCTAATTTCTCCTGCTAGGATTAGGTGATTTGATGGACTGTTGTTAATTGCTAATTAGTTCATAGATTGTCGTTGTTGTTTTAGTCTATGTTGTTAATCGCTGCTTTCATTGTATCTTGCTGATTGAATCGATGCAATTAGCCTTTTAATTTTGGTAAGCCTTGACCTAGACCGGAAAGTTGGAAGGGGTGAGACCCGCAGTGAACAATAGAATACTTTAGTGAGGGCGGAAGCTAAGCTAATAGTATTTTAGGGCGAATTGAGACCGGAAGGAGATATTCATAGCCCCTTAGACCGACACATCGACTAATCTGTGACCTTGACTGCAATTGACTGACGTTCATTGATGACCCAAAATCCTAGTCCTCTTTCTCTCTTCCTTGTTAATTTTCTTATTCCCTTTCCTCTTGCTTAATCTTATTAGTTTAGTCAAAACAATTCAAACCCCCACTGTGACCTCAGACAGACTGAATTTGACAAGTAGATAGTGACCGCCTCCCTGTGGAGATCGACCCTACTTACTGCTAGCTTCTGTTAGTATAACTAGGTATTTTATTTTTGGTACCTGACGACGGTATCAAATTTTGGCGCCGTTGCCGGGGAGGCGACTATTTTATTTACTTGTTTTATTTTGTCTGTTTTTAGCCTCGAGGGAGTTTTCCCTTGAGGTCGTTCTAATCTTTTTCTTTAGTGCTGTTTTGATAGGCCCTACAGGTCCTACCTAGACAGTTCTAGGTAAAATATCGTCAAAGGGAAGGCTTGAGTACCTTTGACCCGTCACCTATGTTCCATTATATGGCGCAGCAGGTGATTTACTGCGGGAGATGTGGTCCTGCTGAGCACAATGCAGCTTTTTGCATGGCAGAGAACGACGAGGTCTACACATTCAAGCACCGTAGACAAGCTATCCATTCCGTTGTAGTTGTGCCGCCACGTCTACCTTATCAATGAGGCAATCAAAAGCCTCCGTTCGTCTGGCCACCGCGACAACAAGCTCCTCCTCCTGATAGACAGAAAGAAGAGATTGCGGAGCTGAAATATTTGATCAAGACACTTGCGTTCAAAAAGCAAGAGTATGATAGACATACGTACACTCAAAACGATGAGCTTGAGTCTCAAATAGCTCAGCTAGCCGCTGAGACGACCTTTAGGCACGCGGAGAGTGGTCTTTCCCAGGGAGGACCGGAGTTGTCTATCGTTGCTGATAGTTTATATGACTCGGAGTACGAAGATCTATCCGAAAATGAAGCGAGTTATGAAGATTTCTGCGATGCACTGCAAAGATCACTCGATCGAGCTAGTATTAGTGCTCGATCGAGTGGATTACCAGAGAAAACGTTCGATCGAACAGCTGATTCCAGTCGATCGAACAGTCATGTTGAGGAAGTCCTCAATCGAGCAGTTCACTGTGTTCGATCGAGTGAAAATCATGAGGAAAGCCTTCGATCGAGTAGTAATTCCACTCGATCGACTGATTTGGCCAGAGAGAGCAATGCAACGTCACTTGGGTTCGTTCTAGATGACGATTTTGACAATGACAATGGTTATGGTGAATCTCCCCTTTTCAAAGCCGAGTTGGATGCGCTTGAGGCTGCGATTTACGGGACGGAACCCACAGAGGAGGGTAATGAGAAGGCAGCTGAGTCTGTGATTGCTCCTAGCGCGGAAGAGGTAATATCTTCCTTTGTCAATGACTCCATCATTGAGAGCAATCAAACCGAGGTAGTTAACGATAATTATATTATTGTTTGTTTAAGTAGTACACTGCCTCACTTGACTTATGCTTCGTATTTCAATGCTATACCCCCCTCCCAGTCGGTCAAATAATTTAACAGTTTTTCACCGTCCTTGTCGTCAGAAATTTGTTAAACTAAAACGATGCCCTAGATTATTATTAATTGCTCCCGAGCTCCTTTATTTTGTGGACAAATTTAGGAGCTGTCATAGGAAATTTGTTAGGCTTAAACGTTTATACATTTTATTTTCCTATGCTTCTGTTCTACTATGGTGCTACTTACAGTTTTGTGTAGCACATGCGCAGCTGTTTGATCGGTTGCTGCGCGCTTTGAGCTGTTTTGACCAGGCTAATTAAGAGAGGCTCGTTGAAGAAAAGAAGGTCGAGCTGGGACCTGTCTGAAACTAGCGCTGTCCGGGAGGCAACCCGGAATTTACGCTTTTTAGTTGTTTTTCTAACATTTCGGTTTTTGGTGTGTGTTTAATAATGTGTCTTCTCGATCGAGTGCCCTACTTTCTCGATCGAACACTTCTACAGCCCATTGCACTCGATCGAGCAATCTTCTCTCTCGATCGAGTTGGTTTGCTTTGATTCGCTTCCTGTGACGATGTCCTGCAGCTGTTTGTGACCTCCCACGTTGCTGGCTGGTTTGGGGAGGTCCCTTCTTCGCGTTATCTTGTAAGTTTTCCGCATCTCCACTCTCTCCTTTTTAGTTTGCATTTCCTTTCCTTATTTTTGGGTACAATGAGAGCATTGTACGGTTTGGTTTGGGGAGGTTATGCATCCATATCTATGTCTGCATTTACGTTTTTATTGCATTTCTGTTATCACGTTTAATTTCTGTATGCATTGTTGTTTATTTTTTTTATAAAATTCAAAAAATTATAAAAATTCAAAAATTCAAAAAATTCAAAAAAATTCAAAAAAATTCACGTTTATTTTAGCATATAGGTCGAGTCGGAACGATTGATTTCCGTGATGAAATTGCACTTTAACTTGTCATTTTTACTTGAGACTTGCACTTTATTGACAGTTATTAGCTGTGTCTTACGCATATCTACGAGTTAATGTCAAAAATATAGCTGACTGTGTAAACTTGACCTGATAAATTGGCAACCTACTTTACAATTTCTGAGATTTAGAGCCGTATAAATTGGTGTCATTTATGACCAGTTCATGTAGGATTGTGAGTAATACTCCTTGCATAACATGTTCATTATTTTTACACATTCATGACATTCGATTTCTTGTCAAATGCACACATTCGGGTTTGTGGTCGGTGTCACATGCAGGGAGGTGCTTGCAAATTTTTCTTTTTCTTACATTTTTCACCCATTTAGCTCCACTTAAGCCAAATTTAGCCTTTTTGACCCATTAACTACATCCAAAACTGGGCCTGCCTAGTCGAGCTAGTTTAGTTTGTCTTTTGTGGTATATGTTTATCCGTCTGCAGTTTGGCACGTGTTTATTTTGTTGGAGTTGGTGGAGGATGAAGGAAGGGAGTATGAATATGAGTGAAAAAAAAGGAATTGAAAAAGAAAAAGACGTGAATAAAGAAAAAGGAAAAAAAATGAAAAAAAATCAAAATCACGTATGCAGGAAACCAGGAAAGAATGAAAAATAAAAAATTTGTTGTCTGGTTGTATTTGGAGACCGTACGTGTTCACTTTTATCTTGTGACGGTCTCACTCCTCCATTTTATTTTACATTTTTTGAGGAGATAGTGTATTTTGGATGGTGAGTTGTGTGCCAAATGAAGGGCACTTGTGTTTATTTTTCAGTCAGTTGAGATTCGGACGGTCTTATATGGTCCTGTTTAGGAACTAGCTTGGCGTTTTTTCCTCCACATTTCCATAATCTGTTTTGCCTTTTCTCACCTGAACCTCACTTTCCCATATCATTTGTAAGCCCTCGGCTGTGACGGACATTGTTGGTTGGAGTGTATGCGTAGTACTTGAATCGTCTATCATTTGTGTAGCATGCATGTTATGTAGGTCGCAGTCTAGGTGAGTGACTGTTTTCTCTTTCTCTCTTATACATATACTTTCACCCTTTGCTTCATGAGAGAAGAGTGACCACGTGAGAGTCCGATTTTGTTGGTCTTGCAAGGTCGATAGGTCAGCTTTATTTATGGACATCTTATAACTCGTTTGCGTATTGACTGCTGTGGCTATAACTGTTAATTTTTGACTGCATTAAATTGGTTTAAGTAGACAAGTTATAGCTAGCTCTGAGTTTTCATATCCGTTCCATTAGTTTGCATTTAATTTGCTTTAGGACAAGCAAAGGTTTGGTTTGGGGAGATTTGATGCGTGCATTTTATATAGGTATTTTGTACTTTATTTGCACGCATTTCAATGCATTTTGTGTAGTGTTTAGCTACAAATGTCCCCTGAATTGTCTACTTTGATTTCTCTTGTATTATTTGCAGGTATGAACCGGAAATGAGCATAATCAAGCCTAAAACATGTCCCTATGCATGCATTTAGGAGATGAGTTGAGTCGGAGCTTGCAAACTACTATTTTGAGATGCGCAAAGGAGTAAGACAGCTAGGCGAGCAAAGGAAGAACTTCAAATTGCTAGTGCCTAATTTGAAGAGCCATATCTCGAGTTATACAACTGATGTTCAGGTGATTCTAATTGGAGATGAAAGTTTGTACTCTTAGCTTGCCAACACCACCAGAAACGCCCTGTTTGCCTATGTAACGAATAAATGGCAGCCGTTTGAAGTTCAGTGCGCGAAGCAGAAATTGTGCGCTAGAAAGTACTCGATCGAGTACAATTGTGCTCGATCGACTCCTTTTTCTACTCGATCGAGTAGTGCCTATGTAATAAGTGTTCGATCGAGGGCCTAAAGTACTCGATCGAGTGGTTTGAGCTTAATTTTGTTCGATCGAGTGGTTTCAAATCACTCGATCGAGTGGAATCGCTTATGGGCTCGGGCTTTTTGTTTTATTTTGTATTTAGGTTAAATAAAACTCGTCTCCTGTATAAATAGGATGACGACTAACACTAAGAACATACGAGAACACATCTGGGACTCCGTTCCCTGATACTTTTCTTTGCTCTTTCACTGTTATACATTCCTTTCATTCTTTTCATCCCGGATTCTTTTCTCTGTAACTCTTTCTTCCCTTTTCTCTCTTTTACTTAATGTTTATTCCTCTTTCTCTTGCTTTTACTCTTTCTTTATTTATGTCTAGCTAATTTCTCCTACTAGGATTAGGTGATTCGATGGACTGTTGTTAATTGCTAATTAGTTCATAGATTGTCGTTGTTGTTTTAGTCTATGTTGTTAATCGCTGCTTTCATTGTATCTTGCTGATTGAATCGATGCAATTAGCCTTTTAATTTTGGTAAGCCTTGACCTAGACCGGAAGGTTGGAAGGGGTGAGACCCGCAGTGAACAGTAGAATACTTTAGTGAGGGCGGAAGCTAAGCTAATAGTATTTTAGGGCGAATTGAGACCGGAAGGAGATATTCATAGCCCCTTAGACCGACACATCGACTAATCTGTGACCTTGGCCGCAATTGACTGACGTTCATTGATGACCCGAAATCCTAGTCCTCTCTCTCTTCCTTGTTAATTTTGTAGGGTAATATCCGTATAAAATCCCTTAAAATTAAGGATTATAACGTAATTTATCATGTGATTAATGGTCATAAACGAAAAACAAGAGAAACGATAAAAGAATAAGAATCAACCTCGGGTCCTGTGCAAATCGGCCTAAGAACAGAAATCAACGTAGATTTCCTCCTAATTGTTGCACCCAAGATCGTCTGAGACTATGCCCCTTGTGCTAGAAATTGCTCTCTGATTGCCTTGCAATATTGAGAGAGCTTTTGTGAGTTTTCTGATGTGAGATCTAGAATTTCAGAGAAAAAGGCTCCAAAACCCTAATTTTTCTTCAAATGAGAATGATTCGGTCAAAAGGAGAGAAGGACTCTCCTTTTGTTCTATTCGGTCGACCGACCGTGTGCTAAGGGAGAGAGTCGGCTTTCCACTTTCTCCTTATTTAACTCGTGGTCCGACTCGTTTTGCTAAATGTATATAACGGGTTTTAATTATAAATCGTCATCCTATATCGGATATTAAAATATCGACTAGTAACATGAATCAGTCGACATATTAATACTTGTCCGACATTGACAATATTGTATAATTAATTAATTCAATATACATTAATTAAATATCACCGTTTATATTCAATTTACGAATTAACCGCTTAATTCACCTTAGCCAGTATTATTTAATCCGTATTAAATAATTATCTCAACATTGCGTTTGACTAATTATTAGTCAATAACTCCGACTAACCGCTTAGTCATATTAGGCATCAATATGACTGTATTTTCATACCGTCACATCTCTCAAACGTATCCTATAGGTGTGACTTTTAGGGACCAGTTGATCACCGCCATCTGTATGACAATAACGTCAAACTTATCTAGCAAGCCAACCGTTATTGATAAACGTGGACCAACTGATAATAATACAAAAGTATACCCTTTGATCCTTTTAGAGATTTATATGTCATTGCACTAACATTGGAGGACACCAGCCCCAACAAGCTCCCACTTGTCCGTACAAGTGTACGTGCAATAACGTTATCCGCACTAACTGGAGGACACCGGCTCCAACAAACTCTCACTTGTCCGTACAAGTGTATGTGCGATAACCGATTCTCATATCCATTTAAAATTTCTCCCACTCAATGTAAAACAATTTGCAGATCCGTATCCGCAAAGGTCGTATTTTACAATCGATCTGTATCAAGAGTGGTTTCCCGACTAGGAGTAACTTAATTGATAAAACGAATCCGTATTCGAGCATGGCCATGCATTTCGATTCTGACTCCTCGAGTGGCCCCGAGAAATATCGAGTACTGATAAAGGCTGAATATTTTCTTCAACTCGACTCTGCCGATCTAAGCACAAAGATGAAATGACCCGAAAAAAAATCTACTTGGCCCCCTGTTACGGATGACCGTGAGAAAGAAACCAAAGTCACCCAAAATCTGCCTTAATCTCAAGAGACAGTCGATAGTCAAAAGAATCGACTCTTAGGATCACCATGGAGGTCCTATCCACGACCTGGCACCGAATGTTATAAAACATTTAGGACTCCACGTCGTTGTCACAATTGTGTCCTACGAGATATCCGTATAACTCTCCTCTGTGATTGGTCAGTCAACCGTTTGACTTATGGCTCGTTGAACCCACCATCAACCAACGTCACAAAATAATTGCCAGAGTTATCAGCTCACTTGGGCAATTAAGGACCAAAAAATATAATGTTTGTTCAGTTCACTTTGTGGTGTTCAAGATTGTCGTACAACTCCACATGAAAAACAAAATATATAAATATCAAAACGATGATGTCGTATAGAGTACACGAGAAAATGAATCTAATCCATAAAAGAGTACTACAACTTAGGAACACGTTTAATTCCCATGGAAATAACATGCCCTTCATGCTTATCTTGTCGTAAAGGTTTAGTGAGAGGATCTGCTATATTATCATCTGTAGCAATCTTTTCTATCACAACCTCCTTTTGCTCCACGTAATCTCGGATTAGATGAGCTTTCCGTTGTACATGTCTAGACTTGTTGCTAGACTTAGGCTCCTTAGCCTGGAAGATGGCACCTCTATTGTCGTAATAGATGGTGATCGGGTCATTCAAACTAGGCACTACTGATAGTCCTTGTAAGAATTGACGCATCCATATCGCTTCCTTTGCAGCTTCAGACGCGGCATAGTACTCGGACTCAGTCGTAGAGTCTGCTGTAACACTTTGTTTGGAACTCTTCCAGCTGACTGCAGCGCCATTAAGAGTAAAAACGAATCCAGACAGTGATTTCGAGTCATCTCGATCCGTTTGGAAGCTAGCATCTGCGTAACCGGTTGCGCATAGCTTTTGATTGCCTCCATAAGTCAATGCCCAATCTTTAGTCCTCTGTAGGTACTTAAGAATGTTATTGACAGCCATCCAATGTGATTCACCTGGATGCTGTTGGAATCGACTTGTCATACTCAATGCATATGCCACGTCCGGACGTGTGCATATCATGGCATACATGATTGATCCTATAGCCGAAGTATAAGGAATCCGGGTCATGTGCTCTATCTCTTCCGGTGTCTTTGGTGCCTGAGACTTGCTCAAATGCACCCCTGGAGCCATAGGAAGAAACCCCTTTTTGGAGTTAGTCATGCTGAATCTCTCTAGAATCTTGTCTATATAAGACTCCTGACTGGGAGATAACATCCGACGTGATCTATCTCGATAGATACGGATGCCCAAAATTCTTTGTGCCTCACCCAGATCTTTCATCTGGAAATGGTTCTTCAACCATACTTTTACCGAAGTTAAGAGAGGTATGTCATTCCCAATCAGGAGTATGTCATCAACATATAATATTAGGAAGACAATCTTGCTCCCACTCGACTTGATATATAGACATGGTTCCTCGACCGATCGAGTAAATCCATTTTCTTTTATCACTTGGTCGAAACGATGATTCCAACTCCGAGAAGCTTGCTTAAGTCCATAAATGGAACGCTTAAGCTTGCACACTTTCTTAGGATGTTCAGGATCGATGAAACCTTCGGGTTGTACCATGTACAACTCTTCCTCCAAATAACCGTTTAAGAAGGCGGTTTTCACATCCATCTGCCAAATTTCATAGTCATGAAAAGCGGCAATCGCTAAGATAATCCGAATGGAACGCAGCATAACTACGGGTGCAAAAATTTCATCGTAGTGCAAACCTGGCACTTGGGTGAAACCTTTAGCAACTAGTCGTGCTTTATAGATATCTTGTTGACCTTCCACAGAATGCTTTATCTTGTAAAGCCATTTGCATTGAAGGGGACAAACCTTAGCAGGTAAGTCAACAAGATCCCATACGTTGTTCTCATACATGGATTCCATCTCAGATTGCATGGCCTCAAGCCATAGCTTTGAGTCGGAACTAGTCATGGCACCTTTATAGGTTGCGGGTTCACTACTCGTTAAGAGCAGAATGTCATCTATGTCATGTTCCTCGACCATACCAATGTATCTGTCCGGAGGAATAGAGACTCTTCCCGACCTCTTAGGTTCCTCAGGAATGCTAACCGCATGGCGGGATTGAAGGAACTGGTTCCTCCAATGGTTGCTCGGCATTTGGTTCTGGAATCTCCGACAGCTCGAAGGTTCTATTACTCTTCGCGTTCTCGAAAAACTCCTTCTCTAAGAATGTCGCACTAGCCGCAACAAATATACGTTGTTCGGTTGGCGAATAGAAGTAATGACCAAATGTTCCTTTAGGATAACCTATAAAGTATGTCTTGACCGATCGCGGGCCGAGCTTATCCTCGTGTCTCCACTTGACATAAGCCTCGCAGCCCCAAACCCGTATAAATGATAAGTTGGGGACCGTTCCCTTCCATAGTTCATATGGAGTCTTGTCAACAGCTTTAGACGGACTTCGGTTAAGTATTAGAGCAGCTGACAGAAGAGCATAACCCCACAATGAATCAGGCAATACGGTGTGACTCATCATGGATTGAACCATATCAAGTAGTGTTCGATTTCTCCGTTCGGACACACCATTCAACTGAGGTGTTCCAGGTGGAGTTAACTGTAAGACAATCCCACAGTCCTTAAGGTGTTGATCAAATTCGTGTGAAAGATACTCGCCACCACGGTCTGATCGTAGTGTTTTAATCTTTCTACCCAGTTGGTTCTGTACCCGATTCTGGTATTCTTTGAATTTCTCAAAGGACTCACTTTTATGCTTCATCAAGTAGACATAGCCATATCTACTTAAATCGTCCGTGAAAGTGATGAAATACCTATAACCTTCTCGTGCGGTGATTGACATAGGTCCACACACATCCGTATGTATGGGTCCTAATAGGTCAGCAGCGCGCATTCCAACACCTTTGAAGGAAATTCGAGTCATCTTACCAATGAGACATGATTCACACGTGCCAAATTATTCAAAATCAAAGGCCGAGATAGCTCCATTCTGTATGAGCTGTTTAACGCGTTTCTCATTAATGTGTCTCATACGGCAGTGCCATAGATAAGTTTGATCTTTGTCACCAACCTTTAACTTTTTATTCATTACGTGCAATATTTCAGTGGTCTGATCTAAAACATAAATTCCGTTCATGGAGACTGCCTTCCCAAAAATCATATCGTGTAATGAGAAAATGCGATTATTATTCTCTATTACAAATGAAAAACCAAGTTTGTCAAGTGCAAAAATAATGTTTTTAGATAAATCTGGTACATAATAGCAGTTATATAAAAATAACTCAAATCCGCTAGGAAGCTGGCTCACATATGTTCCCCTCGAGACGGCAGCCACTCGTGCTCCATTCCCGACACGCAGGTCCACCTCACCCTTTACGAGGGGTTCGTTGTTTCGGAGCCCCTGCACATGATTGCATAGATGAGAACCACAACCAGTATCTAGTACCCAAGTTCCGTAACTTGCATGGTTAATCTCAATCATATGAACAAAAGTAGAAGAAGAAGAAGACATACCTGATACCCGTCGTTGTGAGTATCAAAAATAAAATTTATAATTCCGAGCTAAACTAACAGAAGCTAGTGGTAGCAAGGGTCGAACCACAGGGAGGTAGGGAATTATTAGTTGCTTTCTATTTTAGTCTAAGGGTAACAATTGTGGGGGTTTTGATATGTATCAAGTCTAAAATAACTAAATAAACAAATAAGAGTAAAAAGGGGTGTAAACGATAATAAAAGAAATACTAAGACGGTCGGTTCACTATAGCTGCGATGGCACAAAATCCTAGGTAAGTCTGAAATAAAGTCGTGTAGATGGGTAAATAACAAGTCCTCTCAGTCCAAGTTAACCAGTAGCTCCTTTCGGCCTATGCTACTAGCCCCTAAGTCTCACTAATGCTAGCTCTCGCACTGAAAAGTGATTCTTAAAGCCTAAATTACCTGTCTTTCGATCTTAGCAATTTAGTTGTTCTAATTCATTAATTATTTCCCTCCCCTATCTCTCGATCTTAACGGGTTGGTCAATACTGGGCATCTAACAGGTTCCCTCTCGGTCTCGCTGTCAAATATTGCATTCAATAAATTAAAAACGGTGCTAATCAAACACGCGTCAGTCGATCGACCACTATAGGCAGTCGATCGACCAACTAGCACAGTCGATCGACCAGAGAAGCCAGTCGATCGACCAATGCCCTAATTCAGGTCGCCTAATTCTACGCCATCTACGCTATAGATCCCCTACATCTTAGCACGGGGTATTTAGCTACTCATGTCTATGAAAATAACAATAAGATTAAAGCATAAAACTACTGAATTCATGATTGGAATAATTGAACAAACAAATAACATAAAATGATAAATTAGAAGCCGGAAACTAATCTACCAATTCTAAACTAAGAACAAAAAGAGTAATGAAACTGAAATAAGAACAAGAGAATACCGAATGGAATTTGCAGAACAAAGATCCAAAACCGAATGCGAAACTAACTTGTATTGAAGGAAATCATTATAAACTAAAGAACCCTAGAATTTTTATGATGAAAACTGAATGCCTAAAACTGAAAGCTAAAGCTACGTTATAAAGGAAAAGTACGCAGCTATTATTCCTAAACCTAATAACTTGTGGGCTTGATAAATCTCGATCTTTTAATTCTCGTCTGAAGTAGTGTCTTGGTCGATCGACTAAGAATGGCAGTCAAACGACTGATTAGCAGCGAACAGTAGCTACTGGAACCCGTTGGGTGGTCGATCGACCACTTGGACCAGTCGATCGACCAACAGCGCTGTACAGAATTGCATTCTGACGATTCATGCAGCGCGCACTGATCTTAAAACAGCTGCCATTTCTTCGTTACTTGGTCAAATCAGGCGTTCTACACGGCGTTGGAAAGCTAAGAGGATAAGCTTTCATCCCCAATTGGAATCACTCGATTATCTTCTTTAGAACTCGAGATATAGCCATCTGAAGCAGCCTGCAATGTCGTGAGGTGCTTCTGTGCTTGTTAAACTCGTACGCACTCATGCTTTTGCTATCTTCAGGCCTTGAAATGCATTCTAAACTTCAAGTCCGAGTCAAATATTCATGTCCTTCCTAAGCTTAGCTTTTGGAGTCAAGGTTTGGTTCGTTTTCTACTCAATTCCGCAATAATCTGCAATATTACATAAAAAGGCGGAAGTCGACGAAAAGGGGCAAATAGTAGAATCAACTACTAATAAAAGACATAAAATGCGTGGAAATAAAGATGTAAAACATCATATTATAGACACGCATCAATACCAACAGGAGTAACGCGACCTGCTTTTATGTCCTCATGGTATACAGGACATGTACGCCTCCAATGCCCAGTCTTGTGGCAATGATGGCATTCCATGTTACCGGTCTTGCTCTTTGTCGCGCCTAGTGAGGTGCTCGACTCACCAGGCCCACTCTTACCTGATCCCGACTTCTTAAACTTCGGCTTACCTACTGCTAGGTCTGCCTGAGCTTTGCCCTTACCCTTGTCCTTGTTTGACACAACGAGAACATCCTGTTTCAGGCTCCCACTAAACTTCATGTCCTTCTCGGTCTGTACGAGAAGGGAGTGTAGTGTATGAGGACTTTTCTTCAAATCATTCATATAGTAATTGGCTCTAAAGAGCGCAAAACCATCGTGGAGTGAATGAAGCATGCGGTCAATCACGATGTTCTCACTGACCTTACAATCAAGTGCCTCCAGTTTCTCGACATTCTCAATCATGCTGAGAATGTGTAGGCTAACTGGTTGGTCCTTCTGGAGTTTCGCCTCAAAGAAGCGACAGGTATGCTCATAGCTCACGATTCTCGGTGCTTTCGAGAATTCCTTAGTGAGCGTGGTGAAAATCTTGTTTGCACCTTGGGCTATGAAACGTTTCTGCAAATTGGATTCCATTGCAAAAATGAGTACGTTCTTTATCGCACCCGCTTCCATGACGAAATCTCTATACGTGGCGATCTCGTTAGTTCTAGCCGTGGGGCCTGGGTTTGGCGGGATGGGCTCTATCAGATATTTGAGCTTCCCGTCAGCAATGGCAGCATTCCGTAATGCCGCCTCCCAGTCCGCGAAGTTTGATCCATCATTCTTCAGTCGAGTAGACTGATTCATCTGATTCATGAAGATCCGAAGCCAGGACTCACGGTCCAATGTGGCACTTGGCATTGGGTCGTCCGTACGGCCGGCCATTTTGTTATTAGCAGTTTAAATGATCGTGATCTACACTGAAAAAGAAAGGAAAAACAAAACGAAATAAGCAACTCATCGAGGTGATTTAAGTCTATTTAAAATTCATTTTAACGTGTAGACTCATTGCACTTGTATAATCGATCTACCTCAAGAATTATACAAATGATCCCAAGACTCAATTTCCGTAAATTGATAAGCCAACTGTTTGGCTAGTTCTACCGTTAGAACTCTTGGTCGATAGATTTCCGTAAATCCTATCTTTAGTCCACCATAATCACAGGATCGTACGAGTGACCATAGTGTTGAGATAAAATAGGTCAATCAGTTCCAACTTACCCGACGTAGAAGGGGTCATATTATGCCTACCGACGAAGAAGGGATTTATTGGAGTTTGACCTATAAAGACTATTCACAATTTTTGGTTATACGAGGAAGATCCCATCAACTTAGTTTTAATTCATTTAAAGTGAACGAAAATCTAGCATTACGTGAATGAATTAACTTAGGTGATGGCTTATTAAGTCCGTGTGACATCTGTATGTCATAGAAAACTAACGCGTAACCTCTATATGAGTCAGTTTTCATGCAAATATTAGGTGGTTTGGTTTTACGCGGAAAATGATGCAAACTATCGTTACGATGAAAAAACATAAAAAAAAGCAAAACGTAAATAAAAGTCTTAGTGTGGCCTATCCTAGCAAGATAAACATAATACAACTTTGGAATCCATCGTTGGACCCGAGAAGCTTGTCTTGATGTTCCATCTTGGTTCATGCACCGGGAGTGAGCATCCGATCTCCATCTTTGGTCTTCTCAAAATTACAATTTAAAATTTACAAAATATAAACCTATTTACATTCTAAATAAAAACTGTAATTACAAGGAAAAATCCAAAACGGAGACGCGAGATCTCAAAATACAACCAAGACCGTGTTCCATCATTACGGTAACACGTTCTACTAAGGCCACACTAAGTTACAACTGTTTGTAAAATTAAATACGTAATGAAAACATACAAGGCATTCAAAAGTAACGATAAATAAAAGTTGCATCAACTAAAACAAAAATTTATTCGTGACATAATTCCTTAATTATGTTAAATTTATCCAAACCACCTTTTAACGATTAAAAATTATGTGACAAAACTGCTTTTATCAACTTAATTTTAATTCATTACAATCCGTTACTTTAAACAGCTTTAAAATAACTAAATGGTACGTGTGTGAACCGTTTCATAATCAAGTGTACAAAATCCGTATAATGTACATTTTATGGCCAAAAGAAAAATTTAAACATGAAAAAAAAAAAAAATTTTAGCGCTGCCATAACACTTTTCCTCGATCGAGACACTAAAGTCCTCGATCGAAGAACAAAAAAGCTCGATCGACTGATACTGCCAGTCGATCGAGTGGTCTGCCAAACAGAATAGCTCTCGATCGAGTAGTATTATGCTCGACTGAGAGCAAAACAATTATGAAACATTAAAAACCTCGCGAAAACGATTTGACAAAATAAAACCAATTGCAATTTTGACCTAATTCGTATTAAATTAAATCTGCAATTGACAAAACTTTGACATATTGCTACAAAGACCGATTAAAATAACAATATGCAAAAACAAGTCGAAAACAAAACCAATCGATCGAGACACTTCAGTCCTCGATCGACTGATCACACGTGAACAGCAGGTCACGGTTTTCAAGGCAAAAAAATATCGATTCAAATCGTTTTATGAAAATCACGATGAAAAATTTACGTGGCCTCGCTCTGATACCACTTGTAGGGTAATATCCGTATAAAATCCCTTAAAATTAAGGATTATAACGTAATTTATCATGTGATTAATGGTCATAACCGGAAAACAAGAGAAACGATAAAAGAATAAGAATCAACCTCGGGTCCTGTGCAAATCGGCCTAAGAACAGAAATCAACGTAGATTTCCTCCTAATTGTTGCACCCAAGATCGTCTGAGACTATGCCCCTTGTGCTAGAAATTGCTCTCTGATTGCCTTGCAATATTGAGAGAGCTTTTGTGAGTTTTCTGATGTGAGATCTAGAATTTCAGAGAAAAAGGCTCCAAAACCTTAATTTTTCTTCAAATGAGAATGATTCGGTCAAAAGGAGAGAAGGACTCTCCTTTTGTTCTATTCGGTCGACCGACCGTGTGCTAAGGGAGAGAGTCGGCTTTCCACTTTCTCCTTATTTAACTCGTGGTCCGACTCGTTTTGCTAAATGTATATAACGGGTTTTAATTATAAATCGTCATCCTATATCGGATATTAAAATATCGACTAGTAACATGAATCAGTCGACATATTAATACTTGTCCGACATTGACAATATTGTATAATTAATTAATTCAATATACATTAATTAAATATCACCGTTTATATTCAATTTACGAATTAACCGCTTAATTCACCTTAGCCAGTATTATTTAATCTGTATTAAATAATTATCTCAACATTGCGTTTGACTAATTATTAGTCAATAACTCCGACTAACCGCTTAGTCATATTAGGCATCAATATGACTGTATTTTCATACCGTCACATCTCTCAAACGTATCCTATAGGTGTGACTTTTAGGGACCAGTTGATCACCGCCATCTGTATGAAAATAACGTCAAACTTATCTAGCAAGCCAACCGTTATTGATAAACGTGGACCAACTGATAATAATACAAAAAGTATACCCTTTGATCCTTTTAGAGATTTATATGTCATTGCACTAACTGTGGAGGACACCAGCACCAACAAGCTCCCACTTGTCCGTACAAGTGTACGTGCAATAACGTTATCCGCACTAACTGGAGGACACCGGCTCCAACAAATTTCTCTTATTCCCTTTCCTCTTGCTTAATCTTATTAGTTTAGTCAGAACAATTCAAACCCCCACTGTGACCTCAGACAGACTGAATTTGCCAAGTAGATAGTGACCGCCTCCCTGTGGAGATCGACCCTACTTACTGCTAGCTTCTGTTAGTGTAACTAGGGATTTTATTTTTGGTACCTGACGACGGTATCAGTCGTGTAACTCGAGAAAGATCTGATGTTCCCGGCCTCCTATTTTGATTCAAGAACTATCTTTAGCTCGGATGAAAGAGAAAAGGAATAACAAATAAGAATGAAAGAAGATAAATGAAAGAGTGATGAGTTCAAGTTACCAAGTTCTTCACCGTCCTGTAGGACAGGTGACCCTTCGCAACCCAGATGAGGTGTCTGCTGTCCCAACTCTCAGCCCACTCTGGTGCTCCCCTCATCTAGCGACCACCTTGTCCAACGTTGGCCCGCCTCGGGACCTCCTCCTCCTCAACGACCTCCTCCTCGACGACCTCGTCCTCAGCAACTGCCACCGCAGCAGTAAAAGCCTGCTCTAATGCCTTCTCGAGCGTACGAGAAGGGTAAAGAGCGGTATCCACATCCATGGGAGCTCTCCCTGACGTAGAAGCCTCGTCACCTGCAAAATTAAAGTGGATTTAGGCCGCATCAAATGACGACAAGCCTTAGTTAGGGGATTTTCGAGTTTTCAAAGCTCCGAAATCGCTCTTTTCTCGCCATCTTTGGCCGTTTTCTCATAAACCCGTCCGCTCATGTGGTAATATGGGTCAAGTTAAACCTAAATTGAAGCCTAGTCATGGGTTCGAGTCGGAATTTCGACAGCATTTCGTTATAACGGCGATTATGCCCTAGAAAAGTGTCCTGAAAAAGCCGTCACAAATCAAAATTCCGAAATGGTAGGAAGTTTACCCATCATACAAGGATTCCAAATATCAAGTTTCATCACAAATGGGCAAACCTAAGGCTATTTTCGAAGCAATTTATGGTTCAGCTGTGAGACCGTCACAATTTCGCTCAAATGCTCAAAACTCAACGAAAATTCAAAACAAATACATGGTTGTGATCCTTATACTACCAATTAGCCATTTACAAAGTCAATTTTGTAAGTAAAACCGTTTGGGGGAAAAGCCCCAAATTTTCGACATTTTTACGGTTGGGAACCCTAATTTGTCGATGCAATTCAATCAAATACGGAAGATTAATGCAAAGATAATACATATACCTCGATTAGCCATGGCAAATGCAAGCTTTTGATCAAATTTTGGCGAGAAATGGTTGGAATTTGAGAGAGTAATTGATGAATTTGTGTTTCGAAATTATGAAGAAAACCCGTGCTTTATCGAGTTTTTACTCAACAAAGCCACACCCAGGAAAAGACGCAGCTCTTACTGCGCCTCTTCCACGAGACGCAGCTCTTGCTGCGCCTCTTCCTCAGTTTCCCCCCAAATCAATTTTCGAAGATTCGTTATAAGTTCGTTATTTGTGGGCCCATCTTTGATGCACTTCTTCCTCGACACCATATATGATATATTTGGTCCATTTGATGTTTGTTCTTCGCCCAGATCCACGGTATTTTATCAAGACCTCGCTTGCCACAACGAGCGAATATTCTCTGACAGGTGTTTCGACACACCTCTATTCTGTTCCCCCAACGAGAGTTCTGGACAGACAATCGTCCCTCTCAACACGTGGAGATCAGTCCCGATTATGTTCCCCCAATGAGAGTTCCGGACGGACAATCGTCCCTCTCAACACGTGGAGATAAACATCGACCCCAAGCTTTTCCGAAGTTTTTTTGAAAGCCGACCCAAGCAGATTTCTCCCAGCAGTTCCTGTCTACGTCCTGCTGCCTCTTCCAGTATCGCGTTTTGTTCCCCCTTGGAGTCCGACAGAGTAAGGAGTTTTGAGGAATTTCAGGTATGGTCTCTTCTTATGGCTGGCGAGCCTCCTTACGTAGTCTAATGGTCTTTAAACGACCCTCCCCGATAGTCGACAGACTCTAAAATGTTCCCGACGACAGGTCCTTGGTTCAGACCCCTTGAACCGCCTCGCGTCGCCATAGTCGTCAGGTTGTAATCTTCGATTGACCTGATGGCTATACTTTGACTTTCGCCTTGTCCAAGCCTCAGCCAAAGTGGGGGCTCTGTAGATACCTCATTTCTGCACCTCCCGCAAGCCACCCGGTGATGATTGGGCCGCATGTTTGGTACGCGGAACGATTTATGACAATTCGTAAGTTTATCATCAAGTGATCGCTCAAACACTTGTGTCTACCTCATAGTCGTCATCTCCACGCCGATACGGTCATTTTGACAATAATTGGAGTACATTTGGAGTCCGGGTCAAAAACCGTCTTCATTTTCTAATAACCGTTTAAAATGCCGAGTCAGAATATTTTGAAATGTTCCGGATATTTCTATTCCATATTTTCAATCTTTTAATCTTTGGTAAAACATATCCCGAAATAATCATATAAAATATTAAGGAAAATAAGATTAATCCGCAATTCCATAATAAAAACGCAGAAATCTTTCTTCCGCAGGAGGAAACCACTGAGGAAAGGACGCAGTGCTTGCTGCGCCTCTTCCTCAGTCCTTTTCTGCGTATTTTTCGTATCTTTTCGAGATTCACTTCCAAAGTTTCTCCAAAACCCTAATTTTCGTCGTGTGATTAGTATAAATAGAGACCTTTGGTCTCTCATATTTCTCACGCGAGTGTCCTTACTTCTCTTCTCCCTTTGCATTCTAGACCACGCTCTTGCTTTTTGGCGTCTACGTGCTTGAACTTTCGACCACGTAAGCTCGGATCTTTCTGAGTACCAGCCTCATTTTGCATGACCGACCAATTTGACCAACTCCACATTAATCAACTTTAATCAATCTTATTCGTTTTCCTCCTAGAGGGCACTTTCGTCGTACATTCGAGTCGAGCATCACTAAACGTTAACTTAGTCAATCTCGTTTCGTTAAACATGTAAGTTTGAAGGTGTAAATCCCTATTTTAATATTGTTCTTTATTATTGTAATCATTATTGTAAGATTTACGTCGAAAACACACTTAAAACCGATTTATAAAACCTTGTTTCAAACCCTTTTTTACGGATTAGCAGGAGACAAACGTCGAGAAAGGATGCAGCAACTGCTGCGCCTCTTCGAAGGGACGCAACACTTGCTGCGCCTCTTCCCGAGGCTGCCGCAGTTCCTGCTTCCTTTCTTCTTCCTTCGTCTTTTGTTTGTCTGTTCGTTTTCTTGTTTAATTGTTCATATTTCTTTTAACACGATAATTCTAATATGATAATTTTAACATGTAATTCATTAATAATTTTTCATCTCTTAAATCCCTTATAATTCATATTTGCGGGTTTTCATCATTAAAATCAATCCGGGTTTTAGAGATTCGATTCATTAATATTGAGTCTCTGGAATTCATCGTTGATATATTTTCATTTGTTGTTTATCGTCACCATCAGTAGTTCGTCATTAATAACCTATTTAATTTGTCTTAGTTTGTTTAATCCGTTATTAACCATTTAATCTTGTAATTAATTCGTTCTAATTAGTTTTATTCATGTTTTACTGTTTTTATGACCCAATCACATGTAAATAATATGTTCAACACTTCAATCCGAGTCAAATATCATTAATCAGGCATTAAATTTACCAATGAATATTAACGAGATGCAATTCCGGCTTCACAGCCAGAACTGAACTCAGGAACAGACGTAGCGACTGCTGCGCCTCTTCCAAGGGACGCAGCTCTGCTGCGCCTGTTCCGGGTTGAGTTCTGTCTCTGAACTCCCGTTTCTGCTTTGACCTAGTTCATTAATTACGTATTTAATTAACTATTACTCGTATTATCACCCTTAATCTGTTCGTTTATTTATTTATTCTTTCTTTTCTAAAATTATCCGTTTTAAATGTATTTTCGACGTAAATCAATAAACCCAATGTAATTATTGTAATTTTCTTCATTGTATTTTTATTGTATTTCTTTTATCGTATTGCTTGTATGCCTTCACATGTAATCAACCTAAATTTCTACCTTGACATTAATGCATGTTAAATTACGTGTTTACCAACTTAGTATTAATTCACATGCTAGGATTAATCTAATGAATGTTGCATTGCATGCATATAACCTTCAACATATCGAGTATAGATAATTTCCCTAATCATTAGTAGAGGCCGCTATCGAGGCGGGCGGGATTAGGTGTTCGATCAAAAGAGCTTCCTAATACGTACCCTCACCCCTTACTCCAGATCTCTGTGAACATCCGTGTTCATTGGCATCCACGAGAGTCATTCTAGACATAGAATGCTAAGGGTAACGAGTTCTTGGTGTCTATGTCACTACTTTTTGTCTTGACATGGCACGAGGTATTCGAACGGTTTCCAATTTTCCACAATAAATTGGTGGCGACTCCACAAATGCATAAAAGCTTGCTCGCTTTTCACTCCCGAGCGACCCCCGTGGGCCCGCGTCCACACACATTTTCCTCAATGTGCCAACAAATCTAATCACCCAATCAAATCATAAAAATGGCTCAAAGCACAAAACAAGAAGGACTAGAGGTTATGTTTAATGGGTTGCAAGATCTAAACTAAAATGCAAACCAATTAAAAACTGACTAGACTTACTAGCCTCCCCCAAGCTAGCATGAATTCGGGGGAATGATGTTTGGTTGTGATTTTGAGTGAAGACTAACGAAGAAAAGAGAGAGAAGGGAGGAGGAAAGTATCGTCGGGTTGTAGAAGAAGGATAAAATGAATCTCTTCATTTTCTCTTACCCATGTAAAACAGCAGCCAAGAAAACACAATCCCACGTCCCCGATCGGGGTTGACTACTCCTTCGGGTTTTGACTCTTTTCCCCGTTGATTTAATATCCTTCTCGTTTCTCGAAAACCACGTCCCCGAACGGGGATCTTGCATGGGGAAGCGTGTCAGATTCTCCTTTCTTCATTTTCACCTATAAATCACAAAAAGAAACATCGTCAAGTCGAGTATTTTATTACTAATCTACGAAAAACAATAAATTGCAGAAAAATAAATAAAAACAAATAAAAAGCTTGGGTTGCCTCCCAAGAAGCGCTGGTTTAACGTCCCGCACGATGTAAGAAGCTATTTGATCAAGTTTCGTCTTTGAGCTTGCCACCAACCAAGCGTCATTTCATAGCTCCTTTTGCATTCCGCAACCATTTGAAATTCTTCAAATAAAATTTCCCTTTCTTTTTGGCACTCTTAGCAATAGCGCCCTTAGCATCGTCACCTACAAAACAAACAACACCTATATCTCCCTCCAACGGATCCATTAGTGAGGATCCAAGTTTAGTAGAGGCATTAGAAGAGTCCACAGTGCTAAGTAAATAACAAGACTCTTGTAACATTGGGCTTCTAATGGTGTTGTTTTTGCTAAAGGAAACCCGGTCATCACCCACTTCCAACGTCAACCTCCCATTTTTCACATCAATTAGCGCACCCGCGGTACGTAAAAATGGCCTACCCAATATAATTGGGGTTTGTGAGTCCTCGGCCATATCAAGTATGAGGAAGTCAACGGGTATGAAAAACTTGCCAACTTTGACGGGTACATCTTCTAAGACATCTAAAGGTCGCTTTAAAGAACGGTCCGCCATTTGCAATGTTGTACTTGTGCATTTTAAAGCACTCATGTTAAGTTTTTCACAAAGGGAATAGGGCATGACACTTACACTAGCACCTAGGTTGCAAAGGGCCTTATCAATGGTATATGTGCCTATAGTGCAAGGAATAAAATAGCTATCGGGGTCCTTAAGTTTCGGGGGAGACTTATTTTATAAGAGTGCACTACATTCTTCGGTAAAAGTAATGGTCTCAACCTCATTGAAGGATCGCTTCTTTGAGAGGATTTCCCTCATAAATTTTGCGTAGGAGGGGACTTGGGTTAGCAATTCTAAAAATGGAAAGGTGACTTGCAAATTCTTATAAACTTCCAAAAATTTACCAAACTTACCTTCCTCTTTGTGCTTTGCTAGACGATGGGGAAATGGTATTTGAACAACTTCCTTGGGAGGAGCATCCTCCACATCTTTCACTTTCTCTTTCTCATTGGGAGCATCCACCTTCTTTGAAACAACATCACTCTCCTTAGCATTTGGAGAGACTTCTTCAACAATTACCTCATCACTTTTCTTAGGCATAGGGTGCTCAACAACTTTGGCATCAAGCTTGCTCTTCCTTTTTAGTATCAACAACCGGTGGGGAAATGGTACACGGTCCCTAACAAGAGGCTCTCCACTAGCCTTCTTTTTTTCATCTCCCCCAAGCTTGGCCTTTTTAACAACCACTTCTTCATCCAAAGTCATGGATGGCCCATCATAGCTTGTACCACTTATCAAGGAGATATAATTGACGGTCTCGTGTGGTTGCTCACCTTGGGGAGGTAGTTCACCGTTCTTCCTTTGAGAGTTAGAAGCGGCTAATTGAGCCATTTGTTGTTCCAACATCTTGACCGCGGTACTATGAGCTTGATCATTCTTTTGAATTTGAGCCAATAATTTCCTTTTGCATTTGTACTATTAAGCCCTTAAGCTTACCTCCTCCTTGATTGTTTTGTTGGCCATTTTGTGGTAGAGGTTGATTTTGTTGGAAATTGTTTTGTGGGGGCCTTTGTTGATTTTGATAACCCGGTGGAGGGATATACTTTTGTTGGTGAGGGACATAAGCATTTTGTTGTGGTGGGGGTTGAGGGTTAAGCACATTGTTGCTAGTGTAAGACAAGTTCGGATGGAATTTTGTATTCGGGTTATAAGTGTTGGAAAATGTACCCGGTGGATATGAACTTTGGCTAAAAGCTTGAAACGCATTTACCTCTTCAATAGGAGCTCGGCAATGAGCAGCGTAATGACCCGCACCACCGCAACCATCACAAACAACGATTTGGCTTGTTGAAGACACGACATTGAGTTGTTGTAGGGAATCTTTAGCATCTCTTTCTGCCAATTGTTGTTGGAGTAAGGCAATTTGAGCTAACCAGATAGAGTTGTTGGAGGATTATTCTTTACCTTTGGATGGCACAACTCGGGAATTGACATATTGTGCATCGTGGAACGCCATAGATCGTGGCATGAGCATGGTCGGTGTCAATTTGATCAAACCGCCCATTGTTGGCGGAATCAAGAATCCTTCAGGACTCGGCACAACATCTATTGTAGAATGTTATTGCTAGAAACCAATCATCTAGCCCATGATGTGGGCATTGTCTTTGTAGCTCCTTGTACCTCTCCCAAGCCTCATATAAGCTCTCAATGTAATACCACAGTTTTCCTAAGTCTACTACTCGGCCGAATATGGCTTACTCGGTCGAGTAGGTGTGTCGTGTGTTTCTGGACAACTTTCTACCCAGGAATACTCGGCCGAGTATACTCTATACTCGACCGAGTATCCAGTCCGACGGATGTTATTTCTGCGGTTTTGATTAAAATGATTAGAGATTATATATAATCGTTTGTCAGTTTCTAAAGCCATTTTTTCCAAAACATAAACTACGTTTCATTCTCCTCTAATCATCTTCGTCAATTCCAAGGAAAAATGTCATCGATTGATGGTTCTAGCATCTTATTTTGTGCCAATCGTCGTAGTAAGTGTCTTGTCCTTATTGATCTATTGTCGTTCTTATAAGTTAACAAACCCTAGTTTGGGTTAATTTGGGGGTTTAGGGTTTGCTCATGATATGTGTGTTGATTGTTGATTATCATTGTTGTAGGTGACGATGTGGTATTTGTTATGCATATTGTATGATTGATTGCAGCATAGCGGATTGCGAAAAGGTAGGGTTTCCCTACTCAGTTCCTGTTTAATTTATTTGAGATTATGTTGTATTGTCTACGTTTGTTTATTTGCTGATCATCGTTGGAGTGATGGTATGGTGTTGGTGTTGGTGTTGTGATGATTGTGGTGGAGTCACTTGCGGGAGTGGCTTCACACCATAGTTTGCCCTCCGTGGAACCCGCCACGGGAGGGGATGTGCACATTAAGGGACAGGGTTATCGCTCGTTGATGAGCGGGATTTAGGTGGGGATTGGCTGCGGTCCCCCACTGGCGGCGAGGATTACCTGTTGCGATGGGTAATCTGGCAGGGCTACACACTTTGGTGTGTAGTCGGTTACTGTGTGAGATCGGGAGACTGGGGTTGGAGGATGATCGGCTGGTTACTTTATGCACTTATCTTATTTTAATTATTCAGTAACTGACCCCGTTGTTGTTTTGTAAAATCTTTGGTGATCCATTCGGGGATGGTGAGTAGATTGTGACAGGTGATACAAATGTTTAGCTATGGGACAGTTATGGGGAGTCATCACTTGAGTCTAGCTTCTGTCGTCAAGAGACTTAGCTTGCATTCTTTGTTGTTGTTAGACATTTCACAGTTATAATTTGGTTTGGTTTTGGAAACATATAATCGCTAACTATTTATACTTTAATAAAGGTTGTTTGCAATTGGTAACTTTGGTATACTAACCTCGGGAAACCGAGATGATAACAGCCTTTCATGCTAGGGTAGTCCTTGGTAAGGTACCTTGGTATGAGGGGGTGTTACCAAGTGGTATCAGAGCCGACGATTCTGGCACCTAAAACGAATGAACCCAATGAATATAGGGAGTCTAAATAAAATGAACCCGGGGAGAGATGTTTGGAGCTACCGCAAGGACTTGGGAGACGTCCCGAAGTCGCATTAAGGCCCTTACAATCTCAAGCCGGTCACATGGGGGGGACTGTTGTGTGTCGAGTCATGTGTGTGAAGTACTTGTGGTATGAGTATTGTGCATGGTTGAATGAAATGACGAAGGAAGTGAAACG
Organism: Silene latifolia; assembly: GCF_048544455.1. Taxonomy (NCBI): domain Eukaryota; kingdom Viridiplantae; phylum Streptophyta; class Magnoliopsida; order Caryophyllales; family Caryophyllaceae; genus Silene; species Silene latifolia. The sequence continues at coordinate 9,445,812 of NC_133537.1, read as the reverse complement.
TGATAGTAGTTGAAAGATGTATCGGAAATTTATTGATGTTAAACTTTGAGCATGGAATATGTTGGTATGTTAAGTGTGTATTATGTGGCTTTCAAAAGAGTAGTGGTACAAGCGTATATGATCATGATGATGGTAATGTTTGGTTTGTTGGTAGTAGCATGTGATTAAGGTCATGCATTTGTATACATGAATGTCGTGTTTAATTTTCATGTGGGTATGATAAAGGTTCATCTATGTACTGGTCTTTAGAAGTATTGAGTTGTTATTGTTGTCTTATGCATGTTTAAGTTGTTTTGTTTAGAAAATTTGATTTGTATGAAGACCGATTATGGAAGGGCTGTTTTAAAACTGTCATAAGTTGAGTTCAAGGAATGATATTTCTGTAATTCTAATTGGAGGTGATAGCTTGTCTTCTTAAGATTCTAACGATAGGTCACACGCCCAAAATGACCAAGTAACGAGTGAGATATGACTGTTTTACGAAAACTGGACGGTGCTGAGAACTGTGCCGATACTCGACCGAGTAGGCCCTACTCGGCCGAGTATCTTTCATACTCGACCGAGTATTCCATATTCGGCCGAGTAATCTTTCTGTGATAAGTCTGTTCAGCTTCTGGAGTCGTGACTCGGCCGAGTAGTCTCATTACTCGACCGAGTATCCTATACTCGACCGAGTACGCCATGTACTCGACCGAGTACCTCTTTGGGTGGTCATTTTGAGATGGTGGCTATGTTCTTATATTTGTTTTGAGTCGTAGGTTATGTACACATGTATGTTTTGGAAAGCGTTCTTTTATATATGTGACGTCTTGATACGTAAGTTACCAAATGCTATGATAGGGAGAGTGCCGGCTTATGAGGGATATGTGTTGGATAGGAAGGACATGAGTTTTATGTGGTTGTGAGGGATAGTGGAAAAAGGAAAGGGAAGAATGATGAGCTAATCGAGGTAAAGAACATGTTTTGTGAGATATGGTGAGTGATATAGTCGTATGTTGAGTAATATAAAAGTAAGTCTATGTGGGCAAGGGTGATGTAAGTGTAAAGAAATGTGAGAATGAAAGATTGAGATGAGGGATACGAATAGTGGCATATTGGGATGTGTAAGGATTTATGGAGGGAGACGGTTAGGATTGAGTTGCTTAAGGATATATGTAATGCAAGGTTGTTGTAGAGGGATAGAGAAGAGGGGTATGTAGTGAACTTTGATGGAGTTATGTCGCGACGTCGATTTGTAGATAGTGACTGAGTTTGGTAGTTTGGATTATCAGGAGGTGAGCCTAGTGTATGATTATTTGGATAATTAACGGTTTGGGGGTGAATGGTTGGTTTTCTAGGGATACGAAAGAGAGATACAACTAATTAAAGGGTAACCGTTAGTTGTGGGGACTTGAGGTGACAAGTGTGAGTGAGTAGTATGATGAGAGGGGATCAGTGATAAAGAAGAATAGGAAGATATTTATATGAATTAATGGAAATTGAGTTGTAGAGCAACAAGAAGGTAATCGGAGTACAAAAGAGTTAGGTAGAAGAAGGTAGGAGATGATTTATTAATTGGTATTATTGGATGGAAGTAAGTTGGGAGAACGTTGATCAAAGTTATGGGACATGAAAATAAGGAATCGTGGAAAGGCACGATAGCAACATGGGAGGCTGTAAGTTAATAGTTATATAGGAGTTCCGGAAGACATGTTAGCCGTGAGTTTCGAGGTATTAAGGGAATAAGAAGCTTGTAGAGTGTTTGCATGATCTGAGATTTTGGTGGAGAGTTAGGTGACGATACGATAAAGGATAGAATTGGAAATAATGAGGAGGTAAATTTTGTTGATGGATCTGATGTTCGTTTTATGGGTTGACAACCAAAAGAGGAAATGAACTGTTATATAAAGAAGTGATAGTAAGAGAGCGGTCACATAAAAGATGGTGGTGTCGTGTTGTTGTCCCTAGTGGTTGAGGATGATGTTACATTAAGGAAGTTAGTTGTTTTAATGGGGTTGATTTTTATAGAGGCCGGATTGATACGTATGGTGGTGAGGGGGTAAGAAATATGGTTATAAGGGGTGGATGTTAGTAGTTGAGTATTAACGGTATGGTTACATTTGTCAGGAAGTGATAGTTATGCGAATGGGAGAATGTGATAGAAGGGGCATACGAGTTAAGCACGGGCGAGAGGTAACCTTTATCAGGTGGTAACTTACGTAATCAGGATTGGCTAGTTACATTCGATTATGGGTCCATGATATGTGTAAATGTTTGTGTGAGGTTCTGACCTCAAGAGTCATGGTCTGGATAATATTCAGAAGGTTGGTATCTGTGATTCCGTTTATTATGTTGCGTCGTGATCTAGTAGAGCGGTTTTAAGAAAGTCTTCTGGTCAAGGAAGTTATACTCAGTCAGTGTTATGAGATTGTAAAAGTTGTGATGGCTATCGATATGGTTGTTGAGCCTCGAGTGGCGATCTGGGCACGGTAATTCGTGTTGTGCTACGAGTATTTTCGTGTTGTCATAGATTGTTGTTTGTTTACTGCTATTTCCTGTCAATGTCGGTCGGGTTATATAGACCGTTGTTTTGTTTCCCGATGTTTCTTACCAGTGTCGGCATGGGAGTGAGAATAGAGTATGATATGAAAGAGAGTTGGGTATGGTTATGTTGTTGTCATGGTATAGTAATATTCTGTTAATGGGACACAATTGTGAGAGGTTGTTGGAGTACTTTTGATCTTGTTTTAGATGAGGCATTGGTGGACGTAGTTGTGGCAGGAGAATTGTGGAGCATGTGTGGTATTGAACTGGAACTACATGTGGTTTAGCACCTTTTCTTGGGACAGTAAGTACGGAGTTTTGGGGTTTAGTATCATGTCAAGTTAAGGGTGAGTTTTGTGGTAATAAAAGAGATGAACTTGAGAAGCTAATGTGAGTATGTGTAATATTTTGTGGATTGTGAGCTAAGATCGTGGAGATGAGTGTATAAGTATATAGAAGTATGTTGTTTTGCGGTAATGTGGAAGAGATGGAGTGGTGGTTATACTGAGGATTTTATCATATTTGTTATGTGAGTACAGAATAATTGGAGGCACGAGAACTGTTAAAGAAAGAGAGCCCTGGATATAGGAATGGTTGTAGGTGTTGAGGTTATAGTGGGTTATCATTGACATGCGGTGGTAATGAGGTTTATGGGAGGTATAAAAAAGGACCTAGTATTAGTAAGTACGAGGACGTAACATTTATCTTAAGAGAAGTAAAAGGGGAAAAGAGAGTTTGATGGTTGTACATGTTATAGTACAATTGAAAGTTTGAGTGTTGGTGTAGAGTAAAGGATGGATTCGTGTTGTGGTTGATTTTATTACAGGTAATGGTAGTGCTCGTAGTAGTATGATGTTTAGGAGTATGAGTAAAACTTCGAGAGTGTTAATGGGTTGTATGATGATGTTTATGTGTGTGAGTAAACGTCGAGGACGAAGTTCCTTTGAAGGGTGGTAGAATGCAACATTCCGTTTTGATGGTTGATCTGTCCGGTGGATTGTCTTGGTAATTGAGGTGCTAGTGAGCGTTATGGAAGTGAGAGGGAGTTGGCAACACTTATGTTATGGTTATTCGATGGTATTATGGAGTTAGTATCGAGAGGCTATGCTGTAGTTGAGACGATATCGTAAGCCGTGTTGTGGAAGTAAGCTTGGTTGGTGGAGTGAGCGTTAGGTGTCCATGTTTTATAGGTTGGGTTTGAACTTCGGGGACGAAGTTCTTTTTAAGGAGGGAAGACTGTAATACCACAGTTTTCCTAAGTCTACTACTCGGCCGAATATGGCTTACTCGACCGAGTAGGTGTGTCGTGTGTTTCTGGACAGCTTTCTGCCCAGGAATACTCGGCCGAGTATGTGGAATACTCGACCAAGTAGAGAGTACTCGGCCGAGTATATTCTATACTCGACCGAGTATCCGGTCCGACGGGTGTTATTTCTACGGTTTTGATTAAAATGATTAGAGATTATATATAATCGTTCGTCAGTTTCTAAAGCCATTTCTTCCAAAACATAAACTACGTTTCATTCTCCTCTAATCATCTTCATCAATTCCAAGGCAAAGGTCATTGATTGTGGGTTCTAGCATCTTATTCCGTGCCAATCGTCGTAGTAAGTGTCTTGTCCTTATTGATCTATTGTCGTTCTTATAAGTTAACAAACCCTAGTTTGGGTTAATTTGGGGGTTTAGGGTTTGGTCATCACATGTGTGTTGATTGTTGATTATCATTGTTGTAGGTGATGATGTGGTATTTGTTATGCATATTGTATGATTGATTGCAGCATAGCGGATTGCAAAAAGGTAGGGTTTCCCTACTCAGTTCCTATTTAATTGATTTGAGATTATGTTGTATTGTGTACGTTTGTTTATCTACTGAACATCGTTGGAGTGATGGTATGGTGTTGGTGTTGGTGTTGTGATGATTGTGGTGGAGTCACTTGCGGGAGTGGCTTCACACCATAGTTCGCCCTCCGTGGAACCCGCCACGGGATGGGATGTGCACATTAGGGGACAAGGTTATCGCTCGTTGATGAGCGGGATTTAGGTGGGGATTGCCTGATTTAGGTGGGGATTGGCTGCGGTCCCCCACTGGCGGCGAGGATTACCTGTTGCGATGGGTAATCTGGCTGGGCTACATACTTCGGTGTGTAGTCGGTTACTGTGTGAGATCGGGAGACTGGGGTTGGAGGATGATCGGCTGGTTACTTTATGCACTTATCTTATTTTAATTATTCAGTAACTGACCCCGTTGTTGTTTTGTAAAATCTTTGGTGATCCATTCGGGGATGGTGAGCAGATTGTGACAGGTGATAAAAATGTTTAGCTATGGGACAGTTATGGGGAGTCATCATTTGAGTCTAGCTTCCGCCGTCAAGAGACTTAGCTTGCATTCTTTGTTGTTGTTAGACATTTCACAGTTATACTTTGGTTTGGTTTTGGAAACATGTAATCACTAACTCTTTATACTTTAATAAAGGTTGTTTGGAATTGGTAACTTTTGTATACTAACCTCGGGAAACCGAGATGGTAACAGCCTTTCATGCTAGGGTAGTCCTTTGTAAGGTACCTTGGTATGAGGGGTGTTACACTCAAGAGCTTGTTGACGGAATCCGGTGATTTGGCTCCTCAAAGTTTGAGTTTTCTCCGGTGGAAAAAACTTTTGTTTGAAAGCAAGAGCCAAAATCTCCCAATTGGTGATTCCCATGGTGGTGCGGTCAAGGCTATTGATCCAAAGCTTGGCCTTGTCCTTGAAAGAGAAAGGGAAAAGTATTTCCCTTATTTGGGCTTGAGTGACACCCGTTTGTCGGATCATGGAGCAATAGTCAGAAAAATTTTGCACATGCAAATTGGGATCCTCCACAGGACTTCCCCCAAATTGCTTCCTCTCCACAAGGCTAATGAAAGCCGGTTTGATCTCGAAGTCCGGCCCGGTGATTTGAGTGGTTGTGATACCGGCCGCAAGCATGGCCGCGGTGGGCTTTGAGTGATCGGAAAGTTTCACCATCTTTTTGGTAGTAGATGGTGGCGGTGGTGGAGATGATGAACTTGAAACCTCCTCCTCTTCAAGGGCCTCTAGATCGTCTAAGTAAGACTTTCTAGCACTTTCAACTTGTACGGGAGAAGAGGCCACTTTCACTTCCTTCCAAAAACGTCGTCTTCTCCTAAAGGTTCTCTCGGGATCGGAATCCGGTAAAAGCAATTCTCCCTTACGAGAGGACATGAGCATAAGATAACAATTTCTAGAGAAATGATAAGTAATGGTCTCAAGGAACAAGTGTTCCCCAAGACAAAAGAAAACAAGATAAAAATCGACAATTCAAAACGCAATAAAACCGTTTCCTCGGAAACGGCGCCAAAATTTGATAGTCTTATCGTGTACCTATGCAAAGATAATTACCCTAAACAACAAGTTAATGTAGCAATAGGGGTCGAACACAAGGAAACGGGAATTACGTTGTGAAATGCTATGGAAAGATTTTTATCAAGGTCGATTTCGTTTTTGGTTTGGTTTGTTTGCTTGTTGACTAATAAAAGCTATGGTGTAAATTATATTAAAAAAGGAGTCTAAGGGGGTCGGGTCACACATGCAAAGGTAAGTATATAATTATGTTAAACTCGGTATTAAAAACATTATCAATTGCTTAGGCTTAGAGACACCCACCTTACGGCATTAGTGTCAACCATAGACCGGGTCCTAGAGAAACTCTCGTCCATGACTAGGTCGTCCTACTACACATGCTTAGTCTAATTCAATTCCGTGCCTCTCGACTTTAGAATGAATGAACAAACTTAATCAATTGAATAAGGCCTTAAACAAAGATTAAACATTATGGCACAAGCATGTGATAGAAGCAATATGAACAATATTATTATCAACCTATTTTAACATGTTATACACTTGATTTCGCATGGCTCCTCTAGCCCTTAGACTAGGAAATTTAGCTACTCATATTAGAATGTAAATTGCAAACTATATTGTAAGAAATGTTAAATATAGTTGTATGATTTGTATAAACTAGGTGATATAACATGTATAAGTAATAATGCTAATGTAGTCTAAATTAAGTACTTCAATTATAAACTATGTGTAAACTAAAATAGAAATGTAAAATTGTAAACTAGAAATAAGAATACCTTAATAGAGAAGAACTTGTAAGGAAGAAGTAAATTATAACCAAATGCTTGAAATATATTAAGGACTAATTGTTTGAGAACTACAAGCTTAACAATATTGTAAAACTAATAGGAAAAACTATTGAGAGAAAATATAATGCTTAAGGCTTATTGTAAGTACATGAGACGTAGAATATGAGATAAAAAATGAGATGCCTAAGCCTTGAAATGCCTCTCCTATTTAAACAAGAGGGGAAAGAAACGTAAGCATTCAACAGACAGCTAACCCCGATCGGGGTCGTGGTTATCCGGGTAAATTCCATTAAATCTTGATTAATTCCTTGAAGAATCTCTATGCTTGCACTTAAATTCTCCTTAATCACCCGGTATTACTTCACATTCCTAGCATCCAAAGCTTCCTTAGCATCCAATGCTTTCACCTTTAAGTTAGACTTTTATTTTGGGCTTTGACTTTGCTTTTGGCAATATTTGAATTAAACATATTGATCCACCAATTTCTTCATGCAAAACCCATTCCAATACTCCATGCTAAGTCCAACACTTGGTCTTGTTTAGCTAAGTGGACTTAGTGTACAAAATGATAGGAAAAAGCCTCTAAATGCTTAGATTCCTACAAAAAACGTAACAAACACAACAATACACCTAGAACACAAGATTTGCTCAAATATATACTAATTAAAGTATAATAAATAATAGAAACCGAGCTAAAATGAGGGATAAAAGTATATATAAAATGAACATATAACTTTTAAACACTTCTCTTAATTACTTTTACTGTTTAATCTCTCAAACCCTTTGCTTTGCTTTTTGGATTGTTCTTTACACCGGAATCTTAAGATTGTAATCATTCTTCTACTCTTAATCTTAATACTTTGTTTGCATTAATTTCTTGTTCTTTCATTATTGCTTTTGCCCTAGTACAATTTATGCTTTACTGTTATCGTTTTCATTATGCCTTCAATTAGCATGCTTATTGTTATTATTGTTGACACCTCTAAGAACATGAGTAGCTAATCCTCCCTATGTTAGGATTAGGTAATCCATGGTAGGATTGTGACGATGTAGTGAATAGACTAGATAATTTACATGTGAGAATCTGTCCCCATAGCAATTTAACTGTAACACCAATTTAGTTGAGTGCACGCTTCTAAATTACATTAATCTGGTTAACTTTACTCCTGGATCGGAAGATTGGAATAAATAGACCTTCTATGAATAGTAGACTACCCTAATGAGAACGGAAGTTAAGTTGGTGGAAATCTAGGATAGAAAGTGGACCGGAAGGACATTTCCCTTATCCATTTCACAGTAGATTGTCTAGGCTATTTGCAACTGAGTCGATAGACTACCTATGGACATGGCCCACCTGCGTGCCCACTTCGATCTGTGGACGCACAACGGTCTTTTGAAAGCCACGCTCGGCGGCGTAAAAATGCTTTCGACCGGATCATTTTAGATCGGTCGGTTTCGTCTTGGTAAGGGTCTCGAAACGATTAGAGATGTTCGGAGTCGCCACCAAGAATTTGTGGGATGCCTGGAACCTGTTCGAAATACACTTTATACCTTGGTCAAATCAAAGCACAAAGCAGCGTTTGACATAGGTACTAAAGATAAGGAAATCGTCCCTCTTTAGCATCCTATCTCTAGAATGACTCTCGTACGCCCTGGATAAGGTCGTCCACTATCCAAAGTTTCTGAGTAAGAGGTGAAGGTACGTATTGGGAAGTCCTTTAATCAGACACCCAATCCCGCCCGCGTTAGCGGCCTCTACTGATCGATCTTGGTTGGTTGAATGCAAAAGTTGATAAAACGGTTTAAATGCATGAATGCGCATCCAATAATTTAAACCTAACATGTGAGAGCTTTCTAAGTCGGTTGATTTAATCCAAGTATCAAGTATAAGATGTCGAGTTGGATTAATGATTGATTTTCATACAAGACGGAAATTAAACATCCATTTACCGTATTAGGTTTAGGGTGCATAACATGATCCATTTGTCGTAGTAAGGCATTTTGCAAATATGATTTTGAATAATTAAACAGTCATCTGATCCGTCCTGTATTCGGATTAACCGTAATCGGGATCTTCCTAGACTAATGCTGGAAAGGGAACAGGCTCTGTACCAAACGGCTACATGAGGCGCGAGCCAGCCGGCGATACAAGGGTCCTCCCCCTGGTTTTAAAAATGAGAAATGGAGGGCCTGTTTAGGCGCGGGTTAGCCCACGGTTTATGTGCCGTGTTCTGACTTTTAGAAAACGTTATAAAACGTGTTAAAAGATGGGTATTTGAACCCGGTTTGACTTGAAGGGGTCGTTTAGACCGCATTTGTTGATTTGAAGAACTAGACTCAAATAATCATCATTATTTTGATAATATTCGGTATCGGGTTCGATTTGACAAACTTGACATAAATAGTTTTGAAAGTAATTATGGACTAATTGTTTTAAGTCCATTTGAATGTAATTAGTCGATACTCATCATCGTACCCGGGTTAAAATCCGGCATGGTATGTAGAACCAAGGATGACTTTGTGTTGGTGACTAATATGTTTGCTTTTAGAAATGTAAAGAAATGAAAATAAAAGGTTTTAAAATACCTTTTAAATGTCATTAACCAAATATTATCACCGAAACACGGATTTAACCGTCATGGTATGAGGAACCAAGGGTGAAAAATGCTTTATGGTTAAAACAAATGAAATAAAATAGAAAGGGTTCGAAAGTATTTGGAATGGTAAAACCGATTACAAATATGAAAATGGATTAAAGGGAAATGACGAGAACAAACACGGTTGATCTCTGACCTGGACACCCCATTTAGGCGCGGGCAAGCTGGCGACCTAAGGGGCTTCTGTCTCAGGCCAAAAATCAGTTTTGGGTCATTTATTCCATGTTTTGGTTCATGTTATGCACGTTTTAGCATGTTATAGTCATGAAACAAATGAAAACATAATAAAAGAGGATATTTACACCCTCATACTTACATGTTTGGTTATGGCGAGTGACCGACATAAGTGTAACAACTCGTTTGATCGGAAAAAACTCGGTTTAAAACCGTTTTGGTAAGTAAAAAGAGTGTTTTAATGTTAGTGACGGTGTAGTGGTTGGTCAAGTGATTTAATGCACGATGATGGTATCAAAAAATGTGTAAGGCTTGTATTTACGATCGATAGGTCGTAAATACGCGTCGGGTTGTGACTTAAGAAGTCGAGTCGAGAATTTTAAGGGAGAAAAGAGGGGGCGGACACTCGCGTAAGTCTCAAATGGGGGGCATTTGAGGGGTATTTATAGGAGAATGAGTGGTTGTGTGAGTTTTGAGCGACGTGGCCACTTGTGCTGCTCAAAGAGGCGCGAGCCACGTCGCGGTTCTTCGAGTTGTGTTGTCACTTTCACAACAAACGCAATCATGACTTGTTCTATCCTAGGTTTTGTAGTCACATGTTTGGTACTTGACCAACATGAATCCGGAAAAACTTAAGGTAGAAGGTTTAAAATGTTTTGTTTTTGGTGGTTGACTCGGTTTGACTCGTTGTTGGAGTCGGGATTTGAATTTTGAGTCGGTTTTTGGTCCGGTGTCGATTTTGACTCTAGTTAGTGTCATTGCGACCCCGTCGTCGTGCATTAAACACTCCAGGTATTTTTGAAATGTTTTAAAATGTTTTATTTTTGAAATCGTTTTATGTTTTCCGACGTAAAGTTGTACACAAACTGTCGATCAAACGCCGCGATTCCAAAACATGTTGTAGTCCGATAATCATCGGGTGTTTGTTGGAGTCTCAGCAGATACTGGGTATCTACAGAGCCCCCACTTTGACTGAGGCTTGGACAGGGCGAAAGTCAAAGTAGAGCCCCCAGGTCAATCGAAGATTACAACCTGGAGACCCAAGCGACGTCGAGGCAGCTCGAAAGGATTCGGGCCAAGGACCTGTCATCGGGAATGGCGACGCCAAGGTGACTCGAGGGTACGAGTCAAGGACTTGTCGTCGGGAACAGTTTAGAGTCTGTCGACTATCCGTGCGGGTCGTTTAAAGTCCATTAGACTACGTACAAAGGCTCGCCAGCCATAGGAAGGAGTCATACCTGAGGCATCTTCGGGTATGTCCTTGATGCTTGCGGACAAAGGCTCGCCAGCTGTGGTAAGGAAATGTACCCGAGGCATCTTCGGGATCTGTCCTTGAATGTTTGCGGACAAAGGCTCGCCAGCCAATGGTAAGGAAATGTACCCGAGGCATCTTCGGGATCTGTCCTTGAATGTTTGCGGACAAAGGCTCGCCAGCTGTGACAAGGAAATGTACCCGAAGCATCTTTGAGATCTGTCCTTGATGTTTGCGGACAAAGACTCGCCAGCCATGACAAGGAAATGTACCTGAGGCATCTTCGGGATCTGTCCTTGAATGTTTGCGGACAAAGGCTCGCCAGCCAATGGTAAGGAAATGTACCCGAGGCATCTTCGGGATCTGTCCTTGAATGTTTGCGGACAAAGGCTTGCCAGCTGTGACAAGGAAATGTACCCGAGGCATCTTCGGGATCTGTCCTTGAATGTTTGCGTACAAAGGCTCGCCAGCCATGACAAGGAAATGTACCTGAGGCATCTTCGGGATCTGTCCTTGAATGTTTGCGGATAAAGGCTCGCCATCCATGACAAGGAAATGTACCCGAGGCATCTTCGGGATCTGTCCTTGAATGTTTGCGGACAAAGGCTCGCCAGCCAAGACAAGGAAATGTACCCGAGGCATCTTCGTGATCTGTCCTTGGACGTTTGCGGACAAAGGCTCGCCAGCCAAGACAAGGAAATATAACCGAGGCATCTTCGGGATCTGTCCTTGAATGTTTGCGGACAAAGGCTCGCCAGCCATGACAAGGAAATGTACCTGAGGCATCTTCGGGATCTGTCCTTGAATGTTTGCGGACAAAGGCTCGCCAGCCAATGACAAGGAAATGTACCCGAGGCATCTTCGGGATGTATCCTTGAGTGTTTTGCGGACAAAGTCTCGCCAACTGTGGTAAGGAAATGTACCCGAGGCATCTCCGGGATCTGTCCTTGATGTGCTTACGGACAAGGGCTCGCTAGCCATGAGGCGGTCGATTAATAGACCGTAGGAATAGCCACGTCAAATGGGCTTGTTTGAACGTAACGAACTCGTGATGCCGCTGTGAAACTTGAATGAGAATAGCCGCGTTAAATGGGCTTGTTTTGAAAGCAGCGAACTCGTGATGCCGCTGTGGAAATAGTGAATTTGAATTTCCACTATCAATGCTTTTGAAATGAGCGGGTTCCGCGAGGAAGCCCCCTGTTGGTATTTTAAGGAATAGTGAATTTGGAATATTCGCTACTCGTCGTTCTTCTTTGAATTTGAAGTGGCGGTTTCGATCGCCGTTGAATTTGAATTTTGAGGGAAATAGCAAATTTTAAATTTTGCTATTTACATTTAAATTGACGGTTTATGTGCCGCCGTTGACATTTGAAAGAAATAGTGAATTTGGAATCTTCACTATTAATTGGAGTGACGGTTTATGTGCCGCCGTTGACATTTGAAGAAATAGTGAATTTGGAATCTTCACTATTAAGTTTGAAGTGATGGTTTATGTGCCGCCGTTGACATTTGAAAGAAATAGTGAGTTTGGAATCTTCACTATTAATCGAAGTGATGGTTTATGTGCCGCCGTTGACATTTGAAAGAAATAGTGAATTTGGAATCTTCACTATTAATTGAAGTGACGGTTTATATGCCGCCGTTGACGTTTGATAGCGAAAATAGTGGAATTTAATTTCCAACTATTATTTTGAAAATGACGGTTTTAATTGCCGTCGCTTGAGATTTGAAGAAATAGCGAATTTTAAATTTTCACTATTAGTTTTGAAATTTTTGAAGGAAAATAGTGAATTTTGATTTCACTATTATTTTTGAAATTGGCGGTTTTGATCACCGTTTGTTTGAAACTTTCGAAAATAGTGAATTTAAATTTTCACTGTTCGTTTTTGTTTTTGAGAAAATGACGATCTTTAATATCGTCAATGAAAATTCGAAATTTAATATGGGAAATTGGGCCAAAGCCCAAATTTCGGTGAAAAAGTAAGGGGAGGCCTGATTGAGACGCGAGCCCTCTTGCGAATCAAAGGGGCTTCCCTTTTTTCTGTAAAAAGACGCGAGGTTGAACTGCATCTCATTCATCATTTCGTCTTCCCCAAATTTCGACAAAACAAGCCACAATCGCCATTGTTGGACCTTCTAGCTCGCTCCTATTCGTGCCATCATCAACAATGTCATCTCAAGGTATGTATTTCCTCTTGAATCCATTTAAATTTGTTGATCTTTAGCTTGATTGAATTAGGGCGGAATTTTGCCCTAAAAAATCGAATTGGGCGTTTTTGGTTGAGCCCATTTCGAGTGAAATTGATGCTTGCATTAGGTTAGAAACCTGTTTGAGAGTATAAGGGTGCTTTTAGTTTGCATTTCGGTCCCCGTTCCCGCTCCCTATGCTCGAAAAACGTGAGTGAGGTGAGAAACCGTCTCATTTCGCAATGCCAAGTTTATTTGCTTGGGTAGTGGGTCCCACTAGGTTGCATTGTAGTTGGGAAAACCCGTATTTGCAATTGTGGACCTTTGTTGGGTATTGTGGGCAAAATTGGGGTTTTTGCTTTTTGTGACGGTCTTACGTCTGACAAAATAAGCACCCGTTTGAGCTTGAATTGAGTCAGTTTGCCTTGAAATGGACCTTATTGGTAATTTAGGTCACCTTGAGGCGTGATAAAATCACGTTTGCCTTTTTGCGGTCGTTTTTGAATTTTTGACCGGTTTGGGCTCAAATTAGCGTATGAATTGCCTTTTTGCGCCGTAGAAAAATACCCCATTGTGTCGGGAATACATTTTGGTTTGTTGGCGGACCTTGTAAGGGTTTTGAAATGCTGTTTTTTGTGGCTTTGACTCGTCTTTTGCTTGAAAAGAGGGGCGAGTCGTTTTTTTGTGCGCGTTTTTTTTTGTGAGTTGTTTTGTGAGGTTCTGTTTGGTTGGGTTTTGGGCGGGATTGCCCTTGTTTTGTTTTGCAGGTTGTGTTTTTTGTGGTTTTTTGGATTTGTCCATTTCATGCCGTCGTAATGCCGAAATTTCGGCTGACGTTTTTGTTTGTTGTTTTTTTTTATTGCAGGATATCATTTGGGACCTATGGGGTCCGTTGTTGAGGTTTTGGAGGAGGAAGACGTTCCTGGAGGGGGAGAGACGACTGTTTTTTGTTACAGGCTTGGTTGTGTTTCTGTTTGGCGGCCTTTGCCCGACCAATGATCGGGTACTGATCATTGGTCGTTGTCTGCAGAGGTCTGGACGTCCGATGAGGAGGGTTTAGTACGAGTGTGTTATCCCCTGTTGTTGCTCTCGATCGCAGTTGAATTCAGCTGAGTGGGGTTCAACATCGGGGTAACATGCTAAGTTACGGTCCTCGGTTGTCATGTCGTCCAAAATCTGCCAGGCACCATTTTTCTTTTTGTTACGGAGGAGGAACGCGGGGTTATCGTCATGGTAACCACCTCTGCTTCCGTTGTTGCTCCTCTGTCTCTTGTGTTGCTCCCTTTCTTTTCTGTTTGAGAGGATAGAGAGTGCTTAGTTCGGTAGGTGGCGGATAGACCCCAGTTCGTTGTCTTAGGCCAGCGTCTGTATGATAGACGGTTGTTTTAGGCCAGTGTCTGTATGATAGACGGTTGTACTGGATCCCGTTTGTACGGTCAGTTGTCTGTATCAAACGTATGCGGATGTATTTTGCGTGAGGCGGTTTGTATATATGTGTTTTTAGTTTGTGGTTCATTTTGTGATTTTTGGCTTTTTGTGTTGTGTTTCGGAGGGGCACTGTCGGCTGTTAATTCTCCTTTTGCTTTGCACCAGTTCCTGCATCGTTAGTGTAGAAAAACAGGCAACAAGTAGCACGTATGCATAAACGCAGACACGTAAAGCATTTGATTGAAAACAAAATTAACCAAGATGACTTGAAGTTAAAATTGAATTTTGAAAATTGAAATGAATTTTGAACATTTTTGCGACAAGTCGTCACGTTTCAAAAAGGAATAATTTGAAAATTGAGCAATTAATTCGTGTTTTGAATTAATTTGCATTGAAATTGTTGAAATTGATTTGTGACTCGAAAAATTCAAACTCAAACCGTCACGGATGAATTTTAGGAAAGATTTTTACGAGTGTATTTGATTTTTGATTTTTGAGGTCAAGACTCGAATTTGTGAGTGCTTGAATTTTTGAGGAAAACTGATGTCATGTTATCAATTTTCGATTTTGATTTTTGATGGAAAATTGCGAAAAAGCGAAAAAAAAAATTCGGAATTTCGACTGACATGGAAACGATCCATCGCGGATCGGGGCGACTAGCCCTTCCCCCCTTAAAAAAAGAAAGAAATATCCGTATGTTTAAAGCTGCGTCATGGAAACCGTGTCGGATTTCGTAAAACGCGAAAACAAGGGAATGTGAGTGTGAGGAAACACAAAAATGTCCTGGATCATCCCGAAGAGGCGCGAGCTTCCTGGCGGGAGGTTTGAGGCGTCAGGAGAAAACACAAGTTGAAAGAGACAAGTCAACAGCGAGAATCCCGAGGAAGCCTCAAAGAGGCGCGAGCCTCCTGGCGATGGAAGCCAGCTTTCCTCCTTTTCTGAAAAACGCGCTGATCATTTTGTATAAATAGGGACGTTTGCGCTTCATTGTTTCACCATCCGAAACACAAAATCATCTCTATAAAACCTCTTCTTCTTCCACAAAAATATTTCATGGATGCTTTCGAGAACGCATTGCGACAATAGTGCCGGGATTTGTCGCCTCCCGAAAAGTATCAACTTGCTTGCATGGGAGTTGGTCAATTGTTGGTGCTTCGTCAAGTCAAGGTGCAACCTTCATTTCTTGAAGCATGTTCTCGGTTTTGGGATTCGAAACATCATGTTTTCGTTTTCCCGAAAGGTGAGCTTTGTCCTCTTGCCAAAGAAGTTGGAGCCATTGGTGGGTGGCCGGGTTATGTTCTGGTGCTTCCTCCAACTCCGTTGTGCTATAAGGAGAAATTCCGTTCCATGTTGGGCTTGTCAACAAGCCAAATCAACTTTCTTCTTGCTCCACATGGTGTGGACATGTTGGCTCTTATCAACATCTTTTCAAATCGATTAGATGTTAATGTCTCAGAGGTGGCTAGGAGGAGGGCTCTTGCCTTTTGCCTTGTCCATGTGTACCTCCTTGTTGATGTTTTGAAGAAGGAGGGACCGACATGTTATGGTAGCATGACCCTTATTCATGTGATTGAGCAAATGGAGCATGGTAGAGATCCATCATGGTTGGTGCTTGGAGAGATTATTCAAGCTTTGGATAAGGAAGGCTCTTGTGGAGAAGCTCCCTCTTTCGGATCCCCGAGGATCCTCCAAGTGTGGCTATTGGAGAGGCTAAGGTATGTAGAGCCTTCGGTTGATTCTTCTTCTTATTCCTTCTGTCACCTTACCATGAGGAAGAAGTTGTACCCGGATAGTTTTGCTTCCACCGAGGCCTATTGGGCCGCAAGATTGGCGGAGGAGTGTGGTCCTCATATCCGTTGGGTGGTCCCGTGGTGGCACTTGAGGTCTTTCACGGGGTTGCCCGCTTCGGGTGCTAGCCCTCGTTCTTTGATGGTGGTGGGTTTGAAGGTTGTTTCCTTCATTTATTCCGAAAGGTTCATGAGGCAAATGGGGCGTCAACAAAAGGTGCCCGCTCAAGATACTCATGTCCAAGAGAATGTTTTCCGGAACTCCGAGCTTGTGGAGGTCTTCGAAAGGTGGTGGGCCACTCGACCGCTTTGGGAGGTGCCAAACCCCGTTGCCACGACATGGGTGACTCCCGCTTATGTCAAGTGGTCACGTGCTCCGTCCTTGGAAGAGAGATCCGAATTTCGTAAGGACGAGGTTGTCGACTTGAAGTACCGAGAGGTTGGCAAGGCCAACCGTGCCTTCTTTGAGGAGTATGTTGATGGAGCTACCCCCGATGTGATGAGACCACCGAAGAGGAGGAGTTCCGGCCCCAAGAATATGGTGAGCCGTACATTGGCTCGTCTTGGGTCGAATATGGGGTCTTGTGCTAGACCGGAGACCGTCGCCGTCTTAGATTCGTTGAGGATCCATTCTGAGGAGGAAGTCCATGCTAGGCGGGCCAACAAGAAGAACAAGGGGAAGATGTACCCCGAGGGAAAAGGCAAGGGTAGAATGGAAGAGTGAAGACCTCCATTACCCACTTTATTATTATGTTGTAGTAGTGTTGTGAGTTTTTATTATGTTGTACTAGCTAGTTATTGTGTGTTTTGTGCTAGTTTTATTATGTGAGGTGTTTTAGTCGACACCTTAGCTTTTGACAAGTGGTAGACTCGTCGAGCTCCATTTGTTGTTGAAATTGTAATCCCTCCCATTATTAATTAAATAAGAGGATTGCCCGTGCCGAAAATTGTGAACGCTTGTTTCTTCCATCCATTTGGTAAAGGCAATTCGATTTGAATCGTCCTAAACATTTGCACTTGGGAAAGTGGAATTTTGTAGGAAGGGAGAAAGGCTTATTTTGTATTTTTGTGGAGAAGGGGAATGTTTTTCCCTTTCTTTTTTTGATTGGGGATTTTTGTATGTGGGAATGGTTTTTTTTTTATTGTGGGGATGGTTGTATCCTTATTGTGTAAGAAAGGACTGCCTACGTATTCACCTGAAGAGGTCAAATCAAACCATGATCGTAGTTTGAAATGTTTTGTGAATTTTAATTGGGTTTTGTGGTTGTATCCCTCAGGCATAAGAGGGACTGCCTACGTATTCACCTGAAGAGGTGAAATACAACCATGCTCGTAGTTCAGGGTTTTTTTTTGTTGTAGTGCAAATGGACGTTGCCTTTGACAGATCAAAGGACATTTGAAACGGGCAAGGTGCCGCAGCTTAGACTCGATAAAACATGCAATTTCAACTCAGAACACGTTGAGGAACTTGACTTGAAAATAGTTGAGGTCGTTGCTAGTTGCAAAACTAGGCTGAGGTCGTTGGTTGCTATGGTTCAAGGGTAGTATTTCTTGAGTTGGTCTAGGTTGGTCGGGTTTGTAAAGTCCTCCCCGTCTAGGTCACTCAGTCTCACTGCGCCCCCCGAAAGTATTTTCTTGACCAGGTATGGCCCGGCCCAGTTGGGTTTGAATTTTCCCCTCGGATCGACGGGCAATGGGGCTCGAACTGACTTGAGGACCAAGTCGCCCTCCTGAATGTTCCTGGGTTTAACCTTCTTGTTGAATGCCCGTTGTATACGTCGTTGGTATAACTGGACGTTGTGCAAGGCGTTGAGTCTCCGTCCGTCTAGAAGAGTGAGTTGTCCGTACCTTCGACGGATCCATTCTGCCTCAGGGACTTGACTCTCCAGTAGGATGCGTAGAGAAGGGACCTCTAACTCTACCGGTTGAACCGCCTCCATACCGTATGCTAGGTAGAAGGGTGTGGCACCTGTCGGTGTTCGGATGGAGGTTCGGTATCCCCAGAGTGCGAATGGGAGTTTGCTCGGCCAATCGCGGTAGTTGTCCTGCATTTTCTTGATAATGGTGACAAGAGTTTTGTTCGCTGCCTCCACCGCTCCGTTGGTTTGGGGACGGTAGGGGGATGATCGATGTCGCTTGATTTTGTATTTGTCCAACAAAGCTTGAGTTTCCGCCCGGAAGTGAGAGCCTTGATCGCTGATGATTTCATGGGGTACCCCATACCGGCAGATGATGTTGTTTTGAATGAACTTGCCACTTGTTTGGCGGTCAAGACTGCATATGACTGCGCTTCCACCCATTTGGTGAAATAGTCGATGGCGACGAGGACGAAGCAATGCCCCTTGGTGCCTATCGGGTTGACTTTCCCGATGATGTCGATGCCCCAGGTTGAGAAAGGCCAGGGTGATGTCATGGTGTATAAAAGGGATGGTGGTATGTGTTGTATGTTGGCGAAGATTTGGCAATTGTGGCAATGTTTGACGTAGTTACGACAATCGGCCTCCATGGTGGTCCAGTAGTAACCTAGCCGTGTGATTTTCCGCGTAAGCATCATTGTGCTCATGTGAGGACCACATTCTCCGTCGTGAACCTCTCCCATAACTTTTTTGGCTTTGTGATGGTCGATGCAAAGGAGGAGAATTCCTTGGGGTGTTCTTTTGTATAGTTGATTTTGGTTTTATCACGAATTATGACACAAGTAAACGGATGGCTCTTTGTCCTCTTTGACCAGAGTTGGGAGGGAATTCGTTTTTGGTTTTGTAGTTGAGGATGGCTTGGTACCAAGGTTCATCATGGCTTTCCTCGTCGTGATAATGGCACAAATGTGAGCTGGCTCGCTCCTTCTTTCGACACATAGGGGCATTGATGTCATATCGTCGGGTATGTTGACGAGCGCGACAAGTTTTGCCAGGGCATCAGCAAATTGATTTTTCTCCCGCGGCAAGTGGAAGTAGTCAATTTGGTCGAAGAATTCGGCCTCTTGATTGATCTTTGCTCGGTAGGGAGCTAAGCTGTCAGATCGGATTTTCCATGATCCGGACACTTGATTGATGATGAGTGAGGAATCACCGTGGACCCTCAGTCTCTTGATGCCAAGTGTGATGGCTGCTTGTAGGCCGATGAGGCATGCTTCATATTCAGCGGCATTATTGGTGACGGCAAAGTCCAGCTTGACCGAGATCGGAACATGTTCTCCCTCTGATGATATTAGAAGGATTCCTACCCCGAAGCCTCTCAGATTAGATGCACCATCGAAGTATAGGTACCATGCGTCGGAGTCGGCACAAAGGATGTCTTCGTCAGGAAGTGACCATGTGTCGGTCGTTGGGTCCTCGTTGACGGGATTCTCTGCCAGGAAATCAGCGACTGCTCTTCCCTTGATAACCTTTAGGGGTAAAAACTTGAGATCAAACTCGGACAGCATGAGTGTCCACCTAGACAGCCTTCCGTTTAGTACGGGTTTTTCGAAGATGTATTTAACCGGGTCCATCTTGGAGTAGATGTGAACCGTGTAGCTGAGCATGTAATGCCGCAGCTTCTTTGTTAACCATACTAGGGCAAGGCATGTCTTTTCCAGTTGGGTATAGCTCGTCTCGTACTCAATGAACTTTTTGCTGATGTAGTAGATGGCCCGTTCTTCGATGCCGACTGTTTGTGCTAGCATTGCTCTCATGGCCGTGTTGGTAACAGTCAGGTATAGGGATAGAGGAATCCCCGGTTGAGGTGGCATGAGGACAGGAGGTTTGGATAGGATTTCCTTTATCCTGTCGAAGGCCTTCTGACAGTCGTCGTCCCAATTGGTGTGATCGGAGGCACGAAGCTTTTTGAATATTGGTTCGCAAATCGTAGTGAGCTTGGCAATGAAGCGACTGATGTATTGGACCTGACCGAGAAATCCCCGAATCTCTTTCTCGTTCCTAGGCCGAGGAATTTGTTGAAGGGCTTTGATTTTGGTTGGATCAATCTCAATGCCTCTTTTGCTGACGACATGTCCCAAGAGTTTTCCGGAGGTGACCCCGAATGCACACTTCTGAGGATTTAGTCTCATGTTATATTTCCGCAGACGAGCGAAGAACTTTCGAAGGGCATTGATGTGGTCGTCCCGTTCTTTTGATTTGACAATCATGTCATCGACATATACCTCTACCTCCTTTTCCATCATATCATGTAGGAGGGTGGTAGCGGTTCTTTGATAGGTTGCTCCGGCGTTGATGAGACCGAAAGGCATGACCGTGTAGCAATATGTACCCTACTGTGTAGTGAATGCTATCTTGTGCATATATTCCTCAGCCATCTTAATCTGGTTGTACCCAGCATACCCGTCCATGAAGGATATAAGAGCATGCTCGGCGGTATTGTCCACCAGAATGTCAACATGTGGCAAAGGGAAATCGTCTTTTGGGCTCGCCTTGTTCAGATCCCTGAAGTCGACGCAAACCCGAATTCTTCCGTCTTTCTTTGGTACGGGCACAATGTTGGCCACCCAATCAGAGTATTCAGACACTTTGATGAAACCAGCCTTGAATTGTTTATCCACTTCTTCCTTGATTTTTAGGGCCCATTCAGGACGCATCCGGCGTAGCTTCTGCTTCACAGGTTTAGCTCCGGGTTTAATGGGTATCCGGTGCTCTGCAATTTCTCTGTCAATCCCAGGCATGTCTCTGTAAGACCAGGCGAACACGTCCTTGTATTCGTGGAGGTGGTCAATGAACTGTTGTCTTTCCGAGGGGTCCAGGGTCTCCTCAATGATGGGGGTTCTGGTTTCCTGTTTGTCAAGTTCTTTGGCTAAGTGAGGTGGGTAGTCACTCAAGTCAAATTCCTCACAGTCATTCAGAATTGCATTGCAGTTAAATTGAGACGAGTCGTAAGCAAACTTAGCGTTCATTAAGTTGACACGAGCGAAAATCTCGGAAAGGACAGACATTTCGTGGTCTGTTAGAGGCGGCACAGTAGAGGAGGCGGTCCCTGGAACAGGCTCAAGGTTGTCACCTTTCATGGGAGTGGGGGTGACCCTAGTAGACTCAGCCTCTGAATCAGCCACGACTTTGTGATAAAACAGTGGGAAAGGGACCTTGACTGGGACATCAGGAGTGTTAGGAGCTATGACAGACTCTGACTCCGACTCAGACCCGGACTCTTCCTCACTTCCCTCCTTGAACATAGGGCCTTCTCCAGTTGTGATCTTGAGAATGCGGCCTTGGCGATCGGTCCACTTGACGGTCTTCCTCCAGCCTTGGGTAAATTTCTCCCGGTCAGTGTCGGAGATCAAGGCGGTTGGATCAAATTGATTGTCCTTCAGGGCGATGTTAATAATGTCCTCATAGTCGAGGTGCTTGATGTTATCTTCCCC
This sequence comes from Silene latifolia, assembly GCF_048544455.1. Lineage (NCBI taxonomy): Eukaryota > Viridiplantae > Streptophyta > Magnoliopsida > Caryophyllales > Caryophyllaceae > Silene > Silene latifolia. Next base: position 9,424,311 of record NC_133537.1, on the reverse strand, counting down.
AAAGAGGAGAGTGACAGCTTGTCCGTCGAGGCATGGTGACGGCTTAGACTCAGTTGATGCAGCTTCGATGTTGTCAGGGATAAAGTAGCAGTCCTGGAAGACTTCCACTCCCGGGTACCTATCCCTGGCCACAGAGTCATAGATTGGCTCCGGAAAGCCATGGTAGAGCTCGGACTCTCCCTCGGGGACAAAGTATCCATTGAGAGTCAGACGGTAGGGACGGAGGATAACCCCGTGCTTCTTGCGTTTTCGAACTAGGAGGTTCATCTCCTGGATATCTTCATTGGTAGGTTCATATCCCAGTCCAAAGGGAATGTTGGGGACCTTAGCCTATTTCAAGGGAGACAATGGGTCCTTCAGTGCATTGAGGGGCAAACCCGGGAAATAACCCTGACGCATCATGATACGGTTGACTGTGAGGTTGGCGAACGGGTCACAATCAGAGGGCGTTGATTCATCAGTTATGGCATTCACAGCTTGGAAACCCCACATTTCATTGTCATCCTCCTCAATGGTTTGGGAGGCTATTCCCTTTCTCATGACAGCTTTGATCGGGGAAGCACGAATTGTGATCGTTTTCCCGTTGAAGGGGACCCTGATTTTCTGGTGGAGAGTCGAGGTAACTGCCTTGACGGCGTGAATCCAGGGACGTCCCAGGAGCATATTGAAAGAGGCGTCGATGTTGACCACCTGGAAACTGGTTTGTCTTTCTAGTGGTCTGGCAGTTTGTGAGCAGTCATAGGCGCGTACTCCTTGATTTGTCGGGACCAAATCATCTTCCTTAATACCCAGCTTGTGAGCAGTCTTGAGAGGAATGACATTCACCGCGGATCCGTCATCCACGAGGACCATGGGTACATTTTTCTTGAGGCATTGTACGGTGATATACAGGGCCAGGTTATGATTGGCTCCGAACGGAGGGATATCTTCGTCGGAGAAGACGGCTGGGTTGTTCAGATCAGGGGCGTCCCTCGTCATATGTGCCACTATTTCTTCAGGGGAAGAGGTGGAGGGCACTGTTAACTTCCCCAAAGCCTGTAGCAGAGCCTGTCGATGCTCAAAAGACGTTGCGATTAGTTGCCAAATTGAGATTTCAGCTTCCGCCTTCTGAAGCTGTTTGAGGATTGAATTCTCAGGAGCCCTTGGTTGAGTGTCCACTTCCGGGACGACTTGGTCATTCGTTGTTGGAACGACCGTTGGATTGTTCGGGTTCTGATATGGGCGTCCGGACCGGGTGAGGTGGCCGATCTCTTTCACCCGTTTCTCTTTCCCTGGGATGATATAGACATCCTCAACATCATCTCTCCAGATGCCATTAATTTCAGAGTCTCGAGGGTACCTTGGAGGGGTATTCCTCGGTGGGCAGTTCTTGTGAGGGATATTTTTATGAGGGTGGTTTTTGTGAGGGTGATTTTTGTGGGGGTAGTTATTGTGAGGGTAGTTGTTTTGAGGGTGATTTTCGTGAGGTGCATGCCAGAATGGTCGCGGGAGCAATCCATCCTGGTGTGGGTAGTTTTGAATGCTTGGGGAATTCTCCCTCGGGCGCGGTGTCGGAGGATTGAAGATAAGTCGACGGTAGGCATCGTCAAGTCGGGTGATTCTCTCGGAGAGGCTGGCTATGGCTTCCTCAACTTGTTGAAACATAGTGAGCATTGATGCGTGTCATTTATATGATGTTTTAGACCCTATTTTACACGCATTTCAGAGCTCAATTATGTAGTTTATGCTACTATTTTCCCAATTTCCGTCTACTTTCGTGTTTTTGTATAATATTGCAGAAATGTGAAGAATCCAGCGAAAATCGAGCCGAATCCGTCCCTAAGTACTTAGCATTGCATTTGACATGGAGTAAAGACTCGGGAAGCAAACTTGGTGCGCGTATCGAGGCCCGAAAGACGAATTCACGAAGCTTTTGGAGCAATATCAGCTAAAGCAGTCGATCGACTGACCTACATGGTCGATCGACCAGTGCGCGATTCCTTAATAAGATCAGAAGCTACTGTTCAGCGATGTTCAGTCGATCGACCGGTCCCAGTGGTCGATCGACCACACCGTTAATCTGACGGAAATTAAAAGGATGAGAAGTTAGGAAGCCCAATGTAATTAGGTTTAGGAATAAAAGTTACGTAAGATTTTTTATATAACGTAATCTGATGTTTTCAGAATAGAATCAAGTCATTTATCATCGAATTAATTAGGGTTCAAACACAGAAGTTGAACTTTTGATTATTTCATTAGCTTAGATTATTCTTTCGTTAATAAAGTTTACTTCCGCATCTGGTTTTGATCTTTTCTCTTCAACCCTTTACGGTATTTCTCTGTTCCATTATTCAGTTTCGTTGCTTTCATTCATTCTTAGATTAGAATTGCTAGTTTAGGTTTCCCAAAAGCCGAATTATCGTTTCATGATAGTTATTTATTTAGTTAATTTAAGTATGAATTCGTTTGCTTTATTAGTTAATTTTATTGCTGTAGTTATTTTGAGTATAAGTAGCTAAACCCTTTGTGCTAGGATGTAGGGGACCTGTAGTATAGGCGGCGTAAATTTTGTAGGCCTGAGTCGCGCCATGGTCGATCGACCGCCTACCATGGTCGATCGACCGGTTCACGTGAGATCAATTTCGTCTTGTTTAATTTAATTGCTATATTTGACGAATCGAGTGCACGCGACTAGTTGAATGCTTAGGAATTGACCGACCCGATAAGATCGAAAGATAGGGGAGGGAAATAGACTACTTAATTAAGACGACTAAATTAATAAGATCGAGAGATAAGTTAATTTAGGCATTTAAATCACTTTTCAGGACGAGAGTCAGCATTAGTGATAATAGGGACCCGTAGCTAGATCGAAAGATGCTACCTGTTAAGAATGGACCGAGAGGACTTCTTATTTTCCCGTCTTACGTGATTATCTCAGACTTACCTAGGATACTGCCGCCAAAACTACAATGAACCGACCATCTTAGCATCTCTTAATATTTGATTTTATCTATTTTATTTAATTGCTCAATTATTTCTTTTAGTTTAGTTTTGATTTTATTGCCATTAGTTATAGAACTATTCAAAACAAAACCCCACACATTTGTTATTTTAGACTAAAATTAGACAACTATTAATTGCATCACCTCTCTGTAGTTCGACCCTGACTGCCACTAGCTATAGTAGTAGTTTGGATTATAAATTTATCTTTGATACTCCACGACGGTATCAAGCTCTGTTCCTTAAACTATTCTTATATTCTACTTGTAGTTTCTTCTTATGCGCAGGTCACAGGGTGGTGAATTACGACCGTTAGATCCTGAGATCGAAAGGACTTTGCGTGAGTTGAGACGATCATCTAGAGTATTGCCGACAGAGGAAGAGCTGAGTACTCTGTCCAGTTACTACGAGAACGCTTTATTTGAGGAGGATCCACCTTCATCTCCTATTTCTGCCTCATCAGCTGAGACCGTCACATCTCCAGATTTTCTAGAGATGGCCCAGGAGGCAAGTATAGCCAGTCACTCCGAGCCAACAGCTGAGAATCTTTATAAGGGATTTGCATTGCCAGCCGGGACGGATAGGAAATTCGAAGCGAAACCGTCCTACATTAATTTGGTTGAGAGAAACCAATTTGGGGGAGCTGCAAATGAAGATGCAGCTAAACATATAGAGATATTCACCGACTATTGTTGTTCCATACCCCCACCAGCAGGTGTGACCCAGGACCAGGTGAAAGAGACGATGTTCATATTCTCACTCCGTGATGCTGCTAGGGAGTGGTTCTGAGATCTGGATCGAGCTGCCAATGGGATCACTGATTGGAATTCACTGGCGCTGGCATTTTATAAGAAGTATTTCTCTGCATCGAAGACCAATGCGATTAGAGCTCAGATCACGAGCTTTAAACAGGGTCCCGATGAGGATTTTCATGAGGCATGGGTCCGTTTCAAGAGACTAGTGCGATCTATTCTGCACCATGGGTTCGAGCAATGAAGCCTGTTCAATCAATTCTATAATGGGCTTTATGACGATCAGAGATCTATCCTAGATGCTGCAGCTAATGGGAGATTCCAAGAGAATGTTGGAGAAACTAAGGGGTGGAAAATTATTGAAGATATGGCCACCCATAAAGATGAGCATGGAAACTCTAGGGGAAATCAAAGGAGAGCCGCTGAATCTCCTTCTGTAGCTGCATTAGAAGCTCTTACTGCGCGTTTTGACAAGTACGAGCTAGGAGGAGGATCTCAAAAAGGAGGTATCTACAAAGTTAACGCTGTTTCAGACGGTCCCTTTACATGCAAAAGATGTGGAGGAGAGGGACATGTTTCGGAGTTTTGTACCAGTTCGAATGAAACATGTGCTGCCTTTCAACATTATAGGCAGACTGGTACTTACCCCGATCACTCTAATGTCCACCCCAATTTGAGGTGGACCAACCAGAATGTCCTTAATCCGGGTCCACCACCGCAACAGCAGCAGAACTATGTGCCCCCTCATAAGCAGCAGCACCATACCAAAAGCCTCCGTATGTCCCTCAGCAGCAGCAGCAGTTCTAAGGTTCCGATCTTACTGAGTTGAAAAATATGTTTGATAAGGCTAAAGTCGTATCACCTTAATCAAAGTAAACCTAAAATACTACTAACAAAATAGCTAGCGGTAAGTCAGGGTCGAATCCACAGGGAGGCGGTGATTATCTAGTTTGTTTATATTTAAATCTGTCTTAAAGGTAATCAAGTTCTGGGGTTTGTTTTGTTTGTTATCTAACCAACTAAGTGCGAGTAATAAAAAGAGGTTTAAACGATGATATTAAAAGTCTAGGATTTCCGGTTCACTAGGTCAATTATTTGGGGACTATTAATCAATTGCTAGATCTACCAAGCTGTTTAAGGTCATAAGATCGGTCGACTCAATTATGCCCTTTAGATCGATTCTAACATGCGGTCGTTATAATTAGATACAATCTATTTGATTATCGCAGCCTATATTAATTCTAACCCGGTCGGCGAAAGGATTAATTCGCTACACTAATTAATAACTCAGGCCTTAAGTTAATTAACTAAAAGAAGAACAATAATCAAACAACAACTTATGCGATATCACTAGCAATTAATCAATTTTCCCTTTTAATAAACCTAGATCCCCTTCGTCCTAGATGAGGAATTTAGCTACGCATAATAGAGAGAATAACAATTATAGTAATGGAAAACATGATGAACAATAATAAAGATAAACAAGTAATTGAAGTAATAATTGAAGAAAGATTAGAACAACACCGTAATTAAAGGCAATAGATCCGAACAATAATTAAACTAAACTAAGTATTTGAGAGAGTTTTCTAAGGTAGCTATACTAAACCTATGTAAAATAAAGCATAATATAACCTAGAGTACGAGTTTTGGTATTTATAGTAGTCATAACCGACTTAAGGAAATTTGCGGAATATTGCGGAAACTAGTGGTTCCTCGATCGAGCCAAGGTGCACTCGATCGAGGCACCAATTCCCAGATACCCCAACTTTCGACATTGCAAAGTTTATTGATTAGGTTGGTTCCTCGATCGAGTCGATAGGTGACTCGATCGAGCATGAAGTTCCTCGATCGAGCCAAGGTTGACTCGATCGAGGCACCAATTTCCTGCTTCGCGCACTGAACTTCAAACAAACGCCATTTCTTCGTTACTTGTCAGAAACAAGCGATTTTCACGGCGTTGGAAAGCTAAGAGGATAGGCTTTCAATTCCAATTGGAATCACTTGAAAATATGTTGTATAACTCGAGATATGTCTCTTCAAAGTAGGCACTTGTAGTAAGAAGCTCTTTTCTTCGTGTTTTCTTCTTAACTTCTCTTCCTTCATTCTTATGGATTCTCGTACCATGCTTCGTGTATCCCTTCATGCTCACTCTGCGATGCCCATTTCATTCCTTTGCTCCTCAAATGCATCATTCCTGCATTAAACATCAAAAGGCGGAAGTATCGACATTCTAACATAAAAGGCATGTAAATGATATAAACTAGCACGAAAACCGTATCAAAAGTAATTAAGGGGAGGCATAAATATGTATATAATTATGACTCATCAATGTTACTAAAGGAGTCTCAAGCTAGAGAGGCTAGGATGAAAATTTTGGAGTCTCAGATCGCTCAATTGGCAAGCAAAAGTGCAATTAGAGCTCCTGGGCAATTACCGTCGCAGCCGGATCAAAAAGAGACTCTGAATGCGATTACTTTGAGGAGTGGGTCTACCCTTGATGGGCCCGCTATGGTTGAAGATGTTACTGAAAAAAGCTGAGGCGGAACCAAGCAAGAAAAAGGCTGGAATTAACAGTAGCAAGAAAAAGACGATCAGCAGGTATGTCAGTCGATCGACTGACACACCTGGTCGATCGACCAGTCTGCATAACAGTACAGCTTCTGGTCCTGAGGAAGTCAGTCCATCGGCTGACCTACATGGTCGATCGACTGAAGACGCTGCTGATGTTGAACCTATTCGTCCTCCAATGCCAGATAACTTGAGGGACCACTTATTTCGGGGTACGACAACTCCGAAATTATTGGGGCAAGATCCAAATGCTGACGGGTCAGTTTCGGTTCCAAAGTATGACCCTATGACGGTTAATGGTTCATTCCTGAGACGGTCTGAAGAAGGTTCGAGCTACAACAAGGACAAGGTAGTGGATTTTCAACCTAAGTCCACTGATGTCGGTATGAGAGATCTAGAGGAGAGGGCTAAGTTGCTTCTTACAGCCCCTTATTCGGAGAGATTGGTGCCGACGAAGGAACAGGTATCGTTTAATAAGTTTGAAAATGTCATTCGTAGTTTAAATGTGCAAGTTCCTTTCTAGAATTAGTTAATCAAGTGCCTGCTTACATGAAATTTATGAAGCAACTTTTGTCTAAAAAGAAGTCACTTGATACTGTGCAATCTGTCGCGCTAACTGAGGAGTCATGTTCCTATTTGACTCACACTGCACCACATAAGTTAGCTGACCCTGGTAGTTTTTTCGTTCCTTGTAATATTGGTACCTTCTCAATCGAGAAGGCATTATGTGATCTAGGAGCTAGCATTAGCATTATGCCTTTGAGTCTTGCTAAGAAATTGAAATTGACTAGGTTTACAGTTACTAATATGACAAAGACAGATGGTGATCGTTCGCGGTCCAAATATAGAGTCTTAGAGGACATTCCTATGCAAATAGAAAAGTTCTTTATCCCAGTTGACTTCGTTGTGCTAGATATGCCCGAGGATGCTCACATTCCTATCATTTTGGGTAGACCATTTCTGCACACTGCTGGTGCAGTTATAGATGTTGGCTCAGGGACATTGACCTTTAAGGTGGGAAAACAGTCCATCGTTTTTGCCCAGACCTATAAGAAAAAGGATGCTATGTACCCGGTTACTTGTAATGTGATTTCTGAAAAGAAATCTTATTTTGTGCTTTCTGATATGCCTACTTTATTACCTGTACCTATTCCTGTTGTGATACCTCTGCCCCAGATTGGGAGCAAATTGGAGGAAGATTCTTCTGTTTTGGATACTGCAGGAAATGGTTTGGGGAAGGAAGAGCTGCATGTTGCTCCAGCTGTGAAGGAGCCAATCGTTCAAAGAGGCGGTCTAGGATGTCTTAGCTATGGCACAGATGAGGAGCCTGATGAGGAGCCAGTCAAGGTGACAGAGTCCGATTTGGATTTTGACGAGCCAGACGAGGTCATTGATTGGGAAGATGTTAGAGATGCTGATCTGTTGAGTTCTGCGGACGTTGGAATTGCTAGGAACGCAGCTGAGAAGATGAGCACTATAGAGGCTACCTCTTGTAGTCAGAAGCCGAGCAAGTGGGCCATTCCGTGGCCATTCTTGATCAACTATTAGTTGATTAAGGTTTTCTTTAAAAACATTTTATTATTTTGTTAGACTTTTTATTGCTTTGGTGTGCGCGAGACTTCGCTCTAATAAGTTTGTTTAGGATTTATTTAGACTTTAGAATTGTTACTTTGGGTTTTGCGTAATTTTGGGCGCGTTATTATATGCATTTGCAGGTTCATAGACCAAATTAGTTCAATTTATTGAGCTACTTCGAAGAAATCAGAAAACTACAGCAAGTATCTCAGTCGATCGACTGTCTGCTATGGTCGATCGACAGAGCCGCGACTCCACGAGCATCTGTTCCTGTTACTCTGGTCGATCGACTGGCTGACATGGTCGATCGACCACCTTCGATGCTGTACCTGTTCACGACCATTCTCCTGCTGTGTTTGGTCGATTTGAGGAGTTGAGGGAGTCTTTTCTCCACTTTATTCTCCGATTCATTTCTGTTTTCTTCTGTTTTCTTATTTTGCACATACATTTTGCGTTTCGTAAATTGCTTTCTCGGAATTACGCGCGGTACCTTTTGATTCTTTTCAGGTACCTATAGTAGCACTGCTGGCTACTGAAACCTCCTAGCTCACGCTGATTTGGGAGATTTCCTTTTTCTGCGCTTAAAGTCTTGTGAGTTTCCGAGTTTATCTTTATGTCTTATTTAGTTATAATAATGCAAATTCTCGTTTCCCTTTTATTTCATTACATGATTTCGCACAATGGGGACATTGTGTGATTTGGTTTGGGGAAGGGTTTTGCATTGCATTCACATGTTTTATTGCATTTCTGTCTCACGTTTATTGCATTTCTGTCTTGCATTTTGTTATTTCATTTCTCTTATATATACAGAAAATTCAAAAAAAAAAAAAAATTGAAAAAATTCAAAAATTCCAAAAATTGCATGTTTATTTTAGCATATAGGTTGAGTCGGAACGGTAGTAGTTCAATGATGACATTGCATTTTCATCTGTTTATGCCTAAGCCGTGCTAAATTGACATGTTATTAGTAGAATCATATATGCATAGTCTACGAGTTTTCGTTAAATATCTTGCTGAACTTTAAACTTGACTTAGATTTTTGGCAAACTACTTATATTTCTGAGGTTTAGAGCCTATAACTAGTGTCATTCATGACCAGTTTACCTAGGATTGTGAGTAGTTACTCCTTCTAAGACATGTTAAATCAATATGCATAAATATGAACTTAATCTGCTTAATACCTGTATGCATTCAGTTTGTGGTGTTGACACATGTGGTAGAGGTCCCCTTTTCTCATTTTACCCATAAACCTCACATAGCCAAATTGCCCTTTTTGTCCCATAAGCTACATACCATTATTTAGCCTACCCTATCCGAGCTAGTATTGGTAGTTGTGAGAATGTGTTTATTGCATTTTTGGCTATATTGCTCTTTATGAGAAGGATGGTGGGATGTTGGAAAGGAGGAAAGAAAGAAAAAAAACAGAATTGAAAGAAAAGAAAAAAAAGGGGGAAAAAGAGTTCGAAAAAAGAGGTCAGTCGATCGACTGAGTACTGCAGAAGAAAAAGAAAATTCGAAAAAAATCACATGTTGCAACTGTTATGAGTTGGTGATTTTGTACTCCCATGTATTATTTCTAATTGTTGGGGAGTTTACTTGTTGTTGGGTTGTGAGTTTAGTGCTAGTTATAGCACCATTTCATCGATTTAATTTTGAGTAAGGAAGTGGATGTTGTTATAATTTGGTTTAGTTGTTACTAGCTTGGCTAATACTCCTCATATCCAAATTTATCTTAGCCCTTTTTACCCCATACCTCACATATCCATATTTACCTCGGCATGTGTCATGATCTTTAATGGTTGGAATGCATATGTACGGTTGTAGAGATTATTTTCATATTAGACTGAAGACATGTTCTTATAGGTCGTAGTTAGGTGAGTGTAATTACAATATTACTTCTTTCTATCTTTTATATATACTCACCCGTATTCATTGTGTGATATGAGCGACCCATGAGAGTCCATAATGATAAGTCTCTTTAGTTGACGGTTCAGCAGTTTTTAACGACTACATAACTCGTTTGCATGATTCATATTGCTAATTGATTGTTAGTTGTTGCATTAAACTGGTTTAGGCTTTACCGTTTGCATTTCGCTCTGAGATTGAAATCGTTCCATTAGGTTTTAGGATCGAGTCTAGTTCTTGCTTGGGGACAAGCAAGGGCTTGGTTTGGGGAAGTTTGATGCGTGTCATTTATATGATGTTTTACACCCTATTTTACACGCATTTCAGAGCTCAATTATGTAGTTTATGCTACTATTTTCCCTATTTCCGTCTACTTTCGTGTTTTTGTATAATATTGCAGAAATGTGAAGAATCCAGTGGAAATCGAGCCGAATCCGTCCCTAAGTACTTAGCATTGCATTTGACATGGAGTAAAGACTCGGGAAGCAAACTTGGTGCGCGTATCGAGGCCTGAAAGACGAATTCACGAAGCTTTTGGAGCAAAGTATCAGCTAAAGCAGTCGATCGACTGACCTACATGGTCGATCGACCAGTGCGCGATTCCTTAATAAGATCAGAAGCTACTGTTCAGCGATGTTCAGTCGATCGACCGGTCCCAGTGGTCGATCGATCACACCGTTAATCTGACGGAAATTAAAAGGAAGAGAAGTTAGGAAGCCCAATATAATTAGGTTTAGGAATAAAAGTTACGTAAGATTTTCTATATAACGTAACCTAATGTTTTCAGAATAGAATCAAGTCATTTATCATCGAATTAATTAGGGTTCAAACACAGAAGTTGAACTTTTGATTATTTTATTATCTTAGATTATTCTTTCGTTAATAAAGTTTACTTCCGCATCTGGTTTTGATCTTTTCTCTTCAACCCTTTACGGTATTTCTCTGTTCCATTATTCAGTTTCGTTGCTTTCATTCATTCATAGATTAGAATTGCTAGTTTAGGTTTCCCAAAAGCCGAATTATCGTTTCATGATAGTTATTTATTTAGTTAATTTAAGTATGAATTCATTTTCTTTATTAGTTAATTTTATTGGTGTAGTTATTTTCAGTATGAGTAGCTAAACCCTTTGTGCTAGGATGTACGGGACCTGTAGTATAGGCGGCGTAAATTTTGTAGGCCTGAGTCGCGCCATGGTCGATCGACCGCCTACCATGGTCGATCGACCGGTTCACGTGAGATCAATTTCGTCTTGTTTAATTTAATTGCTATATTTGACGAATCGAGTGCACGCGACTAGTTGAATGCTTCGGAATTGACCGACCCGATAAGATCGAAAGATAGGGGAGGGAAATAGACTACTTAATTAAGACGACTAAATTAATAAGATCGAGAGATAAGTTAATTTAGGCATTTAAATCACTTTTCAGGACGAGAGTCAGCATTAGTGATAATAGGGACCCAAAGCTAGATCGAAAGATGCTACCTGTTAACAATGGACCGAGAGGACTTCTTATTTTCCCGTCTTACGTGATTATCTCAGACTTACCTAGGATATTGCCGCCAAAACTACAGTGAACCGACCATCTTAGTGAAAGAAAAGTAGATCTATATACTAGCATATTCATATATGTTTTAATTTAATTTGTCATAAAATTAGAGAATGATCTTATGCATGCAAACTTATAAACAAAATAAAGAAGAAACTTTGTTCTTACATTGGAAATTTGGTTAATATGGGCACAAGAGAGATCACCTTTCTCTCTTGTTCTTGAGCTTTCCTTTTGGATGAACAAAGACCCAAGTATAGGATCTCTCCCAAAGTTTTATACCCAAAACTTACTCTTAATTAAAATTAATACTATGAATACTAGATAATATTAATTTTGTAGAAAAATGACCCAAAATAATTTGGTTTTTAATCTTCCAAAACCGGTTGAGAGAGGAGAGAAGAGGAAGTATTTTTATCTTTCTAAAAATCATAATTTTTGATGAATGAATAAGTGAAGTAACAACAACAACATTATGTATTGTTTTATCAAAAATATAAGGCAAAAACCCTTGCCTTTCTTTGTCAAGAAAACCGGGTAGGAGGAGGGTAGGGGAGCCAATGCATGCCTTTGTTTGTCTTCACAATGTAAACTAGGTGTGCATGGCTAGATAATTAGGGTAAATGATTGTGTTCTCCACTAATTAATCAAACACAATATTAGCCTAAACCTCCTCCTTATTTCGGCATTTCCATAAAATGGAACCCATTTTATTTTTGTCAAATTTGTCAATATGTCACATGTCATATGTAACATAAATTTGTTATGTATTTTTAACATTTTAAAAATCAACGTATTAAAAAATACGTCATATACAAAATCGACTTAGTAATTCATAATTACTTGTACCAAAATATTTTACCAATTATAAATCACAACAATTTGTATTTTTAATAATTCATTCAATTTCAATTTTTTTTTTAAACAATAATTTCATCTGAGTAATGATATAATTCGATTACTCAGACCGTATCTCATTTAATTAAATTCCAATGCGATACGTAAATTTTACTTCCAAAATCGTCCGTCAATTTTTCAAGTAATTTAATTAACTCGCAACGTTATACGATTAATTAAATGATCAATTAAGAGTGTTGCCCTATAGGTATGACCTAGGGGATCAACTGATCACCACCGTCGCACGACAGTAATGTCAAACTCTAGTCAGCCAATCATTACCGATATATGTTGATCAGTTGACAGTAAAATATTACTTCCCAATTGTATTCTTTATAATGAGACTTAAACATGTGATCATCATGATCAACAGTCGTGATCGCATTATTGTCGGAGGACACATATTCCAACAATCTCCCACTTGTCCTCGACAAGTGTGCGTCACCAATTCTCTTGTCCTATTACTATCTCCCACTCAATGCAAGGTGTCTTTCAGGTCGTACTTGCAAGTGATCATATCGAGAGTGGTTTCCTCGATCTGGAGAATAACTGATTGACCGGATTTATCTATCATAGATACCTTCCGAGCGTGGCCACGCATTTCCAGTTCATTACTCCTCGAGTGGCCCTGAGATATTGTTATAACCCTGACTAGGGATGGACAATTCCTATCGCACTCATTCCCTTCGACTAGCCACAACCATCATAACCCAAAATATGCCCATTTGACCCCATTTACGAAGGTCGTAGTAACACAAATCAAAGTTATTCTTAAACTGTGCCATCTTAGGCGAATAGTCTTTAGTCAAAAGAATCGACTCATTTGAATACTATAGCAGCTCTCGCCACGACCAGGCTATATAAATTTGCCAGAACTCTATAAGCGGTCATTAGGCCCGACAAAATGTTCCTAACAGTCTGCCTATGTGATCGACTAGTCATCTCACATGACTCTATGGCACTTGAACTTGCCATCAATCGCATCACACTCTAGTCACTTCGAGACGTCACCTCATGTAAGTAACTATGGGCAAATACAATGTTAATCCATGTTCACTTTAACGGGGTTCAATTGTCTCCACAACCCGTTTGGATGTAACAAAGTGTACGGTGAGTTAATAATAACTCAAACGACAAATGTCGACATCACACTCGGGTAGTCAATACCATATTTCAACCTTGTGATGTATATCGTAAGTGTAAACACTTATTGATTGCAATAGAAGTTTAACATGCCATGTGTCCATGTGTTCAAACCTCTTACACTTGCATTTTCCTTTACATTCATGTTCTCTCTCATAGCATGAATCTTACCAAGTACAATTCAAGGTTCCCGACCTTGGTTTCGGTTCTTTAACTTGAAAGAACTTCCTTATCGATTATCACATAATGAACGAATTTGTGATGAATGATATAACTTGTACTGATCAAGTACTCCATCCACACACAATGCACTAGGTATATGTTTTGTAGAATCTTGCAACAATTTGTCAAGATGATTAGCCTAGCACTTCTCACAAGTCCTAGCATATTAGGAAAGATTAGTTTTGAGTAACTTATTTTCTAACTAAGTATCTTTCCAAAACTTCTTATTTCTCTTTCTAGCTTGAAAGGTTAAGGATTCTCATAAATCCTTGCATGTGCTCGGATTTTCTATAATAAGTGCAACCTCTTGACACACAATAGAGCATTCCGTCAAACACTGAAATCGCTCATCGGATTCTACTCGAGAATTCATGACGTTTCTATTATGGCTTACCAATGAATCATCATGCTCTTATGCATATGATTCACCATTGGACATGTGCATGATTATTCTAATGGCGGAAACATTAGTAACTTTTAATCATGTCATCAACTATATTTAGGTTCAAGGAACGACCATGACTGCTAATGGCAATTCCATTTCATTTAGATGAATAACCTATGTTTCTTGTTGATTCGATGTGTATCTTCCAACACTTATCCAACATCCCATGATGTAATTGGATTCATCATAGTCCATTTTCATCCAGAATTGAAAACTCAAATCTTCCTCTATGAAGGAAGGTATTAGCTCGTCATTCTTCAATGAGTGGTGAGTTGTAAACATTCAAAGGATGATAGCTCCCACTAAATTCCATGTCTTCACATGATAATTTATTAACTCCCACTTAATTCCACATGTTTCGAAATTGACTTCTCAATCGAAACTTTTCAAGAATTGAAATATAAATTGCATTGCCAAGTTATTAAGATAAAACCATATATGTTCCTATCATATCCTTTCAAAATTCCTATTTTGAAGTGGTCTCATCTTAACCTTATGGAAAGAGATTTTAATCTCTAACTCACACATATCATAATGATGTGTAGCAATGTCATTATAAATAATATCTAGAACACGTTCTTCGAAATACCATTTCGGAAGGAGGTTTAACCATTTTATAATGAGGTTAAGTAATGACATCTGCGTGGTTAAAACTTGGCCATTGAAGATATCGGTATATCAATCTTTGCAACTCGATCATAACTAGTATGTTACTTTGATTCATTTAGGCTCTTAAGTAAATCTCAAGGTTGAAACTATTGGTCAAAATTTTCATAAACTTAGTCAAAACTCTTGTTAAGACTTTACATTAGTCATTTTGTTCCAAAACTTTCTTTGGTCTCCTCGTGTAGTTATCTTAAAAATATGTTCTTTCGATTACTTCACTTGGTCGATTACTTCACTTGGTCTCTTTTGTCATATAGAACTTACTTGAGACCATAGATCTCATCTATTTGGTATACTATGTAAATAGATATACCTACATTAAAATCATTCTCTCTTGCGTAGATCTCATTTACACAATCTTGTCTTGGTGTGAGTTGTGTCCTAATTTTTCTCCCACTCTATCTTTAGAATAAATACACTAGAGATTCAAAGATAGCATATGAGACACAAATAATGATGTTGAAGTATAAGGAGAACTGTCTCATAGATAGACTAATAGTTATAGATTTCGTAAGTTTACTTGGTGATTGACATTCCTTTAAGAGAGTTCATAGACTCAACACCACTTTATAAATGATCATACACAAGCCTTAAGCATGTGGACATATAATGAATCCCGTCATTATAGTTGTCTATTAGATCACTTTAAGTGAATAATCTTATGTTTCTAAGAGCAAGCATTTAAATACGGATTTTAGAACAAAGGATAAAATGATAAAACGGGTGACTTGGGTTGCAAACCAAGTCACCATTATCCAAAATACAACCAATTATCCAAAATACCTTTCCATGTCAAACACGGAAACTTAAGGTTCTAAAAATCCAAAACATAATTCAAAATAAGACAATAAAAAGCGAAGCTCCATGAAAGCTATTCCTAGCTCCTTGATGGTTTTTTAAGCTTGCTTTTCCTTTCCTTTGTCTTTGCTTGGTGGAGGCCCTATTTACAATAAAAAGGGAGATACATTATCACAACTTTGTATCATAATACCATAGTTGAATTTAGAAACATAAAAGAAGGGATAGTCATTTACCTACTGGAGTGATCTTTCCAGCCTTAATATCACCAAGGTATTTGGAACAATTTCTTTTCCAATGTCCCATACCATTACAATAATGGCATTTATCAAGAGGACCCTTCTTGATTTTCGAAGTGCTAGCATCATTAGCTTTAGCTTTGGTGAAAGTGGGAGCTTGTTTCTTACCCTTCCTCCCATTCTTCTTGAACTTCTCCTTGCTCTTATTGCTTATGTTAAGCACATCTTTTGGAGGGTTCACATTTAACCCCATGTCCCTCTCTCCTTGCACAAGTAACTTGTGCAATTCTTCAAGAGACACATCCTTGTCTTGCATGTTAAAATTCACCCGGAATTGAACATACGCTTTGACTTTGGACAAGGAGTGTAGAATCCTATCTACAATGAGTTCTTTGGGGATTTCAACCTTTTGAATTTTCAAGGTCTCGACAAGCTCCATAAGTTTGAGCACATGAGGGCTAACCTTTTGGCCCTCTTTGAAATCGAGATCAAAGAATGCCGCGACCGCCTCATATTGGACGATCCGCAGAGTTTGTGAAAACATTGTCACAAGCTTGGAGTAAATCTCATTAGCATTGCCCATTTTAAAGGCTCTCCTTTGGAGATCCGCCTCCATTGCAAATATCAAGACGTTTTTCATTGCGGCGAACTCCTTTTGGTAAGCCTCATATGCTTCCCTAGTGGCGGCGGTCGACCTAGTAGTAGGTTCGGGTGGAGAGGCCTCGGTAAGGTAACGAAGCTTGTCGTCACCTTGGGCGGCTAGTTTGAGTTGGGCATCCCAATCGGAGAAATTTGACCCATTCTTTTCAAGTTTACATCGATCCATGAAGGATCGGAGCCATGATGTATTAGCGAGAGGCGTGGCATTAGGGGTTGGTGTTGCCATTTGTTATGAGAAAAGAAGTGGTCTACAAAACAAAATAGAAGGAGTAAAACAAATGTCGTTTTAATAATAATACTCATAAAAATTATAATTTAAACAAGTTTTATGCATTTTTCTAGTGACCTCTACCCAACTAGATAAATGATTCCAAGACCCAAATTCATATTAACTTGGGCACGGTGTGGCCGATACATCCCTTATTAATATAACTCGGTGGATTAACGTTTTAATCGATTCTACTTTTAGAACTCTTGGTCGATAATATTACATTAACAATTATCTTTAGCCCAAAACACATCCGACAAGGGCACGGTGTGGCCGATACATCCCTTATCAAAAACTTTTGTTGAGTTCAATCCAAATTTCGTATAAATGTGTCCATTATCCAAACCCATATTAACTTAGGCACGGTGTGGCCGATTTATCCCTTATCAACATGAATTCGGTGGATAGACATTTATCACCCACTTCCCCTACGTAACAAGGTTTGTACCCCGGTGTGGCCGAGTGCACTCCCTCGCGAAATAGGTTTTCATGGTTTCTACTATTTGGTAAGGCTATGTCTCAATTAATTGTTTTAGCGAGAGGTCATGTCAATTTATTATCTATCACGTTTTAAGTGAACTAAAGCGGTGAACTACGATAATTTTAATTGACACGGTCGATAAACTCGATGAAAGAAGATGCATGTTTTAGTTATGGCGATTTAGCGATGCATGTGACATAAAAAAAAATGCAAGCATAAAATAAATCCTAGTATGGCCTTCCTAAAATAGAAAAACCATTTAACTATTACATATTCGGAAACCAACTCCATTGGTCCCTAGAACTTCGGTTGTGGCACGCATCTCGGGGTAACACCGTCTTTATGTATCGCCATCTTGAAGAAATCCGTCTTGGGGAACTCCGAGATAAATTAAATTACATAGCAAATTACATAATTTCCTATTATACATTTGTAACTAAAATAAAATAAATCTATTAAATTACAAAACGGTGATACGAGATCACAATAAAATTACAACCGAATCGATATTCCCATACATTTCGGGAAATACCAATTAAAACTAAGGCCATACTAAGTAAAAATACATAATTCAAAAATTACATAAATTAAATTATGACAATCATAAAGAAAATGCAGCATTATAATATGTATGAACATGCCCAATTTTATGCTAAATCGCCTTTAATTAGCCAATATCGTATATTATTCGGTTTTTACGGATTTGCGTGATTTCAACATTTTATAATCACAAAAATTACATAAATTCATATTTATGTATAAGTTAATTACCCTAACCTCTTAGGACTCAAAATTTAGTCTTAACTAATTATTTGACCATAATTAACTCATATTTCTAAAATTGTTCATTATTGGACCAAAAATTACAAAAATAAGCTATAAACTTCAAATAAATCACAAAATTTCAAATAAATTCAAAATTTGAAATTTTAAACTCATGAACATTCTGGAAAAATACCATGACACTCATAATGTTCAAAAACTTAGGTTAAAAATTTCGAATTTTTTTTCGAAAAAACAATGTTGCGGTTTATCGGTTTTTAACAAAATAATCATAAAAACATGGGAAAATTATATTCATCAATTTTTCAACTTTAGATCTGAAAAAGATAATAAAATGCAACATATGATGTTTTTATTTAGTCATAGAGTATGTTTTATTAATTTTTCACTAATAATGTCACTATTTATGCTATTTTTCCTCAAAAAATCATAAATCTTGCACAAAGACTTCATTATAGCCTATTATTTTACACACATCTTTTAAAATTTCATGTGACAACATACTTAATTTCTATGACCATATTCGAAATTTATCTAATATTAACCTATTTTTCACCTAAAATCGATTTTAATAATGAAAAATCCATTTTTCGAGCATAACATGTCCAAAAATTATGAAAATTTACAGGTCATCTCAAAATAATATATGTAATAACATATCCAAAAATCACTGAAAAATTCGAAGTATAGCTAATTTTAGTCCGAAAATGACATTTTATTCACAAAATCATATTTTAATGTCATTATTGTATAATATGAACAATAAAAATCAGTAAATTGACCAAAATATCGTAAAAACATTTTAGGACCAGAAATTTAACATGCATAAATTAATTTCGTGATATATCATAATAACACAAATTATACAAGTTTTATATGTTAATCTTTATAACTCGGAAAGACTTTTAACCGATTTGCATGCAAACAACCATGGCTCATGATACCGATTGAAGGAAAAGTAGATCTATATACTAACATATTTATATATGTTTTAATTTAATTTGTCATAAAATTAGAGAACGATCTTATGCATGCAAACTTATAAACAAAATAAAGAAGAAACTTTGTTCTTACATTGGAAATTTGGTTAATATGGGCACAAGAGAGATCACCTTTCTCTCTTGTTCTTGAGCTTTTCTTTTGGATGAACAAAGACCCAAGTATAGGATCTCTCCCAAAGTTTTATACCCAAAGCTTACTCTTAATTAAAATTAATACTATGAATACTAGATAATATTAATTTTGTAGAAAAATGACCCAAAATAATTTGGTTTTTAATCTCCCAAAACCAGTTGAGAGAGGAGAGAAGAGGAAGTATTTTTATCTTTCTAAAAATCTTAATTTTTGATGAATGAATAAGTGAAGTAACAACAACAACATTATGTATTGTTTTATCAAAAATATAAGGCAAAACCCCTTGCCTTTCTTTGTCAAGAAAACCGGGTAGGAGGAGGGTAGGGGAGCCAATGCATGCCTTTGTTTGTCTTCACAATGTAAACTAGGTGTGCATGGCTAGATAATTAGGGTAAATGATTGTGTTCTCCACTAATTAATCAAACACAATATTAGCCTAAACCTCCTCCTTATTTCGGCATCTCCATAAAATGGAACCCATTTTATTTTTGCCAAATTTGTCAATATGTCACATGTCATATGTAACATAAATTTGTTATGTATTTTTAACATATTAAAAATCAACGTATTAAAAAATACGACATATACAAAATCGACTTAGTAATTCATAATTACTTGTACTAAAATATTTTACCAATTATAAATCACAACAATTTGTATTTATAATAATTCATTCAATTTCAATTTTTTTTTTAAACAATAATTTCATCTGAGTAATGATATAATTCGATTACTCAGACCGTATCTCATTTAATTAAATTCCAATGCGATACGTAAATTTTACTTCCAAAATCGTCCGTCAATTTTTCAAGTAATTTAATTAACTCGCAACGTTATACGATTAATTAAATGATCAATTAAGAGTGTTGCCCTATAGGTATGACCTAGGGGATCAACTGATCACCACCGTCGCACGACAGTAATGTCAAACTCTAGTCAGCCAATCATTACCGATATATGTTGATCAGTTGCCAGTAAAATATTACTTCCCAATTGTATTCTTTATAATGAGACTTAAACATGTGATCATCATGATCAACAGTCGTGATCGCATTATTGTCGGAGGACACATATTCCAACACTTAGCATCTCTTTAATATTTGATTTTATCTATTTTCTTTAATTGCTCAATTATTTCCTTTAGTTTAGTTTTGATTTTATTGCCATTAGTTATAGAACTATTCAAAACAAAACCCCACACATTTGTTATTTTAGACTAAAATTAGACAACTATTAATTGCATCGCCTCTCTATGGTTCGACCCTGACTGCCACTAGCTATAGTAGTAGTTTGGATTATAAATTTATCTTTGATACTCCACGACGGTATCAAGCATAGTGGCAGCACTAAACACAAACACTCCGTCTGAAGGATCTTTTTCCAAAGCATTCACCTCGTCGTCAACTGGTAGGATGAGGTAAGAGCAGTCTAGAGTCAGCTCATCATCAGAGATGGCGTGGATTCCCAGAGGATTCGTCTTGTTGTTCAGCTTAGTCGGTGGGGGTAAAGGCAAATCCCCTTTCTCAATCATGTCTTGGATGATGTGCTTGAGTTTTAAGCAGGTTTCGGTATCATGCCCTTTCCTTGATGGTACTGACAGTAGGCATTGGGGTTCCAGAATCGGGACTTCTTGGCATCGGTCGGATCCGGCGTGGGTCCGATCGGTTGTAACTTCCCCTGGTCCATGAGCCTCGTCAGAGCACTTGCATAAGTCGGCCCTATGTCGGTAAACACTCTCTGGGGGCGCTCAGTTCTTTTAGCATATGGTTCAACGAGGTTAACCTCATCGATCTTGTTTGTCTGGCCGTAAGGGCGAGATCCGGTTGAGGTGGATCCTTGGTAGCCTATGCCAGTGGTCTTGGCCAAGACACCCTTTCGGAGGTCATCCTCAATGTGTGTCCCCAGAATTTGCAGATCCTGGAAGGTCTTGATATTTTGGTATCTCAGTAGGTTGGCATAAACTGGGCGGAGATTGTTGACGAACCTTTCCACCAAAGTTGATTCACTCGGTTTACTGACCAGTTGAGTACTCACCCTCCTCCAACGGGTTAAGAACTCAGTGAACCCCTCCTTGTCGTTCTGGGTTAGCACTTCGAGAGTACGGGTATTGGCCTGAATCTCGACATTGTCGGCATACTGTTTGGCAAACTCAACTGTGATCTCATCCCAAGTAGTAAGGTTTTTCGGATCAAGGGAGTAGTACCATTGGCGAGGGATCGGTTCCAAGGAGGATGGGAAGATCCGGGTAAAAAGTTCCTGTTTGACCCCTTTAATGGCCATGTAGTCCTTGAAGGCACAGATATGATTGAGCGGGTCCTCCACTCCTTTGAAGTTAGGCACATCAGTTAGGGTAAAGTTGTCAGGTAATTGATCCCCAACAGGTTCGAACCTTCGGTTGTTCTCAAGATGGATATTGTTACCCCGGGCTAGGAGCTGTTCTTCCAAGAGCTTCAGCCTCTTCTCAGTTTCAGTCAAAGGTGGGGTGTTATGTTCCCCAGTTTCTTTGTTCTCCAGGGCGTCGATACGGGTCTCGACGCGATCCAGGGTGACCTTTAGAGCGGTAAGCAGGCTGGCTAGCTGATCAGTTGTGACATATCTGTTGTTATCATTGTTGTTGTGGTTGACAGACGAAGTTGAAGACGGGGCCATGGCTCTGAGGCAGAAAAACGGCTCACATTACAACTCAATCCGACACGGTTCCAAGACTGAATGCATACAACACAAAGGACGGGACAAATATTAGACTCAACAAGACGGGGGTGACCGTGTGTGGTCCCTCGGTGCTGACTCGATTTATGACGTGACGGTGTTCGACCGAACTTTTGACGCGGATCTAACATAACGGCGTGACGTCATTGGACGGGTCTCGTGGTGAGATGACTCATAAATAAAGACCCATAAGTACGTTTGCTTCGACTCGATAGACACGAGGCGGAATTGGAATGGTGGACTGAAGTTTTCGAAAATAGAAATTTTCAAAAAGATTCATTTGTCGCTTTAGTGGACGGCTTCCGAAGATAGAGATCTCCGCAAGCCGGTTAATTGAAAGGGTTGTCTTAAGTTTATTTGTAAAAGACGGTTTGAGTTTGAGTCGGCTCGGAAAACAGTGTATTGTTTCCCAAGACGGTTTTGAAATTCAAAATTGTATGTTTTGAAAATCGAGTTTGAAACGTTTAAAGAGGTCTCGGGGACGGTGTATGGTCCTCGGGATCTCGAAAGCGTCTCGAGAAAAGGGTGTGTGCTTCTCTCGGGTTTTGAAAGAACCATTGTCAGCGCGAAACGGGTTAAAATCCGTGTCTAGATGCGGCGATTAACGGCGTAAAAAGTGACTTGAAATGGTTTAAAAAAACCGAGTTTGAAAATCGTCATTACGACGGCCTAGAAAGGCGTGTTGAAATGGTTATAAAAAACCGGGTTTGAAAATCGTCATTACGATGGCCTAGGAAGGCGTGTTGAAATGGTTATAAAAAACCGGGTTTGAAAATCGTCATTACGACGGCCTAGAAAGGCGTGCAACGGTCGGCGAAAGACCGAGGCTTGAAACGGCCATTATAACGGCGCAGAAAGGTGTTTTTGAAAGTTTGAAAATGACACGGAAGGACTTATGATCAAGTAGCACATAAGCACTCACAGTTCATTATATTATGCATTATGCTGACACGGGTTTTGGTTTAAAAGGGCGGGTTACACACCAAGCAATCAAACCCCGATTTGCGAGATGGATACCAATCCAAACAAAATGTGTAAGGAGGGTGCCCTAGCCTCGTGCTCGAAAGTGATGAAAGCTCTTTGACGAAATATAAATGTGTAACGTCAATGGTCTGCTTGACTCAATCGGGATTCGAAACGCGGGGATGAGAAAAACTCACGCCGATGGGACGAGCCAATTGGTCGAAAAGGGTTAGGTTGTGGGCCCGGACAAGGAACCCGACCGTGACCGTAATATCAATTAATGCATTCCAACCAAGACCTCGTTCGAGTCTCACTATCTAGGGATCACAAAGACGTAAGTGTCCTAGTTCTCCCCAGTGGAGTCGCCAATCTGTGGACATGGCCCACCTGCGAGCCCACTTCGATCTGTGGACGCAGAGCGGTCTTTTGAAAGCCACGCTCGGCGGCGTAAAAATGCTTTCGACCGGATCGTTTTAGATCGGTCGGTTTCGTCTCGGTAAGGGTCTCGAAACGATTAGAGATGTTCAGAGTCGCCACCAAGCATTTGTGGGATGCCTGGAACCCGTTCGAAATCCACTTTAAACCTCGGTCAAATCGAAGCACAAAGCAGCGTTTGACATAGGTACTAAAGATAAGGAAATCGTCCCTCTTTAGCATCCTATCTATAGAATGACTCTCGTACGCCCTGGATAAGGTCGTCCACTATCCAAAGTTTCTGAGTAAGAGGTGAAGGTACGTATTGGGAAGCCCTTTAATCAGACACCCAATCCCGCTCGCGTTAGCGGCCTCTACTGATCGATCTTGGTTGGTTGAATGCAAAAGTTGATAAAACGGTTTAAATGCATGAATGCGCATCCAATAATTTAAACCTAACATGTGAGAGCTTTCTAAGTCGGTTGATTTAATCCAAGTATCAAGTATAAGATGTCGAGTTGGATTAATGATTGATTTGCATACAAGACGGAAATTAAACATCCATTTACCGTATTAGGTTTAGAGTGCATAACATGATCCATTTGTCTTAGTAAGGCATTTTGCAAATATGATTTTGAATAATTAAACAGTCATCTGATCCGTCCTATATTCGGATTAACCGTAATCGGGATCGTCCTAGACTAATGCTGGAAAGGGAACATGCCCTGTACCAAACGGCTACATGAGGCGCGAGCCAGCCGGCGATACAAGGGGCCTCCCCCTGGTTTTTGAAAATGAGAAATGGAGGGCCTGTTTAGGCTCGGGTTAGCCCACGGTTTATGTACCGTGTTCTGACTTTTAGAAAACGTTATAAAACGTGTTAAAAGATGGGTATTTGAACCCGGTTTGACTTGAAGGGGTCGTTTAGACCGCATTTGTTGATTTGAAGAACTAGACTCGAATAATCATCATTATTTTGATAATATTCGGTGTCGGGTTCGATTTGACAAACTTGACATAAATAGTTTTGAAAGTAATTATGGAATAATTGTTTTAAGTCCATTTGAATGTAATTAGTCGATACTCATCATCGTACCCGGGTTGAAATCCGGCATGGTATGTAGAACCAAGGATGACTTTGTGTTGGTGACTAATATGTTTGCTTTTAGAAATGTAAAGAAATGAAAATAAAAGGTTTTAAAATACCTTTTAAATGTCATTAACCAAATATTATCACCGAAACACGGATTTAACCGTCATGGTATGAGGAACCAAGGGTGAAAAATGTTTTATGGTTAAAACAAATGAAATAAAATAAAAAGGGTTCGAAAGTATTTGGAATGGTAAAAACCGATTACAAATATGAAAATGGATTAAAGGGAAATGACGAGAACAAACACGGTTGATCTCTGATCTGGACACCCCATTTAGGCGCGGGCAAGCTGGCGACCTATGGGGCTTCTGTCTCAGGCCAAAAATCAGTTTTTGGTCGTTTATTCCATGTTTTGGTTCATGTTATGCACGTTTTAGCATGTTACAGTCATGAAACAAATGAAAACATAATAAAAGAGGATTTTTACACCCTCATACTTACATGTTTGGTTATGGCGAGTGACCGACGTAAGTGTAACAACTCGTTTGATCGGAAAAAACTCGGTTTAAAACCGTTTTGGTAAGTAAAAAGAGTGTTTTAATGTTAGTGACGGTGTAGTGGTTGGTCAAGTGATTTAATGCACGATGACGGTACCAAACAATGTGTAAGGCTTGTATTTACGATCGGTAGGTCGTAAATACGCGTCGGGTTGTGACTTAAGAAATCGAGTCGAGAATTTTAAGGGAGAAAAGAGGGGGCGGACACTCGCGTAAGTCTCAAATGGGGGGCATTTGAGGGGTATTTATAAGAGAATGAGTGGTTGTGTGAGTTTTGAGTGACGTGGCCACTTGGGCTGCTCAAAGAGGCGCGAGCCACGTCGCGGTTCTTCGAGTTGTGTTGTCACTTTCACAACAAACGCAATCATGATTTGTTCTATCCTAGGTTTTGTAGTCACATGTTTGGTACTTGACCAACATGAATCCGGGAAAACTTAAGGTAGAAGGTTTGAAATGTTTTGTTTTTGGTGGTTGACTCGGTTTGACTCGTTGTTGGAGTCGGGATTTGAATTTTTGAGTCGGTTTTTGGTCCGGTGTCGGTTTTGACTCTAGTTAGTGTCATTGCGACCCTGTCGTCTTGCATTAAACACTCCAGGTATTTTTGAAATGTTTTAAAATGTTTTATTTTCGAAATCGTTTTAAGTTTTCCGACGTAAAGTTGTACACAAACTGTCGATCAAACGCCGCGATTCCAAAACATGTTATAGTCCGATAATCATCGGGTGTTTGTTAGAGTCTCAGCAGATACTGGGTATCTACACTACTATGGTTGTAACACCCCAATATACCGAGGAGCCTTAACCAGACCTTCCTTAGCATATAAGGGCATTACCATCTCGATTTCTCGAGGCAATGATAATCATACGACCATAACGAAACATTTATAATTATATTACAAGCGTTACAACCAACTAATATAAAAAGGTACAACTCGTCATCTACACATGCTATCTCCGTTAGGACTCGTGACGACTCATCCCTGCCAGGACTCCGGTTATCAACCACATCAACACCTGCTAAGACTGACTGCTCACCATAAGGGATCACGGCAGACACATAAACAAACAAGACAACCACACAAGGTCAGCAACTGAGACAAGGCACAACACAAACCAACAACCAACGTTAATGCAATATAAACACAATCAGTCACACACAAACACACCCATCCAATCAATCTCCATCACCGACTGTCCACTGGACCAGCCCTGCCAGTGGGGGACCGCAGCCGTACCCACCAAATCCTCGCTCATCATACCGAGTGATAACCCTGTCCCATTAATGTGCACATCCCCTCCCGTGGCGGGTTCCACGGAGGGCGAGTCTAGGGCGTGAAGCCACTCCCGCAAGTGACTCCACTCAGCCGAGGACGCAGCTCGAGAACCAGAGACAACCAATCACGGACAGCTACAATACAACAACAATCAACAAACTGTATACACCGACCGATTACCGCATATATGCCACCATACAAACACAACACAACAACCACGACACAACGACCGACACACTAGACCATCCACAGAAACTGAGTAGGCGAACCTACCTTTAAGCAACTGCAACCGTTCCATGCCAACACACGCAATATCCAGCAATCAAGCAACACCTATATACACAATACAATCGTCTATTACTACCATTCTAATCCTAACTGAAAACACAAGACACAGATGATGATGACGACATACCTACATGAGGAAACCTTGGCAAAGGATCGTTACCCGACTCAAGCTACGCACTCCTAAGGAATAAGGACCTTCAAGGGCTTCCATGGAGGACATATGGTAAAGGGAGGAGGAAAGGGCGACATTTAGGTTTAGGAGAAAGAGGCGGAAATGATTTGCGGATTTAACAAAACACGATTATAAACCCCCGCTGAAAAGACGCTACTCGATCGAGTGGCCCACTTACTCGATCGAGTGGCCCCTACTCGATCGAGTATCAAAGCTACTCGATCGAGTAGCCTCTACTCTATCGAGTACCACCCCTAACTCAAAGCACAAGGTAACTTTGGTACGCACTTCTAAGGACTATTACCGCTCCCAAGGTCGGTCAACGCTGGTCAACGGGTCTCCAAAAGGGCGGGTATTACAGTCTTCCCCCCTTAAAAATAACTTCGTCCCCGAAGTTCAACTCACCAAACCCAAGGCGCAAGGTACGGAAACAAGACGACATTACTACTCTTCCGACGTAGGTCACTACTCCCCAGATATACTATCCCCCATGTCATCATCATCAACTGTCTAACACTCAATATAGATCGACTTCTACAAGCTACCACTTGAAATACTAACCTCACAACAATAACCGGCACAACCAACGATTACCCAACACACTACGAGGTTACACTTTCGCTAGCAACAACCATCAACACGAAACAATTCACGTTAACACAACTATGTTACCCAACGGCATGATTCTATTCTGACGTGTAACATCATAACTATATCTTTATAACCGTCTTTAAAGCACACTAACAACTTTTACTTCAACATACAAGTTATCACGATTAAGTGCCAACAATTATAATTTCATACAAGAAATGTAACCAAAGTAATAGAAAACATTATAAATAAAAGACAAATTAATTGCAACATCGGTGTTTTTATTTCGCGACATTACTCTTCCCCTCAAAAAGGAACTTCGTCCCCGAAGTTCACCACAAAAATACTACACATATTATTGAAAACTTACCTCTTTACATGTACCTAACACATACGATTCATTATTGACATTACTCGCTACCCACACAACTATTAATTCATACAAGCATATGCAACTATACTTGAATAACTAGCCACCGTCAAGAATGCATGTATATACCATTGTATTTGTATATGGAAGGACGCAACTCCGGTGAATCATAATTAGTAGGCATTACCGATGTAAAATGAATGCAATAAGAAACAATTACTACTTCACCATTGTTAGGGCCAAAATTACCGTATTTTGCCTAGGCTACGTGGCACGAGATAAGTGGGTAATTAATGAGCAATGGACCCATGACATACATGGGAAGTCGGGCCCATGGACCGAGCCAGAGAGGCAGGCCTGGAAGCAGGATAATTCGGGGAAGGACAGCAGTTGAAGAAGAGTTCGGCTTGGACTAAGATATTAATAAGATCCCGGTTAAGACAAGGAAATCCTAATTATTGCCATATTCTGAATAAGGAAAGTCCAAAATGATGGTGACGATGACGGTGATGATGTTGGGAGGACTCGTCCTAATGAGGGGAGGCAGTACGTCATGGATCATGGCGACGCTTGTAAGGCCGGCCCTGACCGTGCTTGGACCCACAAATTCGCCAGTTGTTCCGGCGAAACATTCTTCGAAGGCCATTTCTACTTCGGCAGGGGATACAAAATTGTTGTCCCTGAGGAGGGTCAGGCCGTCTGTTGCCCTCCACCGGGTTGCATCGGCGTATATATCCAGCACTTGGAGTACGGGCTCCGGTTTCCGCTGAACGAATATGTTATGGCCATTATTAGAGCCATGAACGTCGCCGTGGCCCAACTTCACCCCTTGGCTATCAGGACCATAATCGGCTTTGTCTGGCTCTGTCTCTTTAAGGGGGAGGTCCCAACGGTTAATTTATTCCGTCGGCTTCACCACCTTCGACCGTCATTTCCTGATCGCGTCGGATGGTACAGCGTGCAGATGGAGCCGGGTTACGTCTCCGTTGATAAGCTTACTTCCTGCAAAGACTGGAAAGATCGGTGGGTGTACGTTGAGGTGCCGGATCACTATCCGCTGCCCCGGTCCTTTCAGCACCAAGTTAATTTGCGGTGCGAGACTAAGGCGGAGCATGACAGATGGGTCACCCGGAATAAGCTCAAGATGGACGCCGACAAGGTCCCTCTTAATGCGGATGAGAGGCTGGCGATGAGGCTTTTTGAGGTGGACAAGGGTGGGCTCCCGAAAAGATGGATTCCCCCGACGCAGATCATTCTTCAGGATGAGCTGCTCTGCCATGTCGGCCTCATACCGGCCCTAGAACAGGGTGAGTGGGGTCGGTGTGAGGCCCATCTCTGCTCTCAATGTTTCTGCTTCTTGAACTTTGATTTATTTCTTCTACTTAACTCTTGCTTTGTTTCCTTTGCAGACCACTTTGGACCGGACTTGTCTGAGGATATCCTCCGGAGAATGGGGCTGCACAAGGACAAGACCGTTGCTGATTTGCACCCTAAGGCTCTGGCCCGTGATCGCAGAACGTCGCCGAATGATCTCATGGATCAGCAGCTAAAGGGCTTGAATGTGGAGGTGGCCCAGGCGAAGGTTGCTAGTAACATGCCGCGCCGGACGCGGAAAACAAAGTCTTCGGCGGCGACGGCGTCGACATCAGTTCCACCTCCCATCCCTCCCGTCCAGAAGGAGACGGTGATGATTGTTGACATTACTAATGGGGAGGACTCCGATGCGGAGGGATCTCCCCTTGTCCTTAAGAGGAAAAGGTCTACCCCTGCTGCTGCCACTGTTGCTACCGAGGGCGGCAAGGAAATGGGCCCTCCGACCAAGAAGTCCAAGCCTGGTACTGATCTATCCTATGGCTCAGACTTAGCCGGCTCATTGGGCGTTCCTGATGACAGGCTTTCTGGTTTATCCATGAATATTGACATGGATGATTTGATTGAATTTTTTGTAGTTCAACCGCTGCCGTCCACCGGACACAATGTTGAACGGCGTGCCGAGGGGAAAGCTGCGCAAGCAAGTGGTCAAGATGCCACCGTTGTCACCTCCTTCCCGAAGCCTACCCCCCTCCGCATTAAGTCGGAGGGCCTAGGTTTGATCGATTCTTGGGCGAAGTGGGCGATACGGCGGTGCTCTTATTATGGAGCAAGAGAAGACCATGGTCAAGCCGCACCACAGCTTGAGAGGCTAAGGCTTGAACTCGACGCGCCCAACAAGGAGGCTAAGAGGGCCAAGGCCGAGGCGAGGGAGGCAGTCCGTGCTGAGAGAAAACTCGGGGAGGACGCTGAAAAGGAGGTCCTTCTTTGAGAGAGCCAAGGCCGAGGCCGCGCGGCGGCCGAAGCCGCTAAGGCTGCGGGAGATGCGTGACCTCGTTCGAAGCACGCCGACCTTTACCTTACGCAGAGGAACGATTTAAGGGCTTGTTCCGGCCCAGGGGAAGGTGGTCCGGAACAAGGATGCTATCATCGCCCAAAGGGAGGAGGACATTGAGACACTCCAAACCGTTCTCCTCCCTAATATGTGCGCCCAATACCGGGACCTGGCCGAAGAGGCTGCCAGGGAAGTGATTGAGGAGCTCTTCCCTCTTGATGGCTCCTTTCCGTGGGACAAATTTGACGAGCTGTTTGATGACAAGCTCGAAGCTAAGGAGGAAGCCGCGAAGGAGAGGGCCAAGGAGGAGGTAAGGGTGAAGAAGGAAGAAGAGGTGGCCGCGGAGAGGGCAGCCCTTGCTGAGAAGACTAAGGCGGCCAAGGAGGAGGCTGAGAGGGCAAGGGCAGCTGAGGCTGCTGAGGCTGAGGCTGCCAAGAAAGCTGAGGCTGAGGCTGCTGAGAAAGCTGAGACTGCCAAGACAGCTTCTGGGTCGCCCATCAAAGATGGTGCTGCTACCGCTGCTGATGGCAAGCAGCAACAGGCATAGGGAGACGGGCGGTCGTCACCAGGCTCACCCGGCGTCTCGGATAGCTGTAGCTGTTCGGGAGCCAATTATTAGGCCTTTCCTCCCTGCCATCTTTTGGCGCTTAAATGATACGTCTGTAACCTTTTGCTTTTCTTTTCCTTGTATTTTGTACAACTTTGGTAGGTTGTGTTTTGGCTTATCCCTATGGGGACGGCCGTCGTCTGTATTTTCCTCATTTGTGACCCGTTATCATTTTTAATAAGAGTTTGCTTATTTTGCCTCTGGCTTGGCCGAGGTCTTTTCTTGTCTTCGTCTGAGTTGTCTTCTTACGTTATTAATTGAGCGCTTCTTTTGTTTCTACCTCGGTCTGGCCGAGGCAGTTAGAATGCGTATCTCAACTGTGTTTAACGTTCCTGAGGCATGCTGATCGCTTTTGCGAGTATCAGTAGACGCTGGTAGTGGCTGTCGTGGCGTCTACCTCTTGGAGTGACTGCTGCGGCGTCTACCTCTTGGGGTGACTGCCGTAGCGTCTGCTTCTTGATAGTGACTGCCGTGGCGTCTACCTCTTGGAGTGACTGCTGCGGCGTCTACCTCTTAGGGTGACTGCCGTAGCGTCTACTTCTTGGGGTGAGTGCGACGGCGCCTGCTTCTTGATAGTGACTATGGGGGGAAATGAACACTTTGATGGAAAACTTGGGACCATTCTTCATTAGAAATAAACATGCGTCGGGGTGCCCACAGTTGTCTCGGGCACCTCCGCCGCTATACAAATTTTTTCCGAGATTGTCCGTCCCAATGGCTTATCAAAGGCGCACCCTCCATGTCTGTCAGCCGGTGTGTCTTGAGAGAGCGTCAGACCTGGGAATGTACTGTATCTGGAAGGACTTTAATTTGGCGGTGTCGGCTTTTATCCTTTCCAGGTATCTTCCCATCCCATCGTCTCGAGCCTCATACTCTCCCCTGATTCGGTTGGCCACCAATAGTGAGCATGTTTTTACCACGACGTGCTCCGCCCCGGCAGCCCTAGCTAACTCGACTCCCTTTATCACCGCCTCGTAATCGGACCCGTTGTTTGAGGCCGAGAAGGTAAATTTCAAGGCGTGCTTAGACACGTCCCCATTTGGGCTGGTGATAAGGATGCCGGCTCCTGAGATGTTCGCCGTAGGGGGCCCGTCAGTAGTTATTTCCCATATGCCGGGATGCGGTTCTTCTTGGTCGGTCGGGGTTCCTCCAACCATGCCGACGTTGGTATTCATCGGGTCTTCCTCCCGCCGCAAGGATGGGCTCTTCCCCTTCTCCGATCGCTTTGCCACTTTGAGGGATTGCATGTTGCACCCTCGGCGGATATCCGGGTGTTGACCACCTCGTCCTTCTCGTTCTTGGAGACGAGCTTATGCGCTTCCCCGGTCCGAGACATACATCGGTGTCGGGCCCGATGGACATTACCTTGCGTCGGCCTCGCTCCGAGTGACTCGGCCTATGAGAACGTTGTAGGCGGACGAGCCGTCGATGACCACGAACTCAGCTAGGATATTCTTGGCCGCATCTCCTTCGCCGAACATCACCGGGCGATCCCGATTGACCCCGGGGTACCAGGCCGGCCGAGAAACCGTACAATTGGTTGGTGCGGGGGCTCGGTCTTCAATCTTCGGCCGAGCCCCGAAAGCACTCCCCGAACATAATGTTCGTGTAGGCGCCCGTGTCAATCGTGCACCTCTTGACAAGGTGGTTGGATATGTCCAAGTGGACTACAAGTGGGTCGCTGTGAGGGGCGATGACTCCCTCGTAGTCCTTCTTCCCAATGGTTATATCGGGGATGTTGGAAGCGGTGGCCGCTGTTTTGGGCACAAAGTTGATGGCCTGATACGGCTCGTTCGGTGCCGTTTGTGCCCATGAGCGGACCCACCGTTCTCGTTGCCCCCGATGACAACATTGATTACTCCTATCCGTTCGAAGACGGATTTTTACTCGAGCCGCCGGCGTCGCCTTTTGGCCTTTGGCGACATATTTGTCGAGGCTCCCCTTCCGGATCGGCTCTTCGATGGCATTCTTCGGATGCCTAGCTTGTCGATAAGGTGACCGGTGTGGCCGTGGTACTCACAAGATCGACTCGTGTCACCGTCCCCCTTCGGCTTGGGGGCCTTTCCCACTTCCTCGGCCCTCGCCCTTGCTCGGGCGAAGACCTCGGCGGCAGACACAACCAGGGGGGTGTGATCATTGTACCGCCTTTGGTGGTACGTTCCCGAACTCCCCCCGGCGCCCATCGAGCTCTGCTTTCTGGCAGATCTGTCAAACCGCGACCTATTATCGTCACAGCGTCTTTCGTCCGGGTTGTCCTCCCGGCGGCCCTTTCTCTCTGAGTGCCCGGCCTCGCTGGGGCCTACCCAGGTTTTGTGGTAGTCCTCCACTTTTATGGCTTGATCGGCCATCTTCCTGGCGGAGTCTAGGTTCAGGCCGCCGCACTTGATGAGCTCATTTTTTAGGTCTCCTCTCGGGAGGCCTTTCATCAGCGAAGGTCGCTGCCGGTTCATTGCTTCACTCACGAATCTGCTGAACCTTGGCGTCGAACCTCTTCACATAACTTCGGAGAGACTCGCCTCCCTCCTGTCTGATAGTCAGGAGGTCCGAGGTCTCCACGGCCTTCCTCTTGTTGCAAGAGTACTGGGCTAGGAATGTGTCCTTTAGGTCGGCGTAACAGTATACCGACCCGTCGGGTAGCCCCTTGTACCAACTTTGTGCCATCCCATGCAGTGTCGTTGGGAAGACTCGGCACCAAACCTCATCGGGTTGCTCCCATACCGACATGTGAGACTCGTAAGCCTCAACGTGGTCGGTTGGGTCGCCTTCTCCTTTGTATGCTATGGGTGGCAACTTTAGCTTAGTCGGCACCGGGGTCTCTAGGACGTAGGTGCTGAGGGGCTGTCTGACCACGTGTCGAACGACACGCGGCGATCGACTCCTCGCACCCCTAGTCCGGCTCCTCTCCCCGTGGCGGGAAGGGCTTCTTCTCCGACTCTGGTGAGTCGGACTTCTTCCCCGACTCTGGTGAGTCGGGCTTCTTCCCCGACTCTGGTAAGTCGGGCTTCTTCTCCGACTCAGGTAAGTCGGACTTCTTTCACTCCTCTGGGAATGCCTCGTCGGTGCTGCAGCGACGCCGTCCTCTCGTGAGTGCGGGAAGGACTTAGGTCTGCCACTAGCGTTCTGGGCTCCCCCGGCGTCTTGACAGGGCCAGATTCTTCCAGTGCTCCGTTCAAGTCTCTTAGAGTCACATTATGGGCCCTGGTCTCCTGGACGGGTTCCGCCGCTCTTGTCGGTGTGACAGTGTGAGCTGGCGTACTACTAATTAGGTCCAGGAGTAGCTTCAGTTTTGCTGCCTCGACCACATGCCCCATGATGGTGACCTGCTCGGCGGGCAGCGGCGTATCTGGTATTATTGGCATCCCGTACTCCGGCTGAATTACTAGGCCGATGGAGGATTGCGCAACACCAGAATTGTGGACGGTATCATCTTGGCATAATTCAGTTTCGTCAGTTACGAATACCTCTTGTTGTTTCGACATCTTCTTAGCTTTTTTGGGTGGGTTTTTGTTTTTTGTTTGGGAATGAATGTGACTAGCTTCTAGTATCTTTCCCCACAGACGGCGCCAATTGTTCCGGGTGTAATTCCAGAGCAGTTATTTGTTACCACTCGTGCTTGTAGAATGACGTCTTTGGTTGACTTCTCTTTTCGGTCTCCTGAAACAGTGAACAAACTGAGGGCTCGGCTTTGGACCGAGCGAACTCACTCCGACGCTCAAGTCAGTAACTTAGAGAGGCAAGTTGTTGTTACTTGGCGAAGTATGTATTGTAGAGAGATAAGGAAGATATTACCAGATGAATAGTGATTCTTAGGTTAAATTGTGGATCATTTCCTCAATGATAGTTGAGGAGTATTTATAGACTTTCACCTTTTGTCACGTAGTGGCCAAGTGGCCAAGTGGCTAGCAGGTGGAAAGACTGAGCTACCCTCGGCCGAGGGGCCATGGCAGGCCGACGGGCCCAGTTGACTCGCCGCCGAGGGGTCTTGGATATGAGTTCGCGGATGTGTGCCCCGGCTGGCTGGTTGCCCCGGCCGGGACCCATGAGACAGGCCGACAGGCCATGTCGGTTAGGCTGTCTAAGCCGTTGACTTACTGTGGATATCTTTGACCTTGCTCAATATGTTGACTTGGTCAGCGGGTGCAGAATATGCCCCATCAATAATCATGTAACTCTTGTATTTTATGAGTGTAACTATAGGCAATAGTCATGTAACTTTTGTCCTTCCATGTGTAAAATTAAATAAATCTATAAAATCTTATTAAAAGGCTAACCTAAAAAATGTGACATGACAAGTTTAATTGTGATGGCAACTTTTAATGTGACATGGTAAAAAAAAGTGACATGTATTACCAATTTAAGAAAAATAAAAAATATAAGTTAAAAAATTTAAGAAAAATATAAGGTATAAACACTAAAAAGAAAGAAAAAAAATATTGTAAACCATTGATCTCCTCTCATAATTTTTGTTATTTATTTACCTTATTTATTTAATCATTATTTCCCTTATTTAAGGAAATGACCTTTTGACTTTCATTTCATCATTACTATATATACTCCGTATTTATGTACCATATTTTTTATTTCCTTTCATTCATAAAAATTTGAGAGAATTAGTAATAGAATTTTTCATATATATATATATATATATAACTATTATATTTACCCTAATTTTCAATTTTATTCAAAAAAATAGCACCTAAAGTATACACAGAAAAGTAAATTAATTATTTCGTTTTATATTTTTCTTATGTTTTGTATTAAGTTGTTATTATTTTTTGTGTTTGTATTAATATTGCAGGAGAATGAATTTCCAACTTTATTCAAAAAATTGGTAGGTAAGGTATAGCTAAAGAACTAAATTAACTATTTCGCTTTTTATTTTTATTATGTTTTGAATTAATTAGAATCTTATTAGTTATTTTTTTATGTTTATATTAATATTGCAGGAGAATGAATTTTCAACTTTATTCAAAGGGGTCGTTTGGTTACCCACTAAACAATGCAGGAATTTAAATTCATGTGAATTGGAAAATGGGTATGTTGTTTGGTTACCCCAATTCACATGAATTGGAAGTTCCCATGAATTCCAATTCCTCCACAATGGAGGAAGTTGCTTACCTAGGCCCCCTAGGTAAGTTAGAATGCCTACATGAATTGCACTTCCTCCATGGCAACCAAACATTTTTTTTGTAATTCACATGAATTCCAAATTCACGTGTTTTATGACTTCCTAGGCAATACAAATTCCTATATGCAACCAAACGACCCCAAAATTGGTAGGTAAAGTATATATAGAGAACTAAATTAATTGTTTCACTTTTTATTTTTATTATGTTTTGAATTAATTAGAATTTTATTAGTTATTTTTTTTGTGTGTGTTTGTATTAATATTAAAGGAGGATGACATACTCACATATCAATAACAATGCACGAGATTGGAAATAATGGCTATGGTCCCTATGGATCTTCTTTACAAATTTTTTCTTGGTTTGGATGACTCTTTCATTTTTGTCGATTTTTCTTTTTTTCCACAATGGTTTATTTGAAATATCGAATGGTAGCAAAAATCTTTAATAAGTTGTTGACTGTTGTTACATTATTGCCCTTCACTCTTTCATACACTTTAGACTCCTTTGTAACCCTTATGTTCTATTTTTATTTTGTCAAACAAGTTACAAATCAAATTGCTTAGCCAAACTGTTAAAGTACGATGCACATATGTCAATTTGATCTTATCATAGTGTTATAATATGCATAATAAATATTATGCATGATTAGTAATTAGTTAGAAACCGATTTTTATTCTCCAATTCATTGTTCCAATTCCAATGCTTTCAAGCCTTTAAATCATTTTTTTTGTTTTCCATCAAATATACTATTCTGTAACTCACAATATTTTTTGGATAAATATTATTTTTGAATGATTTGTTTATATATTATTTTCTCATGAATTAGGAAAGGCTAATATTTCGTATGAAGTATAATAGTATTGTTTTGATTATAATTTTTGATGAATGATCGAATATGAAGAAGCAAATCATTGGAGTATTTTATACCAGGTTGTCCAAACCAACATTACCCGTCTTTACAAAAGTCAACTATTTTTTGTTCTCTCTGTAATTTAGAGTATTTTATTGGAATTTTGTGTCTCCTTTTTCCTTTTCTTTTTGTTAATGTGTTTAGAAACATCGACCTCGACACTCAATCAGGTAAATTGGCCTCTTTGAGAAGTGGTCGGGTTGTTGTCGATGCGTATTACTTCCCTTATATTTGATCCTATCTTCTTTAGAAAAGTAGTATTGAAGTATTCAACTGGTAAGTTTGGGATGCGAACCCACGCTGTAAGCTTGGTAATACTGTCCTCCGAAGGAACGAAGTTGGGCACCCATTTCCTAATTGTGAGTTAGTGGTCGTCAATCATCCACGGACCTTGGGTCATGACGAAATCATAGTCGTACTTTTATGAAAAACGGGTTACGTAGTAGGAACCCGTGAGATCAGTCAAAGTCAGTTTTCCTCTGATCGACCATTTTGCTTGAAGCTTTCTCATTAACGAGAGAGAACCGATGTTTTTGTCGAACATCTTTATGATGAGTGAATGGCGCCATGGTTTCTGGATAATCGCTTTTTCTTTTTTGGTAAGGCATATCCTAGGGCACATCAGATCTTCCTCATTTCCCTCCTTCTCAACATCATCGTCTGAATCAAGATCGATGTCATCGAGGGACAAGTCATCCATTGAATTGGCTCCATTGTCAAATCCTTGTACCATCGACTTGTAGGAGGACGCCGGAATCTCTGTTTTCTCACCAGAATTCTGTAGGGAAATGGTCGGAGTTGATTCGCTTGTATTTGGGACGGTTGAGTTCTGAGCTTCGAAAGAGTCAATGTGCATAGTCTTTCGTTTAGAATTTTTTGGGAAAGGAGGAAAGGATGAAGCAGGGTTGCGGGGATTTAGGGCAGAGTTGGTGAGATTGGAGGTTATGGGATTGGTCTTCGATGGGAGACCATTGTTTGCTTCAAGCATTCGAAAACAGAAAATTTTATCTCTCTAAAAAAACTTGAACTTTTGTATATCATGTGTTATTTAATTGTACATAAAATGAAGGAATACTACAAGATACATTGAAAATTATTATGTGAATCAATATTTTGGCACCGTTATAAGATACACGATTCATTTTTTTTTGGTTAACAACGAAGTGGGTATTACCCAAAAGCGAGAAATGAAAAGCGAAAATAAAAACTAAACTAAACTACAACAAAAACTTAAAACGCAAAGCAAGGGACCATCCGAGGCCAAGCGACACCAGCCATGTCTTGCTCAGCCAGAATGACGAGTTGATTCGGCATATTCGAAAGATCAAAATTGATCAGTTGCTGCGACATCGTAACCCCCTTATTTGCTAGCCAATCCGCGCATGTATTACCTTTTTTTATAAGATATATGAACTACTCCTCCATCTCAGTTATTTATTTACCTTTTTTTTATTCAATATAAAGAAAGAAGAAAAGACCATTTATCCAAACTAAAAAGGTAAACAAAATAGTGAGAAGCTCAAAAATAAAATACGTAAACAAATGACCAGAACGGAGGGAGTACATTGTACGAGTGGGTATTAATCAAGATCTCATCTTTGTATCACTCATTTGCTTTGTATTTATTCACTCCATCCTAAATTTAGGATACTCGCCCCCCTCGTTTGATCCAATTAAGTTACTGGATACACTCATTTAAGTTGCTAGATACAAACCTCAATCTAGCTAGATGCACTCCTTTAAATTTTTAGATACATATCTCTAGCTTGTTAGATATACTTCTTTATACATACATCTAGTTAACTAGTTACACTCGTATAAGTTTTAAAATTTTGAAGTTACTAGTTGTTGCCCCGCGCCCTACCGGGCGCGGGACCGCAATTTAGAGAATCGTTTATCAGACCACATAGGAGCGAAGTAGGAATTAAGTTGCCGTTTTAATTCAGCATGCGCTATTGTATCATTGGGCTGTTCCTTTTTTTTGGGTAAAATTGGGCTGTTCAATGTAAGACTAAGCCCTGTTGAAGTTCATTGATGGCTAGAAGATATGAGGCCTGGTAATTCAACCAGCTTTTCAAAGCTAATTGCAAAGACGTAGTAATAATTAGTGGTTGTAAATTTAACAACCAGCTTTTCTGAATCGCCAGTTTTTGGGTTCACTTTTTTTTTGGGTGTATTTAATACAAAGAGGTTCAATTTTGGCACTTTTGTGCATCAACAAGTTTACTATAGACGCTTTCGTGCGTTCTCAAATATTTTCCATTTACAAACATGATACATCCAATCTTTTGGAAGGAATCAGTGTTTTGAGTTCATTTTTTCCTTTAGCCTCCCAGAAAAAATAAAAAAAATTGAGAATGAACCATATTTTAGAAGCACGAAAGTGGTAATTAAATTACAACTCATTGGAAAAATGCTGAAATTCTGCATTCAAAATCTTGTAGGAGTACTTACAAATATAAGTGTACTCTAAAATACTGGATACCAAAGGGGTTTTGCAAATTAAATGAGATACAAGTCCACACAAAAAGTTCATCTAGTCTAGTAATCTACAATACTGCTGGCTATATATCCATCAGAAGTTTCCTTCGCATCTCATATTTTTCTTCCTCTCATATTTCTTCTAGCTAACTGATCTACCAAATATGTTTGCGAACCTATTAAAGATAGAAAAAAGAATTAATATTAATTATCCTTCATCGTCGCAAAACTTGGTGAATCAAAGAAGTTGATAAATGAGAATTAAAATATAGAAAGCTGAACAACACAAGAAGTTAGTATACTTGACGCAGGGGGAACAACAAGAAAAAAATGAAGCAATGGTGTAAAAAAAAAAAATCGTAGTTATCGGTAGTCTGTACCTCTTAGTGTGTAGGGTAGCCCATACAAACTATCCCCATGGATAATGGATATTAAAGACATCTTTAACACACCTGTTAATAAGCATATCAGATTGTCAAAGATTAAAATCACAAAATCGAAATTATCATTCCTAGATCACCCTATTAATGTCTGAAATGTCGATTTAAGGACTTCAAAACTATCCAGCAATAACAAGTGATAGAGCAAAAATGCCTAAATATGGAGTTTTGTAGTAGGGTTACTCGAAACTGAAAATTACCAAGAGTGGTCATTAACAAGGGAGCTTTCAAACAGGTTTAAACATAGCCTATTTCTCACACTCTCAATGATCTATTTGATCTTACCGAATTTAGATGAAAGAAGCAACAAGGTGCATCATCTACAAATGATGATAACTTTTACCGGTTCATATGCTATAAGTCCTTTGTGCCATTAACAACATAGCCAAAATGTCAAGTTACCAATGAGCCTTCCTAGTGTGTCAAATCCATAAATACAATTTGAAAATATATCATCATAAATCCTTTGTGCCATTAACAACATCACCCAGACTTGGCTAATGCTATAAGTTTTAGTTTTATGCAACTATTTGAACAATTTATGTGGAATAAAAACAATCATTGGTGCATCATAGACAACAATGACAAAATATACCACCAAACAAGTTATCTATACTTTTGATTTTTAAGGATACAAATGACTCCCTCGTCCCCAATCATTTGTATACCTTTCATTAAAATACCCCCCGCAAAGAATAGAAAAGGTAAACAAATAAATGAGACGGAGGTAAAAGTAACATAAACAAACTTTATCAAGGCCTTGTGTTTTGGATAAATATCTTACAACTAATCTCGCTCGAATTTGTTCTTAGGCAAATGAATCAACTGACATTTTCTACTTATTAACTCATTCCAATGACATCATCACAGTAACATGAACGATGACATCTCAAGTGTCAAACGAGAATAAGAAAGCCAAATGACATTAGTAAATAATTATCTATATGTGGGGGCGACAATGTTAGCCCAAGTAAGCAAGGTTGTATTATAGAGAGAAAAGTGAAACAATTCAGCATGAGGCAAAAGGTGAACAATTGACTAAGACGGAATTGTATATTACAGTAAAAATAATTATAATGTCAACACCTTAACAAAAGATTAACAATTTGAAAGTCAAAACAAAGGAAACTCAAGGTTAAAATTAATTGATAAAATTACAATTAAACACAAATTACCTGGTAGGGGCAACCAATTCCATTGAAAGACATTGTGGCACAGAGCGTCAGTGTTGGAATTCAATTATCGCTTAAATAATCCTTATTATGAAGCAAATCCCTAACTTACTCACATACGAGCATGAACCTAATGTAACGTGAGAAAATTAACAACAATAAATATGAATTATCACATAAATTGGATTTTAGACAAGAAAGCTTAACTTCTGGAAAAAGAGATTCATACACAAGGGAAAAAAATTGAATTGAATGGAGAAAATAAAATACTTGGGCCCAAGAAAGGTAGATGAAAACCTAAATATGAAGTATTTCAGCTCGAGATCGAGTTATCAACTTGTGCTTTCTCATTGAAAAAATTGAGATTTAGGAGATTTAGGAGATTTAGATGAAGGCAGTTTAAAGTTTCAACTTCTAAGAGAGTGGAGAGATAAAGCGGCAAGTGAAATGAATTTTTTCAACTGCTTAGGTAGGGTTTTGAGATAAATAGGCTCAATTGGACTCTTGACATTTTACATGTACTAGTTGGTTGCACCGCGCGCGCAAGCGCGCGGTACCCCAAGATATTTTAATCTCGGACGTTTAACTTGCATTGATGCGTTTTACCTGGCTGTCATAAGTTTGCGCAAACATTTTCTTTAACATAAAGCATCCAGCTTATAATCATAACTTACAGATTACATCTTATTGCCATAATACTTTTTGGGTAAGATGGCATAACATAGCGGTTATTATCATTTACATGCTACTAACCATTGCCTAGTTCAGTAATATGTCACTGAATTTATTCCTTAATACTAAACATGCTGGTGTTGCATGTCAAAACGTGCACTGTGAGCATAAGCTTGGCAAAAGTTTCCCAGCAGGCCTTCGAAGCGGCACTTTAGTTTCGAGACACTTGTTTGAGATACCACTCTAGTACTTGTGCCCTTGAGAGCGAATTTTTAGGCGCCACCTCGATGTAAATTGGCGTACATCTAATCTGATTTTCAACTTGGCCAAGGTAGTCTTCTCTTTCCTACATTCAAAATGATTCATATGGATGAGTATCAGATATTATATATAACCTGTCAAGTGCGGTGGTAAGGGTGACAAGCGTGAAAAGTCACGACGGCTGTTTATATGTCCCTGAATTGCTGCAGTTCTTGTAATAGGCACTCTGTTTAGGGTCGAATAAGAAGGAATTGTTCGGCAAACTTAGAAATGAAAGTACCTGCGGAAGCATTTTGTATAAGGTTGTTGCATCCACTTCTAGTAGTTGCTCTGCGCTCTTAGTCAACGCAGTGAAAAAATAGGCACCAGTTTCATCCGTTGCTTCAAATTTTATGGCCATCCTGCATTTATAATTACCCCGCCCTATTAGATTTAATAGCCTGTTTCGTTAACATCTCTGGTTTATGGAATCTTTACCTAGGAGTTGAAATAGCATTTTCTGTGAAACAGTCGGTGCATGTATAGACGACTTCAATGTCTTCATAGTTCCCTGTTCCGCAGTGGCTGCAGCCCAGATATAAGCGTAGTCTTGTATGGTCAAATTCTTTTAGTTGTACTTGCAACCAATGGCGTTCTTCCTGTAGAGTGTTTTGAACCTGTCAATTGCAATGAACATTTGCAATTATCTATAGAACCTAGCTATCAGCGGGTACTGCTCATGCAATTTTATGGTAATAAGATGGACACTTACTTTCTTCTGTAGGAGGGTTTGTATGGTAGTTATTATGCGCTGCGTTTGTGGACGGCGCACTTCACAGATTTGTTGGTTCTTCGAAATGAGTAGATCTATGTTTGCCTCTCCCCTGTAACATTTTCTTGTTTAACTCATATAATTTTGGTGCAATGCAAGCATGACATGAGTTGTAGAATTTTTACCAAGCATGCAGTGAAGCAGCATCCTCCCCTTGTGGATATAAGTTGGTAAATGTTAAACAGGTTGTTTCAAGTGAAAACCCTACATAATTAGAATAGGCAATTGTTTCAGCTGCACAATTTTGTGGGATGGTACTTAATCTGTAAATTCCATGACGATTAAGAGTAATTACCCTTTTCATAAGACATCCTTAGAGCCGTGAATCCAATAACTGGAAAGGATGGTGCCATGGATTGGAGAGCTTTGTATGCGTTAATGGCTGGCTCTCCCCAAACTGTTACTATCATGACCTGTTCAGAACTACATTACAAAACAATATGGTAGGTGAGCCATGGTGTTAATTTTTATTTGTATGTTTATGCTATGGATGAAGTTTTGTACCTGTGATCAATGATGATAACCTCGCAGGCCTCTCGTGGCCGGCCACTGTGTGTCGGAACTTGGTATTTTGAACTCACATATACAACAATTCCCAAGACATCTATAGTTTTATTGTTAGTTAGTTTGAAATAGAACAATAACAAATGTTGATCCATTTCATAAGAAATACTAAATTTTCAGACTAAGAAATATTTAGTGATGTCTCACCGTATCGATGACCAAGTGACAATTCCCTTGGGATAGATGCGAGTAAGATGTATTCAGGTAAACATGTGGAATCAGGTCCATAAATAGGCTGAATGGTTGTCTTACTGTTAAAGTAAATGTGA
The DNA here is from genome assembly GCF_048544455.1 of Silene latifolia. Taxonomy (NCBI): domain Eukaryota; kingdom Viridiplantae; phylum Streptophyta; class Magnoliopsida; order Caryophyllales; family Caryophyllaceae; genus Silene; species Silene latifolia. The sequence continues at coordinate 9,381,137 of NC_133537.1, read as the reverse complement.
TAGATTGGCTGTTCTGGAGTTACATAGGTCGGAACACTTAACACATCCACCTCCGCATTGTTTATTACATATTCCATTCCATCATCTACAGCATCCTGAAAGATTTCTAGGTCTTCATTGTATAATATAGTTTTAAGTGTAGCTCCCTGCAGTAGGTGAAGCTTTAAATACTTAACATGAAAAATATAACAACAGTACGTTTTGGAAGATTATGATTAATAGATAAGACAACGCACAGTGCATCAAAAATCTAAATATTTAGATCCATCCCTAACAGTGATCCGTCTAAATAAACATACTTTAACCCCAAATATTTACGAATTTTGTAAAACCTACCTCTTCGTCTTCAAATGTAATCACTTGGGATTCCAAGCTGCTCTTTTCTGATGAAGTATGGAAATTCGTTTTGTCGATGACCTTGACCTTAATGGAATGTGGAGTTTTTTTACCTGCAATCTCCCTGGCAAGCTTCCTCATAGGTTTCATGGTGACCTTCACAATTAGTATTAATATATTAGCGTCTTATTCAAACAGGTTATATATGTAATGTAAACGAATTTAAAATACAACTTTGGAAAAGATGGATAGTATGTAAAGAACTTAAACTTACAGTGGTAGTTGATGAAGTGTTGTTAGCATAGAGTATAGAACAGTTGTAGTTATAGGAGTTTATGTTGCTTGTAATATTGGTTTAGATATCATGGCAATGATTGATTTTCTTACACACAAAGTACTGTAAATGTATGGCAAGGGTTACTCAGCACTGAAAAATAATAACTCTGACAGCTGCCTATGTGATAATATTTGATATTTTCTAATTGTGTTGTCATGTCCATGGGTAGTTAACCTGCAATCAGTAAAGATATTTTTTCAATTGCTTGATTTGTGGTCTGCTGTTCAGTATAGTCATTTTCACAGTTCCTTTCATATGGTGTTTTTTGGGTTCTAATTCTGTGGGATGCAATTATTCTAAGTTAAAGTTATGTGCAGTTCAATTTATGATTTTAAATGTGCTAATTTCTGTGATTCTTGTATATGTTAGATGGATTATTCTTGGTATACTGGCTAATACTGATCTTGCAATTTTGCACCTTGCACATCATATAAGCAGCTCAATATCAGCCTATGAACTCACAAACATAGGTGTATCAGAACGGTTTGTTTTTTTGCAGTGTTTGCCGTAAAGAAGCTTGGTAATCTTCATAGTTGTAAACACATTTAACAGAATTTAGTACAAATTAAGAGGACCTGTTATGGTCTATAATACTCGGGTAATCCGATAAATAAGCGGCAAAGAGTAGCTGTAAGTATTGATGGCGTTTTATGATGAGTACATATTTCGAGGCTCACTTATGTGGACAACTGATTACAAATGAAACATTGTTGTACTAAGGCACCATGTTTGGCAGCTATGTTAACCACTCTTTATTCTGGCATGAGAACATGCATACGTTAACAAAATAGTTGTCGCCTCAGTTCTTGCCTCCTAAAATCTTCAAAATGTTTACCATCTACCTTTGCCGCCATGCAGTTTACTCAAGTGAAAGCTGTTTGAGTACCCACTTGAGCACTCCGTTCCTTGAGAGAGCCGGTGCTGGCCCTACCTGAATGTAGAATTTGCTGTTTCGAATTCTACTTTCAGCATCTGTTAGGCATTTGTCACGAACCTGCGTAGATGTTATCATGTATCAGTATAAGAGTATGGTTTTAAATCTGACCAATGAGGCGTGGAATCAGCATAGCCGTATGCACCGTAAGTTTTACTTTTAAAATATGTAAATCCTTTTCGTGTTCTTATACCCCTTCCAATAATTCTTTGAGCATAGACTTAGTTTCGAAACTTACTTCTAGATCCATTGTATAGAATTCACTGGCCTTTTTTTGCAATAGTTTTTCAGCATCATTGGTGAATGCAGTGAACATGTAAGAGCCTGTTTCGTCAATGGCTTCAAAAGTGATGTTCATCCTATATACAACCCCAAAAATATGTTGTTAGAAAGTTTTTCTATGGTTATTGATATTGTTCCTGAATAACTATAAACTATATGGGCACCTGGGTAAAGAGGTTACTGCTGCTCTTTTGCAGGTAGTACAAGTATACTCGACATTGATTTCTTTCTTGCTTCCTGTTCCACAGTGGATACATCCAAGGTAGAAGCGCACATCCTTTCGATCGAATTCAGGACTTGATACATGAAGCCAGTGCCTCTCTTCTTGTAGTGTATCAGCAGCCTGTGAATCTAATATCAGTTTCAACAGTTCCACGTCTAACCATTTAAATCTGGCCGCCATTGGATAATAATTAAGGTAATTGTGTGCTTCCATGGCCATGATATAAATGGTGGCAAGGTTTGCTTAGTTGGCTAGGTAAATGATTGTTGGTCGCATTGTATATTTACATTTGAACATATTTTCGATTAACTGATGTTTAATTTGAAACTTTTATGTATAACTCAGCTTTGACATTTTACAAGCATCTCATTAAGTGGGTCTGTGTAAGACCATTGAAATTGGGCCATCAATATGTGATTTGGGAATTGTGTACCTTTTTAGTGCGTATTTTCCTTGTTGTAGTTGTCACTCGTGTGGTTGCTGGAGCACGAATATCTAACACTTGACAGTGCTTAGCAGAGATTGTTGTCTTATTTGCTGCAGCCCTAATAACATGCAGAAGTAGTGAAGTTAGTTTCCAAGAAATATTAGTTGTGGGGGTGCTGTTAAAGGAGGGTGGTGCTGGCGGTGTGTTGTTGTGTGGAGAACGGGAGGGGGCCAGCCTTGGTTGGTGGTCTGGTTCAAAGATGGTAAAGACGTTTCTTACCAAGCACGAAGCATATCCGTTTTTTCCCCTTCTGGATTTATCTTCACAAATGTTGATGATGTAGTGGATAGTGAGAAACCTAGCATGGCAGTTCATATCTTATAAGCCAATGCTGGTCAATTTAAGCAAAACAAAATCCCCGGTAGGATGTTGTACCTTTATGATAGGACGGCTTTAGAGAGGTTACACCAATGATTGGGAATGATTCAGCTACTTCTTGTAGTTGCTGCCCTTCTCTGGTGGCCAGCTCCGCCCACGCTGTTATGATCAGTGGGTGTTCCGTACTACAACAGTGTAAGTAATATAGTCATAAACACATGTACTTACTATGTAAAAGAGCACATAGATTTTGGTTAGTTGTGGTTCTTGTGTTCTTACCTATGATCAATAATGATCCATTCACGGACATCCAAAGGTAGCCCACTTGGTCGTGGTACCTGGCGCAGCGGCTCCACATAGATAAGTACGCCAACTACATCTACACATTATCAAACAAGGCAACCTTGTAAGACTAAGCAGTATCTAATTTAACAGCATGCAGAAGAGGTTAATTTGGGCGTAGCATGAACACAATATCAGATTAGCCTGAATACAATTTCAGATTTGATTTTTATTGCTAACCATATCTGTCATCGGTTGTGTTGGTTCTTGGTATGGCAAAGAATGGTGACGTACTCCGGACCAATAGGAGGTTTGGACCCTTCAACAGCTTTCATAATGGTATCAGAACCAAAGCTAAGCTGAAAAGGATGGTCATCAGCAGTCAATCGATATTTCTCAGGCATTGGCCTTATCTTTGCATTGGAGATGTCATATTCCACTTTACTTTGTATGATATTTTCATAAGCGCCAATGTCATCATTGTAGAGGATAGTTTTTATCTTGCTGCCCTGTATTTAATGTAGAAGAAATAAGCAATTAGGTAATAGTATCTGAACTTGCAATCAACACCCGCCTTATAAACAGCGAAAGTGCAAAAAAGTATTTGTTGTAAACAACAATTATTGTCAAAGATTCACAGTTAACACGGCCATCTGATTGCTGCAGTCATTATATTCTATGAAAACAGATTACAGGCTATTAACCACAATAACATTCAAGATTAGAGGGCCATGGGTCTCTAGATTGCACCCAAACTGCAAACTGTTAATCTTTGGGTGGTGTTGGTTGGCTTGCAGGGATTTAGTTTGGCTCACTTGTACGTCTATGTTCTAATTGAGCCTCATGCTTGGTGTTCTAGGACAACATTTCAGTATGGTAAGTGGCACAAGACGAAGTTTGGGTTCATTATTTGGCTACGATTATTTCTAACTTAGGTCAGCTACGTCAATTAACTGGCACCTGACTGTATAGAGGTCAAGGAATTTAGATCACCCCAAACGTATCCTGTAATTATTTTGCAGGTGCCACATAAAGACTGGAATTCAGCTATTCTAACATTATGTACTCATAAATGCATATTATATCAACCAAATGAAATTAAATTTCTGAATTACCTCTTCATCTTGAAAAACAATCCTCTGGTAATGTGATGACCTCTTGTTGGGTGAATATTGTGTATTTCCCTTGTCAATAACCTTCAGTCGAATAGTATGCGGGCCGACTTTATCATCTAGGTCCTTCACAAGTTTTTTCTCAGGTTTCATGGATGCTGCAAAATATGGCTTAACAATTGTTTGATAAAGATTTCAGAGTATTCCCTATACCAACTCTCAAGACTATAAATAAGTATTTATCAGTTACTTAGACCGTGTCAGTACAATTGAAATTTAAAGAGTAGTTGACCCTTTTTTTCTTTGACGCGAAGGAGCACGTTTAGTCAAGAAGTTGTGATGGCTGGAAAAAGTACTTGATTGTTGATGTGCAGTCCTGTCCTTTCCCGCCTGATTGCTTATTGTGTAGCTATTTTAGGAGTGTTTGGGCATGCTCTGGTTCAGAAATCAGTTACTGAATCATGCCATTGTAAGGTTAACAGTGAAACTTGGCAACTCCCTCTTGTCATCTCTCCCATGCTTTCCACTGAATTTATCTCTTTTTTGGTGTTGCCTGGTACACCCTAGTCCTGTATAGTCTTTTTTTGGTTCTTTTTTTATTCTTTTTATATGTACTTTGGTTGTCCTTGAGCTAGTATACTTTCCTCTTTTTTAAGACACTTGTTAGGTTTACCAAGTCAATTAGTTGTTTAAATATTACATTTGCGTGTATTTTCCGCCAAAAAAAAGTAAGTATAATCCCGTGCAACTTTAAAGACTATTCATACATGATTGGTAGGTCGAAATCCGGTGTTTTACTTAAATACATGGCTAAACCTTCGCAAGTGTAAATTTGCGACAATAAGCCCTTTGCTATTAAATGATTCTCATAGTTGTACAAACGGATAGCCATATAGCTGGCCTTGAAGTTTGCTGTTGTTGCCTAGGTTTGACTTCATTTAATCCAAATTTACTCTAAAATTGTTTGGATATTGTATAATTTAAACAATGACCTTAAACACATAATTGTGATTAATCATTATAGATTTTTAGGAGCCCATTTTCTCTCCATTTCCTCAAAAGAATTGGAGAGAGAAGTATTTATTAATAGCCCAAATCGCATATTAGCAATAGCAGTTGGTTAAAAATTTACGCACAAACATACAAGAAAATGAGGGTGTAAGAAGCAATTTTTATTTTAAGAGATTGTGCGAGGAAATGGATCGAAAGGAAATAGAGATTATCCATTTCCGAACTCAAGTGTTTTGAAATTTTGAGTGTGAAATGACAAGTCTATTAAGGCTTTTAAATGAGAGAACCAAGTACAACCTAGGTGACGGGCTATAGTCAATTTCTTTATCACTTTGGTTATTTAATTTGTTGTAAAGGAATATCCATATTCTATTTTATTATTAAATTAATTCTAATTCAGATGTTAACCAAGAATCAAGAGTATCGGCTTTAGTAATGGCGCGCTATTAGACATGAGCGTTTTTTAAAATTCCTGAAGGGGAAATTGTTATATGAGTTGTATACAAATATGTTTTGGTCATCCTTAAACCATTGAAGTAACAACACTTTATATTGTTAGCACAATTCCCAAAATTTTGAGGGCGGGAATCCGTTCTGCGTAGAACAAAAAATGGCCTGAATGTTCTGAGATAATAACACTCTATCTCATAACACGTTCCAAGTGATCTTTATCAAGGGTGAAGAATATCCATGACTAAACATGCAAAACTGCTATAAGTAATGCAAGCAATTTCAAATAGAAACCTTGTTTGTTGAGAACAAAATACATCCTACATGATTGGCTCACAATATTTCTATTGAGCTTAACTGAGCTAGCAATCTCTACAAAGCAACCAAGCACAGTTTTCTAAAGACAGTCAGTCACTGTTCTTGTTTGATTTGCATCCCCCCAAAATACACAGTTATCAAAAACATGTTGGCAGCCATATTGATTTCTTTACATTATATGAATAGTATTTTGTAATTGTGGATTCAATTCTGCACTTCCCAGGGATTTGGGCATGCTGAACTGATTTCCTGTAAGACGGCAAAATTTAGAACATTAGCTTTGCACGCCTGACGACGTGTAACGTAAATATCTAGAAGCAGCTAATTTCTTAAATACATAGGTTTGTATGTATTACCTGGAAGGCTTAGCGAATCCCGACCCTCTGCAGCACCTCAAAGGACACGACATTCTTCACTAAATTTCCTTTTTTATCATCAGCCGTTGGATTGTGGAGAACCTTCAATTCCTGAGAAGATCTAGCGCGGGACAAGGCCACATATAATTGGCCGTGTGAAAAACAAGGTTTTGGCAGATATACTCCAGCACGCTGCAATGTTTGTCCCTGAGCCTTGTTTATTGTCATTGCAAAACTTAGCTTAATGGGAAACTGTTTTCTCTGGAAATGAATAGGAAATTTTGAACTTTTGGAGGGTTTAAGGGTTATTCTTGGAAGGAAGACACGTTCGCCTGTGTAAAAACCAGTTGATATCTCACACTCAATCATGTTTGGGAAAAAACGCTTGCAAATTAGTCGTGTGTACGTTGCACGTGCCTGCTGCAGGTCTAGGTTGCGTAATAATATTACTGGCGAGTTTTCCTTGACTACCAACTCATGAGGCGTCATTCCAGGCGGACACAGCGAGTTTAAAAACTCTGCGGGATATACATTCGAATTGTCATCAATCACGCTGTCAAAACTTTTGTAAATATGGCTGTTGCCAGGGAACTTTTCAATCAAGATTTTGTTGATGGAATCAACATCATTGTTTCTTGGTGTCAATATGGCCCGCTCAGTAAAAATATCCGTACTGAATTGGTTCCCTCAAATTTCTGGGAATACAGCATCAATCAGTAGCTCTTCAGGTTGTTTTTCTGCATCTGCTTTCAATATCAGTTCCTCCGGAAGCTCAACCATCCCTTTTTCTGAACTTTGCAGTTCTCCATTACCTAGTTTCAGTAAGAACTCTGAAAATTTAGGATCCGCCCTGGCTCTAATGTTCTCAGTGAGGCTAAATTTTGTCAATTGCGGCCACAGAGCTGAACTGACTATGCTAGCATCCACAGCCTCCTGCTGCGTGCGTCGTGGAAGAACTGGTAGGACTTGTCGGAAATCACCACCAAAAACAATAACCTTTCCTCCGAATAACTCAGAACTACTGCACACATCTTTTAATAGCATATCCACAGCCTCAATATTTTGTTTTTTTTGCCATCGAGGCTTCATCCCAGATAAACAATGATGTTTCCCTTAGCAGGCATGCTAAACTACTTTGTTTTGACACATCACAGGTCAAAGTTTCATCAGTATCCAGGGGAATTTTAAATCTTGAATGAGTTGTCCTGCCAGTTGGTAAGTTTGAAGCGGCTATTCCGGAACTTGCTGTCGGCAAACATATCTTACCCATTGATCGTACCTTTGCATACAATGCCCCATACAAAAATGTCTTTCCTGTTCCACCTGGGCCGTCAATGAAGAAGGCTCCGGCTTTGCCAGTTTTTACGTGATGCATTATAGTCTTATAAGCAGTTCGTTGTTGAGTATTGAGCTCTTTCCGGGAAGCTAATTGTAGGAGAGGGATCGGAGCATTCAAAGCATCACTGATATCTCTTGTGCTTTGCACAACTGTTTCCTGTATAATATGTAGGTGAGCCAAATTAAAATGTGCAAAGCTCTTACCCATTCCCTCCAAAAACTGCTCCACTTTCCCAAAGAGCTTAATCAAAAATTTTTGCCTCTTCCCCAGGAATTGCTTTGCAAAATCCTCCGAAAGGGCTGGGTAAAATTGGTCCCAAAATTCTCATGGGGTTGTTCGGAGAATCAAGATCGAGATAGTTGCAAAAGACGACGGAGCGCGTGAGGCATTTCTACCTTTACCCTCGTCCATGCATTTTTCAAATTTGCATTGTCTTGCTCAAGTATCCCTCTTTTAATGCCGCTTCGATACGTTGCACAACAAACACCGTCTCATCGCTTGCAGATCTTCAAATGACTTTGGCCCTCTTACATGTGCCAAAGAACAATCTCGATAATACCGTTCACCTTCTCCGGTGATGCGTGCGCCACTCGCCAATGACTACACCGAGTTCCTTTTTTCCAGCTTTTCTTTTGCCTATCCACACAAAATGCTCGGGAACTCACCATACAGATATTTTTCCCCTTCAGGTAGTGCTGCACTTGTCTTAAAAAATTCGGTAAGCATAGTTTTAGTCCTCTGTTCATCAGCTTGCGACCGTTGCTAGTTCTTCGTTGTCTGTGAACCTGATGAGCTGGCTATTTGGGGTATGGACTGGCAGAGGATGAACAGGTGGGTAGATGTCGAAAAGGTTGAACCCAAAAATTCTCCAAGCAGCTTCTGGGGGTGATACCCATCTACCAGACTGATACTTGTGAATCTCATCAACCACCGGAGCCACACCTCCAGCTTCAACGTTGAATAAGATTCGATCATGACCTTTATATACATATTTATATAAATACTTCACTGCATTGATGGTTGAGCAAACCTCTACATTCAAGTGGCAATCAAACATGGCAAGTAGGTAAGGGTTGTAAGGAACAACTGATCTATTATCCATTTCAACTTTCCTCACTAATACTGTTTGACCAGTATCACGCCTTCTATATAACGGATAGCAGTCTGTCCCATTTGTTGTGAAGTTGCGTAAAATTTTGGGGTAGGCTTTGCTACACTCTCTTTTCCCATTTTTTGTTATCATACAGGCGCACTTTGGAAAATCAACACCACATGGACCATGCATCATGTGTTTGATTACAGTTGCCCTTAGATGAGGATTCTCAGTTGTAGGAATTTCCGCTGAAACATATTGATCGAACTTCTCTGGTGATGTTACTTTAAAACCTGGTTTCAGTATTACCAAGAAATGTGCATGTGGTAGGCCACGTTTTTGGAACTCAACAACATGAATCATGGCTGCAACTTCGCCAAATATTTTCTTTTCCTTGATCAGCTTTCTTAGAAACGTCAACTTCGCATGGAAGATGCGAGCGACCAGGTCTGGCCTATTGTGCGCTTGTTCACCAGGTGCTAATTCTGCCTTGATCTCCGGCCAATTAGGATTACACGTCATAGTTATGAATAGATCCGGCTTCCCATATTTTTGGACGAGAGCCATTGCATTCAAATACCTTCTACGCATATCCCTAGGACCCCCTATGAATGACGGTGGTAGAACAATTCTTTTCCCAACATTACACGCATTGTTCTCCCCAAGTTCTAGCGTGTCAAGGATTCCTTGATACAGATCTGCCCGAATGGTTTCCTGGTTTAAGCGGAGAAAGTCCAACCTTGTATTTTCAATCTTCACGTACATGTCGACAATGAATTGTTGGAACAGCCTGCCTCCTCTAAGAAGTACGTTACCAGGTCTGATTTGAAATTTGTACGCATAGTACTCTCTACAGGATATTCGCTTGTCAGCTCTTGTGCGCCTCCTAGCAGCATCTAGCAATGGTAAATTTACTTATAAATATTCATAGCACACTTGCAGAACTTATAGAAAATCAAAAACCCCTATTAAAAAAAAAAACTTACTTGCCACTTCTAATTGTATGAGCGTTTCAGGCTCCTCAGTTGTCATTGCGGATAGTGGGAAAGAAGAACTGCCCTCGCCTTCAAAGGAAGGACTTGATTGTTTCTTTAATCCCTGATGCCATCCACAATCCCCCCTTGGCAATAGTAGTGGATACTGTAATGGGTCATAGCATCCATAATAATGCTTGATTGTATGCGTGTGTGCACCCTTTCCATATGCAATGATATGAGGGCCTTCATTTCCTTGCATAGCTGTGTTGTCCGGCCAAACAACCGCAACTTCATCAGATGTGGGTGCATTATACACGCGTTGGTCATGACCTGGGTCAGTAGTAAGTACTATCCTTGTATCTTGAGCTACCTCCACCTCCTTCAAAGATCTAAAGAATTTGCCATATGGATTATCATCCATAAGTCCCATAAGAAGGGTCACAATTTGTTCATTCAGATCATTAGGGAACAACCGCATCCGATTTTCCTTTTCGTACTGGCCGTCATAAAAGTATAACTGCAGGTATCTAGGAATACTATCCATAGGTATTAAATCCGGCAAAAAATGATACACTTGCCCTTGTGCCTTGAAAACATAAATTCCCTTGTGATAATCTGAATCAAAGTGACCTCCTAAAGAACTGAAAGCGAAGAGGTTGTTATACAACCTCGAATATGTCTGGAATTCCTCGGATTCACTATCTCTAGCAGTATAAAGACGTATCAGTTCTTCTGGGTATTCATTAAAAGCCAACTTGATATCACCATTGCAACAACACAACCCCTTTGCTTCATATTCAAACTTCTTTGCTCCACAGTGTACACAGTAGGTGGGTGTTTTTAATTTACTTGCCTCTGATGGCACTGGCTTCCCCCCAACTGCATCCGGAATTTCTATTCAAAAGCCAAGTTAAATTTGTAGTCTAATAATTTATCATATATTTGCAATGTTAGTAATCGGATAACTCTGGTATAAAAATTCTGTTATTATTTAATAGTTCATTAAGGAACATTACTCTTTTTTCTTTGGCGCTTCCGTTTGGCCGTTGATTCTGTGTTCTGTATAGGTTGCTGTACAGGTGGCGTCATCCGTCTAGAGCTATATGGTTGGGTAGTTGCTTGACCCTCGGCCTGCGGAGCATTGCCTGTATTCAATTCCATTACAAAAGCCAAGTTTGTTGTTTAATACTGAATCCTATATTTGTACTGGCAATGACATTAGGCTTTTGAATATAACATCCCACCGAGAAAAGTTGTTGCGGTTGTGAAGTTTACCATTTTTTTTTTGGCGCCTGCGCTGGTTCCCCGTGAGAGTCTGCTCAATAGGTGGTTGTTCAGTCTGTGCAAGTCGCCTTGATTTATATGTTTGGCTAGCCGCTTTGTGATCATGTGCGATGTAGTGTCTCGCTGTTGTTTTCCAAATACGCCGTTTTCTTTTAACATTAGTTGCAGCTCTACCTGTGTTGACGTCACCTGTAACTTCCCAAAATCATTAGTGGGAGGTGGCTTGAAACATGGCAGCACAGTCATTGTTTGGGTCGTAAGTTTGTCTTACATTGAATACGTTGTTCTCATGTGGTTTGTCCAGTTGTGCATGATTCCAAATTAGACACCTATATTTGCTCCATTCAGTTGTTCTGTTTTTTGTTGGCATATTGCATTCACCTTCAAAAGTTTTGTACGCTAATAAAACAAGACTAAGATTTTAAATTTGTGGCTCTTTGAAATAAGCTTGCTGCAATCTATACCGACAATCTTCCTTTTCAACTACTAAATGTCAAAAGCTCTTTGCTGACCTATAACCTCAGAAGACTCCATTGACAATTCCGTGGTGAATCAATTTATGCTGGTTTTCCTGATCTCTGAAGCCACCAATCAATATATAAGCAACCGTCCTGCCACAATTTTTAACGGAGCAAACATCAGCACTCCATTTTAAAAAATACCTTTTATATCGCTTGTTCTAAAAAAACACGTCCTCGCTTGAATTTAGCTATTACAATTCCAAAGAGAATTTGTTATGTTTGGGTTGCATATTTCTAACCAAGTATGGCGAAATCATAAGCACCCGGCACAAACCCCAGTTGTTTGAATAGTTATGTATGGGGTAAGTAAGTGTTTATTTAAAGCACTGATTTGAACTGCAAGAGCAAGACGACATTTACGTATTTAATGAATTTGCAGGCTATTCGAAAACCCTGCCTTGCAAACCCAAGTGAAAGTATGTACCTGAGAAACTGAATATAAATCGACACATATGGCGTGCAGTTTTGAAATTCCAGGCCATAATGTTTGTAAGGGTAGCTTAATAGCTAAACCCAAAACTCTAAATGTAAACAATTGCAACAAACAAGCATAGAAAACACATAACAGGCAAATAAAGAAAGGTTTGGTTGGCCTTTTTTGGACATTTCATTGCTTATCAAAAGTACAGCTATTGTTATCTGCAACTGCATACATTTCGCACTAAAGGTTACTCGAGTACTGAGTTACGGCCCTGATTGCCTATTGCGTTGCTACAAAAGTTTACAGCGTGCCCTACGAAAGGCTTATTATCTTTAATACATTGCCAACACACGGGGGCCGCTAACCGGACGATTATTCGTAGGACAACCTAATACCTAGGCAGTACCTAAGATCCATTGCCAGCCGCGCTGCTTTGCATTGTAGCAGCGACTCCTGATGATTCACGCAGGACAGGGCCCGAAGACGGGTTCATTGCAACAGCCCTAGGTTTTTTGGGGGGCGGTGGTAAAGTTAAACCCGAGCGAATACCATAGGAGGGTCCTTCAGGGGTGCGGTAGCCATCAGCAATAAAGAGAGGCACGGATTCTAAATCAGCGGGTAGACAAATGTGGCGTTCTCTGGCAAATAAGTATCTGCGCCTCTTAAACCCACACTGAATTTGTGAACACTTCATCGTGTTAAAATTAGCATCCTTGACAGAGAACCCGTATTTTTTTTGAAAGTATTGTATCGCTTTCTTGGCCAAGCTATGCCTTGCCGTGTCCACAGTGTTACAGCTATCTCCGATAAAATACCGCTCTCTGGATGCGTGGTCGGCCAGTAATCAGTAAAACAACAAACGTAACTACCGTCTGCCTGGGTTATGAAGTCCACTGCATCAGTAGTAATTTTGTAAGCCGCCACCACCTGAATCCAAATGGCCCACAGATCTGCGCTGACAATCTTAGGTAGGGAAGCAGGCACATTGACCTTTTTCTTTTTATCGGTCCCTAGCTTACCATAGGATTTCGGTTTCTCTATAGACTCCAACGCCGTGCTCTTCTGCTTAAAGAAATGACAGCACGACTTATACATGTTTCTCATCTCTAAATTGATGTCGTCTATGATGACCTGTTTTTTCTGAACAAGAAAATCCACTGCTTGCTCAGCTGCCTGCTCCTCGGATTCAGCTAGGTCCCTTCCTGGTTGCCCTCTAAACAAGCATGAGTTGGGCCCAAGACCTCTAGCCAGCACCAAATTAGCCTTGGTCCTTGCCAAGTTGGCATGGTCAGTATATCGGTCCGCCACTTAAGTGCCTTAGTTACATCAGACAATAGGCCGCGGAATGAAATCTTGAACTCCCTTTTCTCACCCGCCATTTGAAACGGAACCTGTGAACTTAACAAATTAAAAGGCTGGCCACAACGAACCAATTGCCTGTTCCACCATTATTTGTTTCAAAAATAGGTTTGGAAGGCTGCCACCCTAGACTGAACATTCAGTCACTTCCTAACAACGCCCAGACCAGACCATAAATCGCGACAAAGATATCAAATCACAGATCCTACAAACAAGTAACACCCTTACCCACAGCCGCCTATACCACTACCCTTGGCAACTCAATCCAGTGGAACAACCCTCCTGCACCACCATCCTTGGCAACTAAAACCTCACAATCTAACACTTAACATGGAAGGCGTGGTACTGTGACTTTAGTACACCCTACATCGCAACAACAATAAACATCCAACGTACTTGAAACCACCATTAAACTAACCATTCGACTTACTACCAACCAAGTTTAACTGCCCTTTTACACCTGGTGGCAAAATGAAAGCTAACAAACTACAAATATAGATAAACCGCTAACCCACCTAAGTAAAACAAGCTAGACACCGCCAATATCAACACAGGAAGACGTTTTCCAAAACTCACACAACAACAAATAGAAGCGGTAGTTAACAAGCCACAATCATCGCATACAAAAAAAGTGTAAAGTAAGCCTTCTTTTACCTCTGTCCGAGCTGCCCCAAGTGTTGTTCCAATGTCCGACCCGCGAACCGCACAAACAAATATCAAGTTCTGAACGTAGAAAAGCAAAAAAAATGATGAAGGTTTAAGCCTTAGATAAAATTTCACCTCAGGCTTATGGAGGAATGAACTGAATTTGTTGCTACTGTCAAAGTAAACATATATAGAGCTGCCTAGACAACACACTCCCTTACAAGTACTATTCATGTAGTCTAGACTTACATCACCACACCCTACCTATTGCTTAATTTACATAGTTAGAAGCAACCCACTACCAAAGGTCACCTCACCTTAATTTTTTGCTCTACTACAAGGCACCCCTAAACCCAAACCCCACTCTAATCCACACAAACCATTAAAATATACCAATCAAGTACCAATATAAGGTATGACTACACCAAAACCCCCTAAGCTAAAGAAGCTACTCTGAAAATTAGACATCTCTAAATATAACAATCATATAAACCATATCTCTGACCATTGGTTATTGCCTTTTCCCAACAAATAACAAGTACCTAAACCATATTTCTAATCTACCATTGCACGTTTAACTACTGAGTATATCTCACCACCATCCCCCAAAAACTATATGTAATCATTCCTCACATATAAACCTATACACAACTTTATAAATGAGTAATTGTAAACTGTAATCCATCAAACCCTCTGAAACTGTGCTCTTGCAAATTGTAAATTGCAGACCAAAACTAATTATATTATCAGATAATTTGCGGATTTAAACTGAACCACAACACGGCTTCGAGTAATCAATAGCTAAACACAAATTCCATGCACCAATTCCAATTCACGAAAGCGGTCTAAACTGCTGAAATTAATTGCAATAAATGAGCACAGTAAAAATTAAGTGCAGCTAATTGTTATTTTTAAAAATTTAAAACCAAACATTTCGCCCGCAAATTCAAGGCAGCAAACCAATAACCAATTGTAACTCAGCTTGAAGACAACAGCTTCGAAAAAAAAAATTAACAAACTAAAAACCTTATTAATTGAAAAGCTTATTAATTGGAAAGGATAATTTATTACCGGGCCATTATTAAACCATCATTATTTAGTTATTTCAATTTAGTATCTATTAATTGAAAAGCTTATTAATTGAACAGAAAAATTTATTACCGGGCCATTATTAAACCAAGCCAAAGGCATAAAATATAATCCACAGCTAAGAACCTTCCAATCGCTCCCATTTGATGGGGAAGTTAGGACAGCCCGGGACAGTTGTGTCCGTGCCGGAAATGGCGCCATTCAGATGGTGTCGTTGAAAAGAAGAAGATAATAAAGCTGTTAACATTTGATGAGGTGAGAGTGGGGGTATGAAGAGGCAAGGTAGTGGGCTGGAGATGAGGGAGAGTTAGAGATTGATAGAAAGTTAAGCTGCTGAGGTATTAGAAAGGGCCCAGTATGCCATTATGAGGAGTATTCACAACTTAGACCCAAAATAGGCCCAAAACCGAACAATACACCAAAAACCGAACAACAGTAGTGGGCTGGAGATGAGGTGAGAGTAGGGGTATGAAGAGGCAAGGTAGTGGGCTGGAGATGAGGGAGAGTTAGAGATTGATAGAAAGTTGAGCTGTTAGACCCAAAATAGGCCCAAAACCGAACAATACACCAAAAACCGAACAACAGACCCATCCCAACCCGTTTGCGCTGCACTGTTTATTGTGTATGATTACTATTCATTAATGAATAGTAACATGGTGCTCTCATATTTTAAAAACCGAACAATACACCAAAAACCGAACAACAGTAGTGGGCTGGAGATGAGGTGAGAGTGGGGGTATGAAGAGGCAAGGTAGTGGGCTGGAGATGAGGGAGAGTTAGAGATTGATAGAAAGTTGAGTCATTAGACCCAAAATAGGCCCAAAACCGAACAATACACCAAAAACCGAACAACAGACCCAGCCCAACCCGTTTGCGCTGCACTGTTCATTGTGTATGATTACTATTCATTAATGAATAGTAACATGGTGCTCTCATATTTTAGAAAGGTGTTAGATGTAACCGACCGGGTACACTAATTTCTCTATGACGCCTTGAGAGAGCGTCAACATGAAAGCGTCAATATATCAAGGGTTTTGTAGTAGGGTCACCTCCGACAATTGCACTCAAACACAAGACAGTCCGTAAGGCGAGATAACACACTGACCTAGCTGGATCTTTTAACCAAGAATATACAAAAGAATAAGAAAGACCGACATAATTTGTCATTTCTCACTATATAGTCGCCATCTTTATCACCTATCTACAGTTTCCCAAGTCCTCTTTTTTAAAGGATAATGAAAGAGAAGAGAGGAAATTCTGGAACTCTATCGTGACAATAAGTGTCCAACAAACAAAGACAAGATAAGAGAAGTGGTTTACCCCTCATTTTGAGTTCCATCACACTGTCAATTTTTTTTTTTTTTTTATGAAATCCTGTCAGAAAGCCTGAATTGTAGAACAGTGACCTCAATACACCTACAAGGTACGGAATTTTGGTACGGGGAGAATCAAGGATATGAAAAACTGAAGAGAGCGAATTATATTGGTATAGTGGTATATATGGCCTCATGAGATACTTCGAAGTATTAACATATCCACGTCCAAGTAAAAGCTAAAATAAATGGCAATTAAACGCAAAATCCCAGTAAACGCCAATTCTACCCAAAAAAAGAAATACCTCAGACAAACACACTGATGTGACTCAGTCATCCGAAAAACAACAACCCACAATCAAACTCTAGAACCAGTTCAATCAGGAGAACTTACCATCAACTGTCGACTTACCGCCATTAAATCAAACTAACCCCAATAAAGTCATAACCTAATTAAGAGGGAGTACTTACCATCAACTTTCGACCAACCGCTATCTCACACAGGAATCACCCTGACAAAGAAACAAACAAATTAAACATCATCCAGCAGAATAAACCGCTAGGCATACCACGTAAACCATGCAGTACTCTAAATTTTTTTTTATGACCTAAAAAGCCACCTTAATTGATCAAACTAATTTCTCAAGACCTAATGATTCTAATTCATTGCACAATATCATGATTTAGAGAGTTAATTAAGTTGATTATTACAATCTTAGTACTTTTTTCATGTGACCTAAACTTGTGTGAGCTCGTAATTTTCTTTGCAATGTTGTTCAGTCAAAACTCATAAATAAAGTTAAGTGGCATGCTCATAAATATAAAGTTAATTTCAGGCTGCCATGGTGTCATCTAAATCGAAAAGGGACATGTAGATGATACCTATGCAGGAGAAATTGAATGGCCGTAGCTACAGTCCCGTTTGACGAAGTCCTGACATGAAGTGAAAAGTAGTTAAATGATTAGTTAAAAACCTTGTAATCCAATAATACCGGTGGCGTAGAAATGGATCAACTGAACACCTGACATGAAACTCCCGAACTAAAACAGCAATCCCAATCGCATAAATATATCAAAAGAGCTACCATGCCTACCATAACCAGACTCGGAGAGAGGTAAAAGCGGAGCCCTGCCAAGGCTGCTTCGATTTTCCAGGTTCCCGCAACCTGGCTAATGACTACTCGTTTACAGACACTACTCTTATAACTGCCCTACGTTTTAAAAACAAAAAACCCGTACACAAGCAAAAGATCAAAAGAGCTACCAAGCTTACCATCATAAGAAAGAGCAAAGAGAATGAGACCGTCATACAAGTTACTTTTCCCAGAAGTAAAACCTGCAAAACAACTGAATTAAAGAGTAATCATCAGCCAAAGTAAGCCAAAATAAAATATTCTAAAACACTGAATTTAAAAGTTAACCAATAACCGATTAGATCCATACACAACTACCGCACCCAAGCCCCAAATCATCTGATTCTGTTAAGTAATGAACAAACATAAATAATGGCAGTAGTAAACAATGTCGAAACAATAGGTTGGGTTACATAAGTCCCCAAAAAACATAGATGAACTCCTCGGGCAAAAAATTTACCTGTTGGAACTCCTCTGCATTCTGAGACAACAATGATCAGGCAAAAAATGTACTCCTTTTTATTTACTTTTTTTCCGTCAAAAACACGGATATCCAAACGACGTTACAAGAATTAGTATAATGCTTAGGGACCAACATCGTGTTGGCTTCCACTAATGTCAGAACAGCCAGCATGTAAACCACTGACAGTACTTCAAACCATGAATTCGACACACAGATCTCCTGTTTAAGCAAAAACAAAAAATCGTAATTTCAGAAGATATACAGCAAAGGGCTTAGTTTATGCTACCAAACAACAGAAATTACTCAAGTTATCAAAATTTTTGACCATTTATCTTTCAGTCTTTCCTGTTTACCATCGATAGTTCTCCATTTGAACTGTACTGCCTCTATTGCACCGCACTCTGAAAACATCAAGAAACGTTCAATTTATAACAACAAAAAATAACGCAGAATTGTCAGTGAGGGGTGGTATTCATGACATAGGTGCAAAAACCGTCAAAATCCAAAACTCCCAAGTGTCTCTCTTTACACAGGAAAATCTAAAAATTGGTAAAAGTTCAGGATTTCAGACTAAAGAAACAGACTAAATTTCAGACCTTTAATAGTCAGTCCAAGCAGAACAGGCAGGTACTCTTCAAGACCCTGCTTAATCTCAGATATAGCCGAAACATCTACACCAAACCACCCACATTATCAATAAGCGAAACACATATACTCCGCAAGTTCTACCCAAAAATGTATATATGACACGGTCTCACATGTATTACAAACCCATCAATAATATAATCAAAAGAATTCTACAAAAGTATTTGGGTTAGTCTAATATATGAGACCGTCTTTCAAAAAGTAAATTCCATACCAGTATCCTCCGACAACAGAATAATGTGATTGCGTAGAGGATTCCTTTCGGAATCCATGACAGGTGTTCACATACAAAGTCGCCAACGTAGATCAATGGCAACAACAGGTGTTCACATACAAAGCCACTCCTCACCTATGGTGGCAACCTTGCAGCGCACAGCACAACCTATTCCACCTTTTTTCCCAGGCCCTAAACCTCAAAGGAATCCATCACAATAAAGCTCACATAACACCTGCAACATGGCAACCACATAAGTCGAGAAAGGATTTTAGTTTGGAATAGACATTAGAAATTAAAAACTAGGATTAGGATTACCCGCTCATGCTACCTTCCATCGCACCAGTGGTAGGCTTTGTGTAGGTACACGTATTGAAGAGCGAGGAACAATAGACGCCACAGTAATAGAATATGAAGCACGACAGTGGAAAATGGTAAGGCCTCATCTGAAAACATAGAAAGGGTAATTAGTAATAGGAACACACAGAAATTAGGCAGCATACCCAGGGTTGTTGAATCAGAAACCGAACCACTGTGAATGCCAAGGTAAGAGACACGTCAAAAATCAAACTGTCGCCTCTTTTGATGAGTCGGAAACTGCAGTTTAGACCGCCTGACCGGCAAGAACAAAGCTGGTGGTAGGCTAGTGCCTAACTTCAAGATTAAACAATTCCTGCTTATCCACCAAGAGCATCAAGCCAAATCAGGAAAAAACATAATAAAAAAATTGTGATAACTGCATATAATTTTATTCTAAGTTTTAGCAAAAACAATTTATTAAATTTATAAACGAAAAGAAAAAAAACTAATATTTCTAATACCTTTGAAATTTGAGAAGTTTTTGAGAAATTGGGAAACTGCCCTATGTCAATTAAATAAACTTCAATTTTGTTTGCAATTGAGCATTTGAGACACCTAATTCTAACTAATTTGATACTCAGCTTCGGTCGCGGTGCAGTTGCAATACCGGCTCTATCACTAATTGCGAACAATATCGCCTTAAAGTACAGTAAAATACGGTCACAGTAAACTCCAAACTTGTATAAATTAGTCGGGTATCGGTGTCACGGTCGATATTGAGAAGTATGCTTGGAAGTCTAGTTAGATCGGATTAGGCATTATAAAACATCTGGTATAGTAAAGATCTTTATTTATGTGCTTCGACACAACTACACAGAGGTTATTACTATTGTCCACAACCATATTTCAAGTAAAATGAGAATAAGTAACCCCCAAGCACAAGCAAATGAATAATACTCTTATCCCTAAATCGAATGGTTGATACACAAATCATTAACACTGCACTGCCAGTCTACCACAACCAACTACGTACCCGACATGGCGACATCATCCATTCGCCCGGATTTTTAATGGGATAAGTGACACCAGCAGCAAATAACAAAAATGGAAAACCACAAACATAGCAACAGAAATTTTCTAGCAGAAATAAAAAATAGCAAAGAAGAAAAAGAATGGGTGAAACTCACAAGAACCGCAACCAGTTTTGTGTCAGAGCTCCATACTGCCTGTAGACTCTCACCTTCTCTCTGGAGTGAGTCTGAATCTCTCTTATACTTTCCCAGTATCACCTTGTGCTAATTAGCCAAAACAGATGTCAAACCAAAGCAAATTAGCAATAGTTTCCAATCGCAGTATTCCATTTATATTGATTACAAAACAATGCTCTTATAGAGGAAATCCATCAGCAAATCTTCAAACATAACAGCTGACACATAGCAATACTTACTAACCTATTCTAAGATTAAATTCAAATAATAGATTCGAGCTGTGAGCCACAGATCGCTTACTAAAAGAACATGATTTATGTATGAAAACCACATGTTCAATTTAACCCATTCGAAACCTTGTATAATGTTAGACAAACGTGTAGTCATAGAATCTATTATTTGAATTACCCATCTTTAGACAAACTAACATAAACTCATTCCGATTAATCACCAAAAAGTTCAAAGATTCAAACTGTCTCAATAATTTATGAACCCAAATCAACAGAACATAAAAAATGCAAAATAAACAGATGGGTAATTAAGAAATAACCGTAAGACCACCAACATAAATCAAATCACTGAGAATACATTCGTGAAGATCAGTTGTTGCCAGTGGAGAAAGTAGCACAATACCGAAGTAGAGGGCTGGTCCCGAGTTTAAGCTCTCGCTCCGCAGCTCGAAATAACTACAACCACAACAACGACAATTTACATATATATATATAAATACAATGGAAGGAAGACTACAACGCTGTAATACCTGATATTAATACTCACATAATAAAAGATATAAGAAAAAGAGTTGTAAACACTAAACCTAGATTATAAAGTCAGCGGAAGCGTCCACTATACAGCACTGCAACCACAACACCGAAAAGTTTTAAAAAATATAAAAGATAAATAAAGAAATAAAAGGAAGACCACAACACCAATCGAAGCAAAACCGTCTGCAAGATAGGAGGATTCAGTGTCAGCCCATACACAACTGTATAGAACCTAGCACAGTTTTCTGCAGTCAAGTAAAATATACACATATGAGCCGCAAATTGCAAATTGTGAAACAGTAGTAAATCATGGGGCATGGGACAAATCAAGATTTAGAACATAAAAGTAAGAAATCAGTCGACGGTAGTAACAAACAACACGAAATGAATACATACGTAAAGAACAATAAACAATAAATCGGATCATACTGAACAAAGAACCAATGGTACTAAAGAAAGGGAAATCAACAAACCCTAGTTTTTAAAGATCGCCTACTTCAACTACAACAATATAATTAACAATAAATCGGATGTGGTCAGCCCATATTTAAAGCAGAATAGTTAAAGAAAGCAAGGCAGACGACCTCAATCCACTCAACGGAAGCGTCACAAACATCAACAATTATCATCGTAGTAATAATAACAATAACAATTATTATTTTGCAAAGTAAATAAACCTAAATCTTAAATTAATTAACCTATATTTTGCAATGTAAGAACTACCCCTTCCACCCGCCGAATTGAGAAACACATACCTAATTACCTGACAATAAATCGGATCATACTCAAAGAACCAATGGTAGCACAAGTAAAGCACCAACACCAGTAACAGTTACAATCAACCTATCTTTGGGGGAAAAAACAAATGGGCCAAATCAGAACATAATTAGGAGATATACCTCCAAAAAGAAGCTTGTTAGCCAAACTCCCAACAGGTCGCATGCCTGCGGATCTACAAACGCAAACAATGAAACCGTCTAGTTAGGGATCTGAATAAACCACCCAGATGAAATTCGTGTAGTACCTAAAAAAATAATTACCAAATTAAATTGCAGTTGAATTCGAGATCTAAACACTATTTTAGAAAACCGGAGCTTCATTTTTTCCCAGCAAAAAGAGGATGATATATGAGAGAATGATATATGGATAAATGAATACCTGTATAGCAGAAGTTTACAACTCGAAACCCGAATCTAGAAGATCCTTTGCTGTGGAGATAAGATCAGCACTGAGACAGCGGGTGAGTCGGTGAGCAAGACGGCGAGTTAGCTGATGACCCAGATGATGAGAGAGACGATGAGTTAGCTGATGATCCAGACGGTGGGAAAGACAAGGAGTTAGCTGATGAGTGAGAGGATGAGTGAGTGGTGTAAAAGACAATGAGTTAGATGATGAGTGAGAGGATGAGTGAGTAGTGTAGAAGAAAGGTGAGTGAGTTATCAAGAGAAAATGAGTGAGCAGTGTAGTGAGTAGTGTAGAAGAAAGGTGAGTGAGTTATGGAGAGAAGATGAGTGAGCAGTGTAGTGAGTAGTGTAGAAGAAAGGTGAGTGAATTATCGAGAGAAAGTGAGTGAGAGGATGAGTGAGTGGTGTAGAAGAAAGGCTAGTTAGTGGTGCATAAGAAAGGTAAGGAAGAATGGAGGGATAAGATGTGTTAGGAATTAAGGGCTGAGATCTTGAGGTAACTATTCATAGCTACAGTAGAGGAAGTCTAAACTTTTAAGTGTATGGATTTTAAAGAAGAAATAGGATAGAAAAAATGTTCGGAAATAACTGTATTCTACACTACGCGTTACTTCACCTCTATATTCTTTATTCGGAAGTAGGGAAAATATAATTCTCCTTTAAAATACGAAGGCAACAAACTTGTTAGAGATACACTCCTTATTTCCTCGTGGCTAGTTTTATCACATCTCTAACTAAATTTAGCATACGTGCCCCCTCGATTAATTACATTAAGTCACTAGATACACTCCTTTAAATTCCTAGATACATACCTCTAGCTAGCTAGATACACTCCTTTAAGTTTCTTGATACATACTTTTACTTAAAGATTTCCGTCCCTCTCGTTTGATCTCATTCTCCCTCGGAAAGGGGTTCACCCTATCTTTTTAGGATTTATTTTTTGTTACCACCTCCGTTCCGGTAATAAGGGGAACGGGATCAAACGAGAGGGACGGGTATAAGTTACAAGATACATACTTATACAAGATATACTCCTTTATATTATTAGATATACATACCTTTAACTAGCTAGATACACTTCTTCATGTTACGAGCTACATGTTTTTAAGTTGCTAGATACATTTCCTTAAATTACTAGATACATACCTTTATCTAGCAATATACACTTGTAAAAGTTACAACATATATACCTTTAAATTGCTAGATATACTTCTTTAAATTACTAGCAACTTTTCTTTTGTAAAAAGTAGAAAATTTTATTCATAACCACACAAAATTATATTGTTTCTTACAAAAAGAAGCGCCACCAAGTACAAACCTATCAAAAACTAAAACAATTAACCCCTCTAAGTAACAAAGTTTAGAAGCCAAACTCATTAAGTACAAGAGCAATGAACTACGCTTAACCGGTTAATCCGTTATAGCAACCATGAACCAACCATTCTATGTAGCATGTACGTATATAGTTGTTGAAGGAATTTCACCAAAAATTGTACTTAATATGAAGCTCCCTTTAACGCAAGTACACCAAATAATTGAAACATAGTGATGATGTAGCATAAGCAAAATCAGAGAGAGAGAGGGACTTGAACAGAACATACAAAGACACTTAAGGTGGGACGAATCCATGGATCAAACCATTTTCATGATGCTCATCATGTGATATAGCCAGTAAACTTGATTACATTGAATATACGGGCCCAAATCACTCACCCAAACCCAAACCGTATCGTATGATGTTGCATTAGAAGCATCAAGGGCCTAATCCAAACATCAATTCTATTAGTTTGAGTGCATGACACTGATTCAATAGTTGCAAAACTCTAAGCCACATTTGTTGTGATATGTAAATGAGTTGCAAACCTAACATGATTGCAGATCACTCATGAAAGATATTGATCAAAATCAACCAATAGCATCAACATAAACTATGCAACAACAAAACAAAACTGCAGTAAGCCAGTAAACTTGATTGATAACAGGATAGTGACCAAAACCAATCAACAAGAAAATAATCTACACAACAGCAAATCAAATATGCAGTAAGCCAGTATTATTGAATAAACAAGGCACGATTTATCAAATAATGTGACTAAATGCAAACCTGGCCAAAATTTCAAAGTTTTTGTTGATCCAATTCCAATCAAATTGAAGAATTTTAAATGAACGTAAGATGAACTCTGCATAATAAAAATAACGGTAATTTCCCGTGATACCCTCGAACTTTGGCAGATTACACAAGTTTGTAAATGGTACCTCTGTGTTTATCTGTTTCATTCCCAGAATACCCTTTTGACAAACTTCCGCCGTAACGCCGTTACTTGTATGTCTTGTGACGCCTCTTTTTTGATAGCATAACATACTCAATTATTCATGTAATTATTCATAGGAGTAACAGCGTTATGACGGAAGTTTGTCAAAGGGTATTCTGGGTACGGAAAAGGTAAACACAGGGATACCATATGTAGAAATTTAAAATGAGGGGTACCATATGTAATCTGCTAAAGTTCGAAGGTACCATGAGTATGTAGAAATTTAAAATGAGGGGTACCATATGTAATCTGCCAAAGTTCAAAGGTACCATGAGAAATTTCCGAAAAAATAAAGGAGTTATTGATACTTAATATTACTAGTTGTTGTATCGCGCGTAGTGCGCGATACCCCAAGATAGTTCAATCAATTTAGTTTGGTGTCTTTGCTACGCATGTGTTTTGGTGCGTATATCTTGCTAGCCAAGTATTGTTATATACGAAATACTTGGAGAGTAAAATTTAGATGTTTTTCACTCTCTTCGTTAATACATACTATGTATGAGTGGGCATCTAACTCAATTTTTTTTTTGTACTGCTAACAAAAGAATAATCACTTTCGTTCACATATTCCTTAACAAATCAAAGTACTCGTGCAACTTCTTTTTACGGGGACAAACATGTGTGATTTTATGATAAGCACAAATAAGTGCCATTACAATTCATAAGCACAAATCAGTAGACAAGAAATAAAAACACCGAGTGCAAATACAGGAAACGATAGTCACTATAGTCATCCACCGTCCGTTTAAACAATGGAGGCTTCCCTTCACCATAATTGGTCAAGAAAAGATGTCGGATGTCTTTCTTCTTCTGAATATCCGATGGATCACAAGACAACAATTTCTTAAATTGTAGTACAGATAAAAAAGATTGTTACCTAGAACCAAATAAATTGTTTAGAGACTATAAATATTACTCTAAATGAGTAAGAGCACAAATATATGATAACATTTGAGAGCTACATAGTATGAAGTAATTAGTAAACAAGAAATAACACTGTATATAGTTATCAGGCTGTTAATGAATAATACCAATTGCATATTTTACAACCAAACAGACAACAAAACGTGCAACAAATGTGGTTTTTTTTTTTTGGGGAGTTTGGGCAAGAGCTTAATGATTTTCAGAACCTTAAATTGATAAGCACACTCAATGATAGTGGAATGGAAGTAATGTTTCCCTCTCGATAACAACATGACAGAAAAACAGCATTATAGAGCTACTTATTTGACACCAAATCGGATGTAAAACAAGCCAGTTTTATGTGAACCAACCTGTACTGTGCTACTATCTTTGAGCCATGACGTCTACCTTATATAATGTCAATCTAGCACCATTCGCTTACTACCTGCACCATAACATGTAGCAACCGAAGGCAATTCATTTTGTAATCAAAGAATTAACCACTAATTTATTTATATAAAATACGCTTTAAATACGTTTTAAATAAAACTACTTAACCACCAACTCTACCCGAAAGAGAACTTTACTCACTAAATAATGACAAAGATGTAAAGATAAAGCAATTGCATCCCATAACAAAAGTATATGCAGGGCCGGCTAAGAGGGTGTTCAACCCGTTCAACCGAACAGGGCCCCCGATTTTAGGGGGCCCAATATTCTGAAAATCCATGTAGTTTAGATATATATTTTTTACAGCGATTATTTTGAACACTAAGAGTAACTGAGCCGGTTGGCAAGAGCATTTTATTCTAGTCAATTGGTTGTGTGTTCGATTCACAGTACCAGCCTTTTTTAGATATTATTTTATCTAAAATGAAAACCAATTAATGTGTGAAACAGTATTCGAACCCTCAACCTCAAGACCCTAGAGAGGGTGATGAACCATCTCAGCCACAATATTCTTGGTTAATTAAACAAAGTAAATAAGGATATATAGCTATAGTGTCTATCAAGTAATTTTCCAATGAAGTAAGTTTAATAGTAGTGTATTATTAGATAAACGGTTTTTACAACATTTTGGGACTTTTATTAAGATTTTTTCTCATGTATATAATTTAATATTACAAGGGCTTCTTTGTAAAATATCGAATAGCACCCCGAAAATGTCAAAGTTGGCCCTGAGCCATCACTAAGTGGTTAGTTTCATTTATTAATGACGATGAGACTTAAACATTATAAATTTTGTTGTTGTAATCAATGTAATGTATGGAAGATGAAATTTGTAGCGATTATTTTTTGTGTTTCTTTCGTATATTGTAACATACGGGGGCCTATTTTAAAGTTTCGCACAGGGCCACCAAAACTTCCCAGACGGCCCTGAGTATATGGTGTGCCCACAACAAAAGTATATGGTGTGTAGTCATGTATAACTTCATTTTATACAAAAATCGGCTGGCTTCGTATGAAATTATGAAATTGAGGAATGATGATGGTTTTTTCACGGCTTTATTCCTCCCCTAGTATGCTAAAGGTGTTCATCCCTGATTCATACTATCTAAGACCACCTATGAGGTTGACAATGAGTTGCCAAATGTAGAGCTTCATTACCATGGACATCCATTTAGGACATTATAAGTTTACTTATTAATATTCCTCAATTTTACTTGCAATAGACAAATACTTTATCAAGTAGAATTTTGGAGAAGTGTTCAGCGCTAAATAATCCGCATCATTGCAATCATAGATACGAAGAATCAGAATTTGTTACAAACCACCACTTACATAAAATCAAGGGCTTTTTACCCACTAATGACTGATATTTGATGCCGTTCAATGAGGCGCCCTTAACCTCCCACTTCCTAGGTGAAACCGTAGAGGTTTCGATCTAAGGTTAAGGGCACCTCCTTTTAACAGTGAAGTAGAACGTTCAAGTGATGATAAACAACTTTCCCACTTGATTTGTCTTATAAGAGAGAAAAAAAATGGACACATGATGCACTGACGATTTTTGATAATTCTAACGTGAAAAGGGGTAGACAAGATAAACATGAACACATTAATACCTCAAGGCGAAAGTAAATATTGTCCATATCAGGACTAACCCAAGCATTTGATTCTCACGACCTCAACGCTTCGCTAAAGATTGTGAATGTCACCCTGCATGTTATGCGTAACTCCATCCCTCCCTGGCCAATGATAAAAAGAATCAGTCATTCGCAACAAATCTAAATGAGACTATTAATGATCCATAATCCACGAGACAAACTTTATTCTAAAGCACGAGACATGCTATGTCTTCTTTTGTGTACGACTCACCAAATCGTTGCTTCTTTTATCATTGGCGTTTAGTAACCAACGTATCATTTACAACATCCTCAATAATATCATTTAGAACGGGAAACTAAATCAGTGAATCCTTAATCATTTGTAAGGGAATATGCACAACACATCAGGATCAAAGTGGTCATAATAAATCTGACATACTAAGGCAGACTTTATCCCAAGACCGAAGTTGGGTCTGAGAATCATACATGGGCCTTATGCTAAGACAACGAATAAAGTAGAGACGATTAGCTACCTCTTAAGACACAACTGCAACCCCAACTGTCATCAACATAGTGGAGATGATTAGCCGCCTCTAAATAGCTGGCTCAATCTCCTTCACAGCCTTAATTTCAAAGAAAAAGTAGCAAATAAGGTTGTAATCAAGCACATTACGATACCAACTAAGCTAACTAACAAAGAGTACAACATTGCAGTGAGCTCATGGTTTATCCCAAATGAAGAAATGGGATGCAACAAGGGCAGCACATGACCACTCAGCATAGAAACCAAAGAGATTGGATCCCAGGCCGGCAATATTCCATCACCGACATTATCAGCAATCACCTGGGAACAAAATCCCAGTTCTAACACAAAAAAATAAAGAATTTACTTATTGCTATCCAAAATAATAAGCCAGCCTCCAAAGAAACAGGAAAAGCTCCAAAAAACATACACTAACAGCAACATAAGAGTAATAATACCGAATAGGTTGGTGTCTTTTCCACCTCATACTCATTCAACTGTGCTATTTTTTTTTTAATTTTTCCGCATTTTTGACATTGACAATGCATGCTTGGGCACCAAAAAGTTGACTCGCATCTCCAATAAAGAAGGCCAACTCTCATCACATGGTATAATTTCTAATCCTAGCCAATGCATCTGGGATCCTTTAATTTACCATTCTCTGATAGTAACAATGCCTAGCAAAGTCCCGAGTAGACATATGAACTATCTCCTAACATAATTCCTTTTAGTCTACCTATGAGTTATGTACAGTGAAGCTCAAAAACTCTT
Organism: Silene latifolia; assembly: GCF_048544455.1. Lineage (NCBI taxonomy): Eukaryota > Viridiplantae > Streptophyta > Magnoliopsida > Caryophyllales > Caryophyllaceae > Silene > Silene latifolia. Next base: position 9,352,185 of record NC_133537.1, on the reverse strand, counting down.
ATAGCAACCCATCAATTTGTTTCTCTAAAAGCTCGTTATCTGGACCAAGTTTAGTGCAATCCTCACAAGGCATAATAAAGGTCAATTTTTAGACCGCCTCCACAAGGTAAAATGTAATGCAACATTCTTTGACATCCTAACTCCTAAGAGTACTTGTGGGGAAATAAGGTGGTTTGCCCATTCTTAAACTGCCTACAGTAATCTCACCACCTTTATCTAAAACATTTTCCCGCAAACTCATGCTTCAATTCTACAAGAACAAAACACGACGAATAATCACTCCATTTCACAACCGTTGACCTATATGAATGCTTCTTAATAATCATGATCTCTTAATGATAATAAGCCCTAGTATTAATTGTTTTCTATCCGATGATGCACGATCAGCTGTATTTGGTTCACCATCCGATTTCTCATCAATATACTGGCCAAACAGTGACAAAGGATTCTACGAAATTTGACCTATAACATAAAGTTATCTAAATTAAAAATCAGCACGATATTCTTATAGTGTCCAGAGCTAAGAGCAGTTCATATCAGAACCAAATTTCCCCCGAAATATTTACACTTTTAAATAAAATTGTAAAAAATCTAAACTACCATGATGCTCTAAATCTATAAAACCTCAATTTGGATCACAATAAAAAAAACATGAACCTTACTAACAAAGCTCCTTCCATTTACGTTTACACCATATTTAAAATCATCCTCAACTGATAGCGGCAAGACTAAAAAGATGACATAAAAGAACTACTATTCAAGCTAAATGGATACTCTATCTCTCTCACTTCTCTCCGATTTGAATCTCTTCCATACAACGTATTAGATGCCCCCATACCAACCAGTGCTTCATAGCACACTTATTATCTAAATAAAATGGTCATATAATAACGTATTATGAGGAGCAAACTGCATCACAACAGATTTTAAAAGGATCATTAAAGATATAAGAGAGGTTACAAGAGAACAAGTATCATTGTTTATAGTGAAATGGTCACCAACAGCAATAAAAAGGACAACTAACTAAGATGACACTCATGGATAAAGAGTCATTCTCCTTTCTTCTCTTTCAATAATTATTAGTCCAAAAAGGTTGAACTGGTCATACTCTATTGTACCGTAACATAGGCCCTGGTACAATTAAGAGCACAATATACTGTCACTTACACTAAAAAGACAGCCTTTGACATTGTTGATAAATTCAGTTTTGAAGGAAAAGTAAGATATCATTATAACAATGATGAAGCGAAAGACTGCAAAGAGTCCCTCATATGCAAACATTAGAAAGATGGCCAATTTTGATGTATAAATGTAATTGGGATACTCTTAAAAGTTAAAACTTAAAAGTACCGAAAGGTTTAGCCGATAAAGAAGTCAGAAAACAATTCTACTCCTTGTAATCGCATCTAATTACTTGAATATATGCGAGAATTACACTCAACCACAGACCCAAAATAACAGCAAACGCGGCACATTTTCATAGCCGCATTCCAGCTTTTGTACTACATAAGCCATAAATAAATATTTAGTAAAAAAAAACGAGGTTTCAAAATTCCACAAATATATAAGCAGTTGAGCACTCAAACTTTGATCACCCCCCGTATAGGAGAACTCCAACCTTGACCATATGACATCAATTTCCTATGAAATTTTCCTTAACCCCTCACCCCCACCACATCTATACAACGATCTTTGCCTTCTTCCTCCACTCATTGTCCCTCCCTCATCACCACGATACCACCTTTACATTGCTACCATGGACAGCTTTGAAAATAGCAACCGCGGAACTCACAATGTAATGTAAGTGACAGTCAGACAGTATATTGTACTCTTAATTGTACCAGGGCCTTTGTTACGTTACCATATTTGCCTTCTTCCTCCACTCAGTCTCCCTCCCCCATCACCATGACACCAACTTTACATTGGACAGACTTGTATAGAGCAGACGATGAAGCTCACAATGTTAGTCCACATACTATGATTTGCATAAAATCTTTACAATATAACACAATTTTTTTTCAGTCCTAAAAGAAGATCCTGCTCTAGAATAGTAGTAACCTTGTAAGGCAGTAAGCATAACCTGATTTCTTCCCTTCTCCACTCCGTAACTTTCTTAAACTATCTACCAAGCTAAAAACATACTCCATACATAACTCTAGTATATTTAAAACCTGAAACAAACAATAATGCAAATGCTAAAGGTTCGTGTTGTAACTCCAATAATAAATTTAGAAGTAACTGTGGGATTTATCTGTATGCATCCCTTTAAATTCAAGGATTATAACGAATAATAAAGTGATGATTACGAGTCATAAAACTAAATTGCATAAACAAAAGCATAAAGGATTATGAAATAACCTTCGATCCTAGCAAATACGGCCTAAGAACAATATCAAAGTTGTTATTCGCGTATCAGTTGCACCCAAGACTATATGAGATATGCCCTTAACTTGTTGCTAGAATCGATCCCTCAAATTTTCTGTAAATTAATTAGGGTTTTGTTTTTGTGTTTTTAGATGAGAGGCAAGGATGAGTTTGAATGATTAGGTCAAAAAAATAAGCTCCCTCTTCTTCTTATTCTAACCGGAAAAAAAAGAAGTGAGTGGGGAGTTTTTTTTTCTTTCTCATTTCGGCCCAAATCCCACCGAAATAATAAGGATTAAAATCCTTATTTTCGGTTATTCCAAAAATGTATAAAATATGTTAAATATAAATTGCCGTCTGGTGAGGATCGAACCCATAACCTCTTGGTTTGAGTACCCTTACTATTACCACTATGACACATTCATCTTGTTGAATAAATATAACCGATTACATTTAATTACGAATTAACATATTAATTAAATAGTATATGAAAAAGATAATGTATCAAATCCATAATCAACTACTACAAATCAGGAACACGTTTAATTCCCATGGAAATAACGTGCCATACATGCTTATCATAATTCAACGGTTTAGTGAGAGGATCCGCGATGTTATCATCCATCGCAATCTTGTCAATCACTATCTCCTCTTGCTCCACGTAATCACGGATCAGGTGAGCTTTCCGATGTACATGTCTAGATTTGTTGCTAGACTTTGGCTCCTTAGCCTGGAAGATGGCACCTCTATTGTCACAATAGATGGTGATCGGGTCATTCGAACTAGGAACTATCGTAAGTCCTTGTAAGAATTGACGCATCCATATCGCTTCCTTTGCAGCCTCCGAAGCGGCATAGTACTCGGATTCAGTAGTAAAATATGCTACAACACTCTGTTTGGAACTTTTCCAGCTGACCGCAACACCATTAAGAGTAAAAACGAACCCAGATTGAGATTTTGAATCATCCCGATCCGTTTGGAAGCTAGCATCTGCGTAACCGATTGCGCATAGCTTAGTATCGCCTCCATAAGTCAATACCCAATCCTTAGTCCTCTGTAGGTACTTGAGGATGTTTTTTACAGCTATCCAGTGTGTTTCACCTGGAGTCTTTTGGTACCGACTCGTCATACTCAATGCATATGCCACGTCTGGACGTGTGCATATCATGGCATACATGATCGATCCTATTGCAGATGCATAAGGAACACGACTCATGCGCTCAATCTCTTCAAAGCGTCCGTGGGATCAAACTTGCTCAACTGCATCCCAGTCGTCATTGGAAGGTTCCCCTTCTTGGAGTTGGTCATGCTGAACTTCTCAAGAATCTTATCCAAATAAGACTCCTGACTAAGTGATAACGTCCGTCGTGATCTATCTCGGTAGATACGGATTCCCAAAATACGTTATGCCTCACCCAGATCTTTCATCTGGAAATGGTTCTTCAACCATCCTTTAACCGAAGATACGAGAGGAATGTCATTCCCAATCAAAAGTATGTCATCAACATACAATATCAAGAATACAATCTTGCTTCCACTCGACTTGATATATAAGCATGGTTCCTCGACCGATCGAGTGAAACCATACTCTTTTATCACCTGGTCGAAACGATGATTCTAACTCCGAGAAGCTTGCTTAAGTCCACAAATGGAACGCTTAAGGTTGCACACTTTCTTAGGATTCTCAGGATCTATGAAACCTTCGGGTTGCACCATGTACAACTCTTCCTCCAAATAACCGTTTAAGAAGGCGGTTTTCACATCCATTTGCCAAATTTCATAGTCATGAAATGCGACAATCGCTAAGATTATCTGAATGGAATGTAGCATGACTACAGGTGCAAAAATCTCATCATAATGCAATCCGTGCACTTGAGTGAAACCTTTTGCCACTAGTCGTGCCTTATAGGTATCTGGTTGCGCGTCTACAGAATGCTTTATTTTGTAAAGCCATTTGCACTGTAGAAGTTTTACCTTATTAGGTAAATCAACTAGATCTCATACGTTATTCTCATACATGGAGTCCATCTCGGATTGCATGGCTTCAAGCCTTAGCTTTGAGTCGGAACAGGTCATGTGATAAGTGCATATTTTATACATTTTAACCCCTTATATTAGTTTGATTTTACATATCATTTAGCACTTATCAAAGTGTTTTTAAGCTAATATTGTGTTTCTAGTGCAATTGCGTGTACAAGTGTGTTTTGTAGGAAAATGAGCTAAATGAGCTAAAGTACTATAAAATGTGCCAACACTAGAAACAAGGCTAAGTATGAGACCAAGATTGGACTAAGTGTTGGAAGTGCATGGATTTTGCATGAAGAAAGTGTTGGATCAAAATGAAAATGCAAGCAAAGTCATTGTGCAAGTCAAAGCCCAAGAATTCAAGTCCAAAATGTGGTGGAAAATTTGGATGCGAAAGAAGAGCTTAGGATGCCAAAATACTTAAGATATCCTCCTTAATGCTCTTAATCACACTCATAAACAAGGCATTAAAGCACCAACTTTGGATACCTTGAACATTAAACCAAGAATTGAAGAGAAAATTAAGAGTGTGCTTAGGATGCCATTTTGGATTCCTCTACAAATTTTGCTCTCTTATTTTCTATATAAGGGGTGCTAATCACACACCTTTAGACACCATCATTCACATATATTTTTATTCCAAAATTCTCTCTAAATATTAGTAGTTTAGTTTAGTTTAGTTTAGCTTGTATTAGTTTGTTACAACATTTCTATTATCAAGTTCAAGATTTATTCCAAGTTATTTCCATTTGCAATTGTTCTTCTATTTTCATTCAAGGTAATTTTATCTTTATTTTAACTATGTTATTTATCATTTCATTTAGCATTAGTTTAGTTTATATTTTCACAATGTTAGAATAATTTACCTTTGTCTAAGTAATAAAGGAAGCCATGCATGATTAAGTAATTTGTAAATGTCAAAATAAGGATAAGTTAATATTGTATAATTGTTTCTATCACATGTTTGCACCATAATGTTTAATCTATGTTTAAAGGCCTTATTCATCGATTAAGTTTGTTCATTCGTTCTAAAGTCGAGAGGCACGGAATTGAATTAGACTAAGCATGTGTAGTAGGACGACCTAGTCATGGACGAGAGTTTCTCTAGGACCCGGTCTATGGTTGATACTAATGCCGTAAGGTGGGTATCTCTAAGCCTAAACATTTACCGCAAAATCAACTTCCTAACTTGACATAAACATTTACGTAATTAGCATGTGTGACCCGACCTCCGTAGACAATTTCTTTTTATTGTTATTTTCATTTTATTTGCATAATCAACCAATCACTCAATCAACCGCATCGACTCAAGATAAACTTCGCTCCATAACAATTAATTAATAACTCCCGTCTCCTTTGGGTTCGACCCCTAAGTACTACATTCATTTGTTGTCTAGGGTATAAATATTATCTTTGTATAGGTGTGCGATAGCCTATCAAATTTTGGCGCCGTTGCCGGGGAGACGGTTTTGTTTGCTAATTAGTTGTTGAATTTTATCTTTTTATTTTGTCTCGAGGAACACTTGTTCCTTGAGATTCATCTCACTATTTTCTTGTAGTTTTAGCGCCTATTTTGTAGGTAATAAATCTTGGCCTTACATAATGAGTTACGAATTCGTCCCACAACTCCAAGATGAGCCTTTTCCTGACTATCTTGACCGATTCTACTACTTTTGCGATAGTCTCATCTCCCTTGGACATGTCCTTGATGGGGATTACTTGGGTCATTTTGTGCTTGGTGGCATGGATTTCGAGACCCGTGGATTGGCTCTAAAATTGAGTAATGGGAGTCTCTACTACATGATTGGGCCGGAATTTTGGAATTTCTTAAATTTCATGGCTTCCTAATGTCGGGAATTAGCACGCCAATTCCATTATTGGCGCATCGAAGAGGAGCGTAAAGTTTTACATGCTCGTTTGGGAAAAAATTCTCAAGAGAAACCGAGACGACGTGAGCCTATCTTCTCTCATTTTGCTTTTTCACCTCCCCAATGTGAGTCTTTTCAATCTAATGATTTTGATTTATTGGATGATGATGATGGTCCGATTTTATCTTTTAAAATCTCCCCTAGTGTCATTCAAATAGAAAATGTAGAGACTCATGTTGATGACATTAACCCCATAGTAGATAAGTCACCTTCTACAAATGAATTTGTTGAGATTCCTTGTGATTCTAATGAGGTTTTTCCCGAGTCTTTTGACCCGCTTGACAATCCATTTGTAGAGGATGTTGTTGATCTATTCGAGAAAGATAGGGGGATAAACAATTTTGATATAGAAATTAAGTGGGATGAACCCCCTATTTTTGATGACCCTTTTCTCTTTTATTCTTTATGCCACCCATTTGAGACCATATATGATTATAATTTGTGTTCTAACGATTTATTTTATGGTCTTAAGCATGATACTCCATCTCTTGCTGACGAGTGGAGTGATACGGTGGTAATATTTGAAGTCTCTCTTGCGCCCATCGATAAGATTTATAAATTTTTACCCTTGATCTTTCATGTTTTAATCTTATCAATTGCGTACATATGTTTTCATGTTGCTCATGCACAGGTATATGATTTACTTCTAAGGGCATTGACGAGGTTTTTAGAGGATGATGGAGGATTCATTAGAAAATAACTAGTTTGTTTTGTTTTATTTTTTTCGCAATTTCATGTTTTATTAGAATTAGGAATAAATTTTAGACTAATTAGCTATTTTGAGTTGTGATTTGTAGGTGTTTGAAGAGGAGAATAAGCGTTTTAAAGGATAGCATACTACCCCATGTTGTAACCCCGTTCGGGGTCGTAACAAAAAAAAAAAAAAAAAAAAATTAAAAAAAGTCAACGGTCAACCTCGATCGGGGTTGACCACCCCGATCGGGGTCGTGACTTTCTTCCTTATTACGCGTTTTAATAAAAGACGGGATATTCTAATCTTTTCCATATGCTTCAAAAGCAAAGGACGGTACTCCTTCTCTCTATTTTTCTTCATTTCTCAGTCAAATCACATCCGAAAACCTCTATTAGCATCAAGGACAAAGTACCCACCGGAATTTTGACCCATTTTTTTGATGAGATGCTAAATGGAGGAATCCCCCAATGTTTATGCTAGCTTGGGGGAGGCTCGTTAGTCTAGTAAGTTTTCTTTGTTTTGCACTTTAGTTTATTTCTCGCAACCCATTAAATATGACCTCTTGTCCTTCTTGTTTATGTGCTTTGCGCCATTGTTATGGTTTAGTTTGGTAATTTAATTGTTGGCACATTGAGGAGAATGTTATGTTTAGCTTGGGAGGAGATTGCATTCGCATATTAGTTAGTTTGCATTTAGTTAGTATAGATTTAGTGAGAATTTTTGAAAAATTTGTGTGAATTTTTGCTTCTAATTCTTTGCTTGTCCTACTTATGCCCTCTTATTTGTCCCATTTTTGGCTTGATAGCTCTTGATTCGCTACTTTTGACGGGATATAGCATGCATGAGGATGTCTTGACATAGTAGGTGAAAGATGGAAATTAAACCAAGTAGGCTTGATCTTGACTTTTGGCAAGCTACAAAATTGGTAAGGTAGAACCTCCTTAAAGGCCATTTCATCTTTATTTGGTCTCACTTAAGTGAGTGGTAGGTCTCCTTATAGTGTGTGTTACATTAAAACGCACAAATATGGTCTTCTTTTCATCTCTTTTAAGCATTACTTTTATTTTGCTATGCATTTTTGAAGCCAAATTCACATTAATAAATTAGCCCATTTTCTATCCTCTTTCACATGTTCTTTTTCCCTAGCTATATATAAATAGCCTACCCTTGTTAAGCTAGTAGCTAAGTTCTTTTGGTGATGGGATGCTCAAAATTGGGATGATCTTTAAAATCTATATCATTGTGAAATTGGTTTGCCGGATATGTCATTGTTTTCCGGAGTTATAAAAGAAAGAATTGAAGCAAGAAAAGAAAAAAAAAAAGAATCCGAAAAGAATGAAAAGAAGAAAAAAAGAGAAAAAGAAAAAAAAAATGAAAAAGAATAAAGTGATGTAATTTGGAAGAAAGGAAGAAGAGGTTGTGTTATTAAGAGTTCTCATGTGTTTATCAACATCTTATGGAGAATTTCTCATGATTAGTAATATAAGAAGTCATTTGTCAATTTGATTTCTATTTGGGTAATTTGGGTTGGATTAAGCATCCTTTTATGGTTGTTGCTAGCTTAACCTTAGCTCCACATACCATAATTCTTTTGTTCCCCCTTATTTCCCATGTCACAAAAAGCCTTTTTCTTACCCTTTGGCTTCACATTTTGCTTGCATTTGATTGTTTTGGCTTATAATTTGATTGTTTACCATATTAGATTGCGGGCACATTTTCATGAGTCGAGGATAACTTGAGTGATTATTCACAAAAATGTCTTTTACACAAAATTGAGTTATGAGTGGATCGTGAGAGTCCGAAAGTCAAAAGATCATGCAAGAGCCGAAAAGTTTACTTGAAGTCGACCACGCTACGCCGCCGTGTAAATCTCAACCATGACTTTGCTTATCCTTATTCCCATGTTGTTTAGGGATTTGAATCATTTTGCTTGTTAGCTACTTGGGATTTGCAATGTCGAGATGATCTTGCTTGAGGACAAGCAATGACTTAGCTTGGGGGAGTTTGATAAGTGCATATTTTATACATTTTAACCCCTTATATTAGTTTGATTTTACATATCATTTAGCACTTATCAAAGTGTTTTTAAGCTAATATTGTGTTTCTAGTGCAATTGCGTGTACAAGTGTGTTTTGTAGGAAAATGAGCTAAATGAGCTAAAGTACTATAAAATGTGTCAACACTAGAAACAAGGCTAAGTATGAGATCGAGATTGGACTAAGTGTTGGATGTGCATGGATTTTGCATGAAGAAAGTGTTGGATCAAAATGAAAATGCAAGCAAAGTCATTGTGCAAGTCAAAGCCCAAGAATTCAAGTCCAAAATGTGGTGGAAAATTTGGATGCTAAAGAAGAGCTTAGGATGCCAAAATACTTAAGATGTCCTCCTTAATGCTCTTAATCACACTCATAAACAAGGCATTAAAGCACCAACTTTGGATACCTTGAGCATTAAACCAAGAATTGAAGAGAAAATTAAGAGTGTGTTTAGGATGCCATTTTGGATTCCTCTACAAATTTTGCTCTCTTATTTTCTATGTAAGGGGTGCTAATCACACACCTTTAGACACCACCATTCACATATATTTTTATTCCAAAATTCTCTCTAAATATTAGTAGTTTAGTTTAGTTTAGTTTAGCTTGTATTAGTTTGTTACAACATTTCGATGGGGCATATTCTTGCACCCGCTGACCGAGTCAACATATTGAGCAAGGTCAAAGATATCCACAAGCAAGTCAACGACTTAGACAAATTTAACTAACCGACGCAGCCTTTGTCGGCTTCTGTCACTGGTCTCGGAGACAACTAGCCAGCCGGGGCACATATCCGCGAACTCATATCCAAAACCCCTCGGCGGCGAGTCAACAGGCCCGCCGGCCTGCCATGGGTCCATCGGCCGAGGGTAGAACGATCTTTCCACCTGCTAGCCACTTGGCCACTTGGCCACTACGTGACAAAAGGTGAAAGTCTATAAATACTCCTCAACCCTCATTGAGGAAAGGATCCACAATTTAACCTAAGAATCACTATTCATCTGGTAATATCTTCCTTATCTCTCTACAATATATACTTCGCCAAGTAACAACAACTTCTCTTTAAGTTTACTGACTTGACCGTCAGAGTGAGTTCGCTCGGTCCAAAGCCGAGCCCTCAGTTTGTTCATCGTTTCAGGAGACCGAGAGGAGGATTAAACCAAAGACGTCATTCTACAAGCACGGGTGGTAACAAATAACTGCTCTGGAATTACACCCGGAACAATTGGCGCCGTCTGTGGGGAAAGATACTAGAAGCTAGTCACATTCATTCCCAAACAAAAAAAAAACACAAAACAAAAACCCACCCAAAAAGCTAAGAAGATGTCAAAACAGCCAGAAGCAATTGTGACTGACGAAACCAAACTCTGCCAAGATGATACCGTCCACAATTCTGGGGTTGTGCAGCCCTCCACCGGCCGAGTAATCCAACCGGCCAACGGGATGCCAATAATACCAGATACGCCGCTGCCCGCCGACCAAGTCACCACCATGGGACATATGGTTGATGCAGCTAAACTGAAGCTACTCCTAGACCTAATGGGTAGCACGCCGGCTCACACTGTCACAACGACAAGAGCGGCGGCACCTCAACAGGAGACCAGGGCCCAAAATGTGACTCCGAGAGACTTGAACGGAGCCCTGGAGGAAGCTGACCCTGTCAAGACGCCGGGGGAGCCCATAGTGCAAGTGGTAGACCTAAGTCCTTCCCGCACTCGCGGGAGGACAGTGTCGCCGCAGCACCGACGAGGCCTGGCCGAGTGCACATGTCAAGAAGAGCCAAACCCCGGAGTATGGGAAGTATACACCGACGGGTCCTCCACGGCGAACAGCTCAGGAGCCGGCATCCTTATCATCAGCCCAAACGGGGACAAGTTTGAGTACGCCTTGAAATTTACCTTCTCGGCCTCAAACAACGAATCCGAATACAAGGCGGTGATAACCAGAGTCGAGCTAGCTAGAGCTGCCGGGGCGGAACACATCATTTTGAAAACAGATTCACTCTTAGTGGCTAATCAAATTAGAGGAGAGTACGAGACTCGGGACGACGGGATGATAAGATACCTGGAAAGGGTAAAAGCCGACACTTCAAAATTGAAATCCTTCCAGATACAATGCATTCCCAGGTCTGAGAACAACCGAGCCGACGCTCTCTCAAAGCTTGCCAGTTCAACCATCAATTTTGATAAGCCATTGGAACACTGACAACCTCAGGAAATACTTTGTATAGCGGCGGAGGTGTCCAAAACTGTTGTTGGCACCCCAACGCGTGTATATCTAATGAGGAATGTTCCAAGTTGTCCATCAAAATAAGAGTGTCCCCCCCCCCATAGTCCTACAGAAGAAGACATGTACACAGCAGACAGCGCCAAAACCTCGATCACCTCGGCCAAAACCGGGGGTGACGGGGGAACGAGCCAAGATGCTAACATGTTTACAACAACAGTCAAAACGTAAGCTCCGTTGCCTCGGCCAAGGCCGAGAAGAGACGAGTGAAACGCGACTTGCCCTCGGCAAATTAAGCCTGAGCTTAGGAACGTATAAGCACAGTTGAGACGCAATTCTAGCCGCCTCGGCCAACCGAAGGCCTGGCAGAGGAAGCGATCAATATGTCTACAGATACGAACGCTGTCGCGCCGTAACCCCTAGTCGCCTCGGCCCACCGAAGGCCTGGCAGGGGACACAACGGTCGATACGCTAACGAACGCTGTCGCGCCGTAAACTCTAGTCGCCTCGGCCAACCGAAGGCCTGGCAGAGGACACAACGGTCGATACGCTAACATGTTCACAACAGCGGTTGGGAAGCGCAATTCCGACGCCTCGGCTAGACCGAGAGTGAAAGAGGAAGCGACCAACATGCTAACATGTTCAAGAAAAAGACGTTAAACACAGTTGAGATACGCATTCTAACTGCCTCGGCCAGGCCGAGGTAGAAACAAAAGAAGCGCTCAATTAATAACGTAAGAAGACAACTCAGACGAAGACAAGAAAAGACCTCGGCCAAGCCAGAGGCAAAATAAGCAAACTCTTATTAAAAATGATAACAGGTTACAAGTGAGGAAAATACGACGACGACGTCCCCCATAGGGATAAGCCAAAACACAACCTACCAAAGTTGTACAAAATACAAGGAAAAGAAAAGCAAAAGGTTACAGACATATCATTTAAGCGCCAAAACATGGCAGGGAGGAAAGGATTAATAATTGGCTCCCGAACAGCTGAAGATATCCGAGACGCCGGGTAAGCCTTGTGACAACCGCCCGTCTCCCTATGCCTGTTGCTGCTTGCCATCAGCGGCGTTAGCAACATCATCTTTGATGGGCAACCCGAAAGTCGTCTTGGCGATCTCGGCTTTCTCGGCGACCTCGGCCTCGGCTTTCTTGGCGGCCTCGGCCTCGGCCTCGGCGAGCCTCCGCCGCTTCATCCTCTCGGCTTCCTCCTTGGCCGCCTTAGTCTTCTCAGCAAGGGCTGCCTTCTCCGCGGCCACCTTTTCCTCCTTCTTCACCCTTACCTCCTCCTTGGCCTTCTCCTCCGCGGCTTTCTCCTTAGCTTCGAGCTTTTTATCAAACAGCTCGTCAAATTTGTCCCACGGAAAGGAGCCATCAAGAGGGAAGAGCTCCCCAATCACTTCCCTGGCAGCTTCTTCGGCCAGGTCCCGGTATTGGGCGCACATGTTAGGGAGGATAACGGTTTGGAGCGTCTCAATGTCCTCCTCCCTTTGGGTGATGATAGCATCCTTGTTCCGGACCACCTTCCCTTGGGCCTGAAACATGCCCCTCCATTCGTCCCTCTGCGTACGGTAAAGGTCGGCGTGCTTCTGAACGAGGTCACGCCCCTCCAGCAGCTTAGCAGCTTCAGCCGCCGCAGCCTCTGCCTTGGCTCTCTCAGCAAGGACCTCCTTTTCAGCATCCTCCCTGAGTTTTCTCTCAGCGCGGACTGCCTCCTCAGCCTCAGCCTTGGCCCTCTCGGCTTCCTTGTTCGCAGCGTCGAGTTCAAGCCCGAGCCGCTCAAGCTGTGGGGCAGCTTCAGCAATGGCCTTCTCTTGCTCCACAATAAGAGCACCGTCCGTATCAACCCACTTCGACAGCAACCTGGCCAAACTTAGGCCCTCCGACTTAATCTGTAAAGGGGTAGGCTGAGGGCAGGAGGTGACAACGGTGGCATCTTGACCACTTGCCTGCGCAGTTTTCTTCTCGGCACGCCGTTCAATAGCGTGACCGGTAGACGGCAGTGGTTGATCTACAAAAAATTCAATTAAAGCATCCGTGTCAACATACATGGACATACTAGAGAGCCTGTCATCAGGAACGCCTAATGAACCGGCTAAGTCTGAGCCACAGGATAGATCTGTACCATGCTTGGCTTTCTTGCTCGGAGGACGCATTTCCTTGCCGCAGATTGCAGCGATGCAAGAGCGAGCTTGAAGCATCAGCAGCAGGGGTAGGTTCTTTCCTTTTACGGACAAGGGGAGACCCCTCCGCATCGGAGTCCCCCCCATTGGTAATGTCAACGATCACCACCGTCTCCTTCTGGACTGAAGGGATGGGAGGTGGAACTGATGTCGACGCCGTCGCCGCCGAAGACTTTGTTTTCCGCGTTCGGCGCGGCATGTTACTAGCAACCTTCGCCTGGGCCGCCTCCACATTCAAGCCTTTCAGCTGCTGATCCATGAGATCATTCGGCGACGTTCTGCGATCACGGGCCAGAGCCTTAGGATGCAAATCAGCAACGGTCTTATCCTTGTGCAGCCCCATTCTCCGGAGGATATCCTCAGACAGGTCCGGTCCAAAGTGGTCTGCAAAGGAAACAAAGCAAGAGTTAAGTAGAAGAAGTAAATCAAAGTTCAAGAAACGGAAACATTGAGAGTAGAGATGGGCCTCACACCGACCCCACTCACCCTGTGCTAGGGCCGGTATGAGGCCGACATGGCAGAGCAGCTCATCCTGAAGAATGATCTATGTCGGGGGAATCCATCTCTTCGGCACCCCATTCTTCTCCGCCTCAAAAAGCCTCATCGCCAGCTTCTCATCCGCATTAAGAGGGACCTTGTTGGCGTCCATCTTAAGCTTACTCCGGGTGACCCATTTCTCACGCTCCGCCTTACTCTCGCACCGCAAATTAACTTGGTGCTGGAAGGACCGGGGCAGCGGATAGTCATCCGGCACCTCAACGTACACCCACCGATATTTCCAGTCCTTGCAGGAGGAAAGCTTATCAACGGAGACGTAACCCGGCTCCATTTGCACGCTGTACCATCCGACACGACCGGGAAATGACGGCCGAAGGTGGTGAAGCCGACGGAATAAATTAACCGTTGGGACCTCCCCCTTGAAGAGACAGAGCCAGACAAAGCCGACTATGGTCCTAATAGCCAACGGGTGCAGCTGGGCCACGGCGACGTTCATGGCTCTAATGATGGCCATAACGTAATCATTCAGCGGAAACCGGAGCCCGTACTCCAGGTGCCGGGTGTATACGCCGGTGCAACCCGGGGGAGGGCAACAGACGGCCTGACCCTCCTCAGGGATAAAAATTTTGTATCCCCCGCCGAAGTAGAAATGGCCCTCGAAAAGTGTTTCGCCGGAGCAACTGGCGAACTTATGGGTCCACGCGCGGTCAGGGCAGACCTTACAGACGTCGCCGTGATCCATGATGTACTGCCTCTCATCACCAGAAGGAATCCTTTCCTCACCGTCATCATCAAAGTCTTCATCAGCTTCGTCATCATCCTCCCAACCCTCCAAAACTTTCAGGTCAACTTCGGGAGAAGGAGACCTAGGACCCTCGGACCTTAGCGGCACGGCGGCCAGTGCCTCCTCTTCATCAAGACGCGACGGGGAACCCCCCGGCGCACGGTTACTAGGCCCGGCATCAGTAGAAGACATGGTAGCAACAATTACTTAACAAAATAAGAGATTGAGAAAAATTTGTTTGTTTACCTTGAAGAAAAGCACTAGCCGAAGTAACGACTCTGAAGATTAGAAGAAAAAAAAAGCCCTTGAGAGTTTAGAGAGAAGAAAATTTTAGAGAAAATGAAATTGGTGGCCAATTTCAGGGACTAACTGCCCTATTTATAGGGGAAAGCCCATGAAGATGGACCAATCAGGGCACAGCCCATGAAACGTCAGCCAATCAGCGAACAGACACGTGTCAGACATGCGACCACGGAATGTCAATCGTTGCAACAGTTGAACGTCAATCAATGCAACAGTGACCAAGCGTCTTCAACACGCCCCTTCATATCTCTCTGCCTATTCATCTTCCTCAAAAAATTCCTAAGTATCTGATCTCCGCCGGCCACATGATTAACCAAGCTAGGTAGCACCGGCCGGGGGCAATCAAAAACAACCGGCACTCCCAACCCAGGTCTCGGCCAGCGTCACTTTCTTTTCCACATCGGATGCCCTTTACACATCCATGTGGACGGGGGATATGGTACGGCTTAAGCAGAACCAAGCCGAGGTAGAAGAGGCCGAGAAAGAAAATTTTTACTTACGCGGAATATACGCTCAACATACATCGGAGCCCATACCACGGCATAGACTACGCTGGGGGCAAATTGATGGGGCATATTCTGCACCCGCTGACCGAGTCAACATATTGAGCAAGGTCAAAGATATCCACAAGCAAGTCAACGACTTAGACAAATAACTTAACCGACGCAGCTGTCGGCTGTCACACTGGTCTCTACCGAGACAACTAGCCAGCCGGGGCACATATCCGCGAACTCATATCCAAAACCCCTCGGCGGCGAGTCAACAGGGCCCGCCGGCCTGCCATGGGTCCCTCGGCCGAGGGTAGATAGATCAGTCTTTCCACCTGCTAGCCACTTGGCCACTACGTGACAAAAGGTGAAAGTCTATAAATACTCCTCAACCCTCATTGAGGAAAGGATCCACAATTTAACCTAAGAATCACTATTCATCTGGTAATATCTTCCTTATCTCTCTACAATATATACTTCGCCAAGTAACAACAACTTCTCTTTAAGTTTACTGACTTGAGCGTCGGAGTGAGTTCGCTCGGTCCAAAGCCGAGCCCTCAGTTTGTTCATCGTTTCAGGAGACCGAGAGGAGGATTCAACCAAAGACGTCATTCTACAAGCACGGGTGGTAACAAATAATTGCTCTGGAATTACACCCGGAACAATTTCTATTATCAAGGTCAAGATTTATTCCAAGTTATTTCCATTTGCAATTGTTCTTCTATTTTCATTCAAGGTAATTTTATCTTTATTTTAACTATGTTATTTATCATTTCATTTAGCATTAGTTTAGTTTATATTTTCACAATGTTAGAATAATTTACCTTTGTCTAGGGAATAAAGGAAGCCATGCATGATTAAGTAATTTGTAAATGTCAAAATAAGGATAAGTTAATATTGTATAATTGTTTCTATCACATGTTTGCACCATAATGTTAATCTATGTTTAAAGGCCTTATTCATCGATTAAGTATGTTCATTCGTTCTAAAGTCGAGAGGCACGGAATTGAATTAGACTAAGCATGTGTAGTAGGACGACCTAGTCATGGACGAGAGTTTCTCTAGGACCTGGTCTATGGTTGATACTAATGCCATAAGGTGGGTATCTCTAAGCCTAAACATTTACCGCAAAATCAACTTCCTACTTGACATAAACATTAACGTAATTAGCATGTGTGACCCGACCTCCCTAGACAATTTCTTTTTATTGTTATTTTCATTTTATTTGCATAATCAACCAATCACTCAATCAACCGCATCGACTCAAGATAAACTTCGCTCCATAACAATTAATTAATAACTCCCGTATCCTTTGGGTTCGACCCCTAAGTACTACATTCATTTGTTGTCTAGGGTATAAATATTATCTTTGTATAGGTGTGAGATAGCCTATCATCATGGCACCTTTATAGGTAGCGGGTTCATTACTCTCTAGGAGTAAAACGTCATTCTCCTCGACCATACCAATGTATCTGTCCGGAGGATTAGAGACTCTACCCGACCTCCTAGGTTCCTCAGGAATATTAACCGTATCATCAGTTGGAGGAACAACTTCCTCCATCCATTCCACGGTTGTTGGTTCTTGAATCTCCGACAGCTCGAAGGTTCTATTACTTGTCTTGTTCTTGAGAATTTCTCTCTCTAAGAACGTCGCACTAGCCGCAACAAATACTCGATGTTCGGTAGGCAAATAGAAGTAATGACCAAATGTTCCTTTTGGATAACCTATAAAGTATGTCTTGACCGATCGCGGGCCGAGCTTATCCTCGTGTCTCCACTTGACATAAGCCTCGCAGCCCCAAACCCGAATAAAGGACAAGTTAGGGACCGTTCCCCTCCACATTTCATATGGAGTCTTGTCGACAGCTTTAGTCGGACTTCGGTTAAGTATAAGAGCAGCTGACAAAAGAGCAAAACCCCACAATGAATCAGGTACTACCGTGTGACTCATCATGGATCGAACCATATCAAGTAAAGTTCGATTTCTGCGTTCGGACACACCATTTAATTGAGGTGTTCCAGGTGGAGTTAACTGCAAAACGATTCCACAGTCTTTAAGGTGTTGATCAAACTCATTTGAAAGATATTCGCCACCCCGACCTGAACGAAGTGCTTTAACCTTTCTACCCAGTTGTTTCTCAACCTTATTCTGGTATTCCTTGAATTTCTCAAAGGACTCACTTTTATGCTTCATTAAGTAGACATATCCGTATCTACTCAAATCGTCCGTAAAAGTGATAGAATATCTATAGCCATCTCTAGCGGTAATTGACATAGGTCCACAAAAATCAGTATGTATGAGTCCTAATAGGTCACTAGCGTGCATTCCAACACCTTTGAAGGAAATTCGAGTCATTTTGCCAATGAGACATGATTCACACGTGCCATATGTAGAAAAATCGAATGCGGGAATAGTCCCTTTATCGACGAGTTTCTTTACACGTTTTTCATTTATGTGTCCCATTCGACAATGCCATAGATAGGTTTGATCTTTCTCACCAACCTTTAATTTCTTATTATTCATGTGTAATATTTCCTTGGTTTGATCTAAGATGTAAATTCCATTCATTGAAACTGCTTTGCCATAAATCATTTCATTGAAAGAGAAAATACAGCTATTATCCTTTATTGAAAATGCAAAACCGTCTTTAGCAAGTACGGAAACAGAAATAATGTTCTTAGACAAACTGGGTACATAGTAACAGTTATATAGAAATAACTCAAAACCACTAGGGAGTTGGATTATGCATGTTCCCTTCAAGACTGCAGCAACTCGTGCTCCATTCCCGACTCGCAGGTCCACATCACCCTTTTCGAGAGGTATGATGTTCTTTAGGCCCTGCAAATGATTACACAGATGAGAACCACAACCAGTATCAAGTACCCAAGTTCCGAAACTTGCATGGTTAATCTCAATCATATGAATATAAGATGACATACCAACAGGAACGACGCGGCCTGCTTTGATGTCCTCACGGTAGACGGGACAGTTCCTTCTCCAATGTCCAGTCTTGTGATAATGGTGGCACTCTATGTCACCGCCCTTGCTCTTTGCCTTGCCTTGTGAGCCACTAGTCTCACCAAGCCCACTCATACCGTTTCCTGGCTTCTTGAATTTTGGCTTACCTACAGTTAGGTCGCCTGGAGCTTTGCCCTTACCTTTACCCTTGTTGGAAATCGTGAGAACGTCCTGCTTCATGCTCCCACTCAATTTCATATCCTTCTCAGTCTGTACGAGAAGTGAGTGTAGCTCATGAGGACTTTTCTTTAAGTCATTCATATAGTAGTTCGCCCTGAAAAAGGCAAAACCATCGTGAAGAGAATGAAGCATTCGGTCAATGACTATGCTCTCACTGATTTTGCAATCAAGTTGTGACACCCTCATTTATTGCGGAAAAGTAAACACGTAATTCTACAGAAAAACTGGTAGGATATGTTTGTAATTGGTTCAACTAGCCAAAAACCTGTAATTTCAAAAAAATTTCTAAACCAATCACAACATTTCCAACATTCCCAGAAGCGGGTGCCAAAACCTGCAATGCTAATGAACTACTTTACATACATAGCTAATGATAAGAAAAAGTAAAGATACAAACCCAAAATAGAAAAGGGAGACATATGTCCCTAAAATGTATGTGACATAAAAAGGGTTTAAGGGTCACAATGAAATAAAACCAGCCTAGGTCCCAAGGTTACTTTGCTCGCTAGCTCGTCCATGTACCCCATATATGCATCACCTACCTGTCATTCGCATTTTATACAAATACGAAAGCCACAGTCAGTGGGGAGTAACTCCGAGTTCTCCCAGCCACGAAATGTCATAATTAATATAACATGTAAACATGAGAATATGAATATGAATAACACACAGCCTTAGCATATAGATGCTAGACAATCGTGCTTATCATGTGAACAACAATATAACAACACATAGTCCTAGCATGTGAATACTAGACCGACTCATACTACACTGTCATGTGAATCACATAACATCCAGGAATCCAAACTCTATCAACCATAGCCGGCTTGCATCTCACCTTCTATGATTCATAGAATCACCATACAAGAAAGGGCAATATATCAAAGACAGGCATAAGTTCTTAGTACGGTCAATAGTCACTTTGTAACTCGAGTCTATACCACGAGGTAGGGAAGGTAATCGAACCGGTATCTTGGCTCAGCGGTTACTATTAAGAAAACATGGCCAAGAGACAACACAACCCTAGCCTAAAATCTGCGCAGACCTAGACATGCGGATACACACCACCGCACCCAAGACTCACAACTTTTTTTAAAACAAAGTGAAGTGAGTACCCTAAGGACACCACCGAAGGGTTGGCTAGTACTTAAGCTGACCCCATACTATCAAAATAAGTACCTGAGGTCATGCCCCAACTTGGATAAACATCCACTAGTCAGGAACACAAAGGCTATCAAGCAGTGAACATATACTCGTCAAAGACTATAAAGACCTATCTATGATGGAGGCCGAAATACTCACCTAGGACCTAGTCCCACTAGTCCCAAAAATATTTTAGCCCACACCACACATAACTCACCACACAAGTCAAGTAAGACACCCACTTAACCTTAAGAGGGCAAAAAGTCCTACTTATCAATATGAATTCTAACATTCTATCATGTGAAAGGCTATATAATATTGTCTATTCAGCAGATAAACCAACAGTTCCTCAATAAGTATTCAATACTAATTTCCAATCCTAGCAATTATAACAATATTTAAGGCTTTAGGGGAAACTAGGGCCATTTCTACAAAATAAGAAGCTATTTAAATTCAACTAACTAAATAAGAAGCTATTTAAATTCAATTAACTACACATGTGAAATAGAGATATAATAAATGGCCTAAAACAAGAAAAAGGTCGATTATCTAATTCATTCAACCGAATTTTTACCCGCAACCCCAGCTACACTGCGACAGTGCGGTCAAATTGCGGCTGACCAATCACTCAATTAACTGACATCGCATCAGTTAAAGGGACTAAGGCTCAGTTTTCGGCACAATCAACAAAACATTACAACTACCATCATAAGAATAATTTTACCATCAACACTATATTTACTACTAACATTACTCATTTCATAAAATTACCCATATGCTACTTATACTAAATATAACATTCACAAAATCATACAAAAAGCAAAGAATGTGACATTTATTCGTCGAGTAACTCGGAATAGTTACCTTACGCTAGCAAAGAGACAAGTAATAAACTTGAGAAAGCTTCTAAAACCCAAAATTACTCTTCCTCTTCAACCACATATGAGCCACCTAAAATAATTATGTGAAGGGACGATATTAACGAATTATCTTTATATAAAATATGAGACTAAAACTAATTTAATTATATTTTAAATAAACCAAACTAGCGTCAAAACAATTTATAGACACGGCTCAAAAGTTATAATGACAACCTCAAACTCGGCCTAACCACCAACTACACATGGCCTCAAACTCATGAATTAGCTAGGCCATTTGCCTAGGCCACGCCAAGCCATTGCCAGGCCACGCTAAGTCATTGCCAGCCACAAAGAGCCACGTAACTCAATACCATTATCTAATCTCCATTTCATTGTTATAGTACCAAAGATTCAAGGAATCATGTTCAACCCACAAGAGTATAAATTCTAAGCTACTCACCCACTTATACCATGGTCAAGGAATACGACCACCAAGAACGTTACCAAAGATACTCCACTCCTTAGTACAACCTCAAGCTCCCCGGGCCAAGTAAAAATCTATACTCTAAACCTTAGCATAATAAATGAAGTACGAGAACCCTCGTCATCTTATTCTTTATAGGACCAATACAAATTCAATTCAAAACCTTATTGTTTCCCATCATCATCTACCCATGTCCATTTTGCAAAGCTAACTAGTAATTGCCACTATAATCTCCCACAATAAGATCACCTTAAAGCAAGCTAGAACATATAAACTACAACAATCCTAATCATCTAATTCCATATAACCATGTAGCCATAAGACTAGAATTCACTTCAAACCAAAAATGTGACGGTCTCAAATACTACAACAACCATTTATCCAATTCATACAACCAAATTTCAGTCCATTGGGTCCTCATTTCAGCCGTGTAAAATAGTCTACTTGGCCTGCAAATTCTCGCCCAAAACAGTCCTCATAAACACCATATAACCATGCCCCCCCTCCCCTCTACGGATCTTACTCTTGTCCAAAATGTACCACCAAAACCATGTTTAATCACCCAAATCAACCACCATATCCCCTACTTGACATTCCCAAACAGCCCATACCAGACCGTGTAACCCGTAACTAACCCATAAGCGGCCTGCTCAAAGTGGATCAAAAACAGTCCAAAGATCTGACTACTTAAAACCGCGCCGAGACCACAAAAACCGTACTCGATCGTCCTCAAAACAGTCCTAAAACAAATCCTAGAAACGCATACAACCCAATGACAACAAAAATTACAACACTAAAATCCAAAATCCCAAAAAAATCTCATCTCGGCTATGGTGAACTAACAAATTCAATAATTTGCTCAACAAACAAAGACAACCTCCTGAACTATCGAGTCAATGCCTCAATTTACAAATCATACGCACCAAATAATCTTGTCCACTAGGCCTTAATTTAATAATGTCTCCCACAATTTATGTCAAACCAAATTGCCTACGCCAATCATCTTACGGTTTACATCTAGTATAATATACTTAGCACTCCCAATCACCTTGTAATTCTTTTCGTGACCCAAATTAATTGTCTCAGAAACTAAATTAAAACAATATTCGTAAACAACTCTAAGCTATACCATTGGTATTAACCCGTCTCACAACTAATTAACTTAACAATAGGAAATATAATAGCTAGTATTATAAATAATTCGAGTATCCTATCACCGTTACCTTTAACTCTCGAATTCCCGAGTAAAAACGCCCAAAGCACGAGCCTTTCTTCGCTTCAACTAAAAAGGAGGAAAAACGAGTTAATTAAGACAAGAAATCGAGTTGTCATTTAAGACGGTATTTTCGAACTTCTACAAAATAGAAGATTTCTTACCTTAAAAGAACGAGGAAAGGACGAGGAAGCTAATGGTACAAAAATTATCGAATTTGGTTGAGAAAGGAGGCGGGATCTGAGGTTTTAAGGTCGGGATGAAAATGGAATTGTTCCATTGTTGTTGTTTGCTTTGCTGCGTGAAAACAAGGAAGGGGAAATGAAGTTGGGGGGTGGGGACGGTACGTAGTAATAATAATAAAAGAATGACGAGCTTGCTTGCCTGCTATATATTATACGTACGTTTCTTCATCGTTAAGTAATTTCACTCGTTTTTAAAATCGTCTCGAGTTAAATAGAAGCGATTTTAGTAAAGTTTTTCAGTAATAAAACGGAATTAATAAATAAATTTAATGAGTGAAAATAAAATAAACTCAGCTAGTTAACGGAAATAATACGATATCAGCTTGAATCAGAATTATTAGCGATTTTTACGAAACTAACGGATATTAATAAAAATTGCTATTTTAGTGAAATAAGCTCAAAATAGCTAATTGGACGGTTTTGTTCCCAAAATCCATCTCGGGTTCACTTAAAACAACTTTCATAAGGACTCGTACGGAAACGGAAATTATTAAATAAATAAACCCGAACTAATTTCAATAAACTCGAACTAACTTTAAATAAACTTATTAATGATTATTAAAATTAACGTATCGAATTATGATGAAATTAATTAATTAGCTAAGCATATATATATAAATCGCTAAATGATGTAATTAAATTCGAAATAGCAATTAAAAGAATTTTATCCAACTTAATAAAATACGGGGTGTTACAATCACCCCATCTTTTAAAAAGTTTCGTCCTCGAAACTTGAAAGTATAAATGAAAAGTTATATAAATAAAACTGGAATTGGAATCAGTAACCAAAACATTTTAAAGGTTATTTATCGTAAGAATCAAAATTCTTTCAAGAGATTCAACTAAGATTTTCCGACAGAACCAGACTCTCATCAGAGGAACGGAAGTGTCCTCGTTACGTATTCAAGAACATCTCATTCCAAATCAAAGATAAGGTCAAAAAGTAAATCATTTGAATGAATCAAAAATCAAAATGCTTTCAAAAACATTTATAGAGAGTTTTCAAAAATATAAGTCTCATTCATGGAACGGAATTGCCCTTGTCGTGCACACAAGAGCGCTAACTTTCCAAGTCGAGACAAATTTAAAACAAAAATTATTCGGCGACGACAAGCGTAGAACGAGTTATCAAACGTTTCCAATAACTAGTTCTAACATCCGATCAACGTTAAAATCAAAATAAGAGAAATGTAATCTACTCAAATTTTCTTTTGCAAAAAGCCAAAATAGAAATAAAGGTTTCACCTTTAAACTAAAAAGGGAGTTAAATTCCTGAAATATAATATTAAACTTTGACAAAGAAGTCATAAATAGATCAAAGTTAACAGAAATTGGATAAAATTTAAAGAAATCTCGGGTTTAGCGATTAAAATCATGATAAAGAAGTCTATACACAAGGAACAATTAGAGAGTTTAATCGAATTTTCATTTTCCAAATCTATACAAGTGGGGGAAATTTTGTAATGGTAACATAAATTTTTAACAACTAACCAAAAATAGTAGTTTGAAATATTTAGAAATTGTGTGAAATGAAAAGTAAGTTAGGCATCATAGATACAAGTATGCTAAGAGGGTTCAAGCTTAACCAACAGAAGAGCTATAATGACTTTCATAGGGTAAAAATTGAAGTCAAAATTACAAGGATGTTAAAAGATAGAGTTTCCCAAGATACGAGTGTCAAACTTAAAGGAGGAGCAAGATGAAGCGAGGAAAGGAGGTATGAACGGTAACGCTCATGATCAAGGAGAAAGGGAAATTAGACAACAAGGAAACGCCTATTAGGGTATTGTACCTTCATGACAAAACGACCAAATCACATTCCCAATCTATACGGGATTGTTAACATCTAAAAATGGGTTTTCTTCCAAATTCATATTCTAAACTTATCTCATGTTTATCCTAGGGTGACGACGCTCAACCTACTAAGCTTTCAAATCCCCAAACATAAACAACAAAGCCAAGTTCTATAACTTTTAATTACATAGGCAACTCATTCCTAACACAAATAATCCACCAATCAATTATACTCACTTTATCAAGGAACTAGGTATAAGAATCACTAAGTATGTCTCATCACCTTACCTATGTCTTTCCATCATCAAATCCTCTCAAAACCAGGAAAGGGTCAAACACAAACAATCTTCTCAAAAGTCGAATTTCCAACCAAGGTCAACATTCCTCAAAAGAAAGAGAACTATCTAAAAGGCGTTAAGGGAGGATTAGCAAGGGTGAAAGGACAAGTTGGGAGGATACAAATGTAACTTCCTAGGAAGAAGAAAAGAGGGTTTAGACGAAGGATAGGCACCAAGAGGTAAAGAGTAAGGCAAGATACACAAAGAATAAGGAACATCTTCGAGGAAGAAAAAGCATTCTTCAATACTTGAACAAATCTTCAATCTTCAGCAATAGGCACCAAACCTTGATCTTCGTAAATATAAGTGTCCTTTCAATGGAACGGAGATACTCTTGGCGATCACTCAAGAACATCAATATTCCAATTCAAAGACATAAAAATATATTTTTACACCAACAAATGATAAAACTAATTATCAGACGTCTCCAATAACAAGCTTTAACACTAATTGACGTTAAAACCAGTGAAAAACATTAAAATATTTTCAAAACCTTTAGTTCAATTTTTTTTTTTATAATAAGGGTAATAACTCTATTAGCTATAGATAAGCTCACGGTCATTGATCTAAGAACGCAACAATTATTAAATGACAATCAACAAACAGGTTAGTACCTAACAAGGAGCAAACACAAAGAGACTACAACATAAGATCCTAAATCTACCCATCCTACCCATCTCTCAAGTTTATTATTTTAAGGTCAAGTTATTTATATTGGGGTGCACAACGTGCGTCGGAGCAAATATGCTCGATACCAACCGTGACACCCTCATTTATTGCGGAAAAGTAAACACGTAATTCTACTGAAAACGGTAGGATATGTTTGTAATTGGTTCAACTAGACAAAACCTGTAATTTCAAAAAAAAATTTCTAAACCAATCACAACATTTCCAACATTCCCAGAAGCGGGTGCCAAAACCTGCAATGCTAATGAACTACTTTACATACATAGCTAATGATAAGAAAAAGTAAAGATACAAACCCAAAATAGAAAAGGGAGACATATGTCCCTAAAATGTATGTGACATAAAAAGGGTTTAAGGGTCACAATGAAATAAAACCAGCCTAGGTCCCAAGGTTACTTTGCTCGCTAGCTCGTCCATGTACCCCATATATGCATCACCTACCTGTCATTCGCATTTTATACAAATACGAAAGCCACGATCGATGTGGGGAGTAACTCCGAGTTCTCCTCCCACGAAATGTCATAATTAATATAACATGTAAACATGAGAATATGAATATGAATAACACACGCCCTTAGCATATAGATGCTAGACAATCGTGCTTATCATGTGAACAACAATATAACAACACATAGTCCTAGCATGTGAATACTAGACCGACTCATACTACACTATCATGTGAATCACATAACATCCAGAATCCAAACTCTATCAACCATAGCCGGCTTGCATCTCACCTTCTATGATTCATAGAATCACCATACAAGAAAGGGCAATATATCAAAGACAGGCATAAGTTCTTAGTACGGTCAATAGTCACTTTGTAACTCGAGTCTATACCACGAGGTAGGGAAGGTAATCGAACCGGTATCTTGGCTCGGTTTACTATTAAGAAAACATGGCCAAGAGACAACACAACCCTAGCCTAAAATCTGCGCAGACCTAGACATGCGGATACACACCACCGCACCCAAGACTCACAACTTTTTTTAAAACAAAGTGAAGTGAGTACCCTAAGGACACCACCGAAGGGTTGGCTAGTACTTAAGCTGACCCCATACTATCAAAATAAGTACCTGAGGTCATGCCCCAACTTGGATAAACATCCACTAGTCACGAACACAAAGGCTATCAAGCAGTGAACATATACTCGTCAAAGACTATAAAGACCTATCTATGATGGAGGCCGAAATACTCACCTAGGACCTAGTCCCACTAGTCCCGCTTGAATATTTTAGCCCACACCACACATAACTCACCACACAAGTCAAGTAAGACACCCACTTAACCTTAAGAGGGCAAAAAGTCCTACTTATCAATATGAATTCTAACATTCTATCATGTGAAAGGCTATATAATATTGTCTATTCAAAGAGATAAACCAACAGTTCCTCAATAAGTATTCAATACTAATTTCCAATCCTAGCAATTATAACAATATTTAAGGCTTTAGGGGAAACTAGGGCCATTTCTACAAAATAAGAAGCTATTTAAATTTAACTAACTAAATAAGAAGCTATTTAAATTCAATTAACTACACATGTGAAATAGAGATATAATAAATGGCCTAAAACAAGAAAAAGGCCGATTATCTAATTCATTCAACCGAATTTTTACCCGCAACCCCAGCCTGCGACAGTGCGGGTCAAATTGCGGTGACGACAATCACTCAATTAATCGACATCGCATCGCTTAAAGGGACTAAGGCTCAGTTTTCGGCACAATCAACAAAACATTACAACTACCATCATAAGAATAATTTTACCATCAACACTATATTTACTACTAACATTACTCATTTCATAAAATTACCCATATGCTACTTATACTAAATATAACATTCACAAAATCATACAAAAAGCAAAGAATGTGACATTTATTCGTCGAGTAACTCGGAATAGTTACCTTACGCTAGCAAAGAGACAAGTAATAAACTTGAGAAAGCTTCTAAAACCCAAAATTACTCTTCCTCTTCAACCACATATGAGCCACCTAAAATAATTATGTGAAGGGACGATATTAACGAATTATCTTTATATAAAATATGAGACGGAAACTAATTTAATTATATTTTAAATAAACCAAACTAGCGTCAAAACAATTTATAGACACGGCTCAAAAGTTATAATGACAACCTCAAACTCGGCCTAACCACCAACTACACATGGCCTCAAACTCATGAATTAGCTAGGCCACTACCTAGGCCACGGCCAAGCCATTGCCAGGCCACTGCCAAGCTGTTGCCAGGCCACAGCAGGCCACGTAACTCAATACCATTATCTAATCTCCATTTCATTGTTATAGTACCAAAGATTCAAGGAATCATGTTCAACCCACAAGAGTATAAATTCTAAGCTACTCACCCACTTATACCATGGTCAAGGAATACGACCACTGAAGAACGTTACCAGCATACTCCACTCCTTAGTACAACCTCAAGCTCCCGGTCAGAAGCCAAGTAAAAATCTATACTCTAAACCTTAGCATAATAAATGAAGTACGAGAACCCTCATCATCTTATTCTTTATAGGACCAATACAAATTCAATTCAAAACCTTATTGTTTCCCATCATCATCTACCCATGTCCATTTTGCAGGCTAACTAGTAATTGCCACTATAATATAATCTCCCACAATAAGATCACCTTAAAGCAAGCTAGAACATATAAACTACAACAATCCTAATCATCTAATTCCATATAACCATGTAGCCATAAGACTAGAATTCACTTCAAACCAAAAATGTGACGGTCTCAAATACTACAACAACCATTTATCCAATTCATACAACCAAATTTCAGTCCATTGGGTCCTCATTTCAGCCGTGTAAAACAGTCTACTTGGCCTGCAAATTCTCGCCCAAAACAGTCCTCATAAACACCATATAACCATGCCCCTGCACTCCCCTCTACGGATCTTACTCTTGTCCAAAACAGCCACCAAAACCATGTTTAATCACCCAAATCAACCACCATATCCCCTACTTGACATTCCCAAACAGCCCATACCAGACCGTGTAACCCGTAACTAACCCATAAGCGGCCTGCTCAAAGTGGATCAAAAACAGTCCAGTACAGCTACTTAAAACCGCGCCGAGACAGCCACCAAAACCGTACTCGACTGTCCTCAAAACAGTCCTAAAACAGTCCTAGAAACGCATACAACCCAATGACAACAAAAATTACAACACTAAAATCCAAAATCCCAAAAAAATCTCATCTCGGCTATGGTGAACTAACAAATTCAATAATTTGCTCAACAAACAAAGACAACCTCCTGAACTATCGAGTCAATGCCTCAATTTACAAATCATACGCACCAAATAATCTTGTCCACTAGGCCTTAATTTAATAATGTCTCCCACAATTTATGTCAAACCAAATTGCCTACGCCAATCATCTTACGGTTTACATCTAGTATAATATACTTAGCACTCCCAATCACCTTGTAATTCTTTTCGTGACCCAAATTAATTGTCTCAGAAACTAAATTAAAACAATATTCGTAAACAACTCTAAGCTATACCATTGGTATTAACCCGTCTCACAACTAATTAACTTAACAATAGGAAATATAATAGCTAGTATTATAAATAATTCGAGTATCCTATCACCGTTACCTTTAACTCTCGAATTCCCGAGTAAAAACGTCCAAAGCACGAGCCTTTCTTCAGTCTTCAACTAAAAAGGAGGAAAAACGAGTTAATTAAGACAAGAAATCGAGTTGTCATTTAAGACGGTATTTTCGAACTTCTACAAAATAGAAGATTTCTTACCTTAAAAGAACGAGGAAAGGACGAGGAAGCTAATGGTACAAAAATTATCGAATTTGGTTGAGAAAGGAGGCGGGATCTGAGGTTTTAAGGTCGGGATGAAAATGGAATTGTTCCATTGTTGTTGTTTGCTTTGCTGCGTGAAAACAAGGAAGGGGAAATGAAGTTGGGGGGTGGGGACGGTACGTAGTAATAATAATAAAAGAATGACGAGCTTGCTTGCCTGCTATATATTATACGTACGTTTCTTCATCGTTAAGTAATTTCACTCGTTTTTAAAATCGTCTCGAGTTAAATAGAAGCGATTTTAGTAAAGTTTTTCAAGAATAAAAAGCGGAATTAATAAATAAATTTAATGAGTGAAAATAAAATAAACTCAAATAGTTAACGGAAATAATACGATATCAGCTTGAATCAGAATTATTAGCGATTTTTACGAAACTAACGGATATTAATAAAAATTGCTATTTTAGTGAAATAAGCTCAAAATAGCTAATTGGACGGTTTTGTTCCCAAAATCCATCTCGGGTTCACTTAAAACAACTTTCATAAGGACTCGTTTTAAACGGAAATTATTAAATAAATAAACCCGAACTAATTTCAATAAACTCAACTAACTTTAAATAAACTTATTAATGATTATTAAAATTAACGTATCGAATTATGATGAAATTAATTAATTAGCTAAGCATATATATATAAATCGCTAAATGATGTAATTAAATTCGAAATAGCAATTAAAAGAATTTTATCCAACTTAATAAAATACGGGGTGTTACAATCACCCCATCTTTTAAAAAGTTTCGTCCTCGAAACTTGAAAGTATAAATGAAAAGTTATATAAATAAAACTGGAATTGGAATCAGTAACCAAAACATTTTAAAGGTTATTTATCGTAAGAATCAAAATTCTTTCAAGAGATTCAACTAAGATTTTCCGACAGAACCAGACTCTCATCAGAGGAACGGAAGTGTCCTCGTTACGTAGTCAAGAACATCTCATTCCAAATCAAAGATAAGGTCAAAAAGTAAATCATTTGAATGAATCAAAAATCAAAATGCTTTCAAAAACATTTATAGAGAGTTTTCAAAAATATAAGTCTCATTCATGGAACGGAATTGCCCTTGTCGTGCACACAAGAGCGCTAACTTTCCAAGTCAGAGACAAATTTAAAACAAAAATTATTCGCTGACAAGCGTAGAACGAGTTATCAAACGTTTCCAATAACTAGTTCTAACATCCGATCAACGTTAAAATCAAAATAAGAGAAATGTAATCTACTCAAATTTTCTTTTGCAAAAAGCCAAAATAGAAATAAAGGTTTCACCTTTAAACTAAAAAGGGAGTTAAATTCCTGAAATATAATATTAAACTTTGACAAAGAAGTCATAAATAGATCAAAGTTAACAGAAATTGGATAAAATTTAAAGAAATCTCGGGTTTAGCGATTAAAATCATGATAAAGAAGTCTATACACAAGGAACAATTAGAGAGTTTAATCGAATTTTCATTTTCCAAATCTATACAAGTGGGGAAAATTTTGTAATGGTAACATAAATTTTTAACAACTAACCAAAAATAGTAGTTTGAAATATTTAGAAATTGTGTGAAATGAAAAGTAAGTTAGGCATCATAGATACAAGTATGCTAAGAGGGTTCAAGCTTAACCAACAGAAGAGCTATAATGACTTTCATAGGGTAAAAATTGAAGTCAAAATTACAAGGATGTTAAAAGATAGAGTTTCCCAAGATACGAGTGTCAAACTTAAAGGAGGAGCAAGATGAAGCGAGGAAAGGAGGTATGAACGGTAACGCTCATGATCAAGGAGAAAGGGAAATTAGACAACAAGGAAACGCCTATTAGGGTATTGTACCTTCATGACAAAACGACCAAATCACATTCCCAATCTATACGGGATTGTTAACATCTAAAAATGGGTTTTCTTCCAAATTCATATTCTAAACTTATCTCATGTTTATCCTAGGGTGACGACGCTCAACCTACTAAGCTTTCAAATCCCCAAACATAAACAACAAAGCCAAGTTCTATAACTTTTAATTACATAGGCAACTCATTCCTAACACAAATAATCCACCAATCAATTATACTCACTTTATCAAGGAACTAGGTATAAGAATCACTAAGTATGTCTCATCACCTTACCTATGTCTTTCCATCATCAAATCCTCTCAAAACCAGGAAAGGGTCAAACACAAACAATCTTCTCAAAAGTCGAATTTCCAACCAAGGTCAACATTCCTCAAAAGAAAGAGAACTATCTAAAAGGCGTTAAGGGAGGATTAGCAAGGGTGAAAGGACAAGTTGGGAGGATACAAATGTAACTTCCTAGGAAGAAGAAAAGAGGGTTTAGACGAAGGATAGGCACCAAGAGGTAAAGAGTAAGGCAAGATACACAAAGAATAAGGAACATCTTCGAGGAAGAAAAAGCATTCTTCAATACTTGAACAAATCTTCAATCTTCAGCAATAGGCACCAAACCTTGATCTTCGTAAAATATAAGTGTCCTTTCAATGGAACGGAGATACTCTTGGCGATCACTCAAGAACATCAATATTCCAATTCAAAGACATAAAAATATATTTTTACACCAACAAATGATAAAACTAATTATCAGACGTCTCCAATAACAAGCTTTAACACTAATTGACGTTAAAACCAGTGAAAAACATTAAAATATTTTCAAAACCTTTAGTTCAATTTTTTTTTTTATAATAAGGGTAATAACTCTATTAGCTATAGATAAGCTCACGGTCATTGATCTAAGAACGCAACAATTATTAAATGACAATCAACAAACAGGTTAGTACCTAACAAGGAGCAAACACAAAGAGACTACAACATAAGATCCTAAATCTACCCATCCTACCCATCTCTCAAGTTTATTATTTTAAGGTCAAGTTATTTATATTGGGGTGCACAAACGTGCGTCGGGAGCAAATATGCTCTGATACCAACTGTGACACCCTCATTTATTGCGGAAAAGTAAACACGTAATTCTACAGAAAAACTGGTAGGATATGTTTGTAATTGGTTCAACTAGCCAAAAACCTGTAATTTCAAAAAAATTTCTAAACCAATCACAACATTTCCAACATTCCCAGAAGCGGGTGCCAAAACCTGCAATGCTAATGAACTACTTTACATACATAGCTAATGATAAGAAAAAGTAAAGATACAAACCCAAAATAGAAAAGGGAGACATATGTCCCTAAAATGTATGTGACATAAAAAGGGTTTAAGGGTCACAATGAAATAAAACCAGCCTAGGTCCCAAGGTTACTTTGCTCGCTAGCTCGTCCATGTACCCCATATATGCATCACCTACCCTGTCATTCGCATTTTATACAAATACGAAAGCCACGGTCGATGGGGAGTAACTCCGAGTTCTCCCAACCACGAAATGTCATAATTAATATAACATGTAAACATAAGAATATGAATATGAATAACACATAGCCTTAGCATATAGATGCTAGACAATCGTGCTTATCATGTGAACAACAATATAACAACACATAGTCCTAGCATGTGAATACTAGACCGACTCATACTACACTATCATGTGAATCACATAACATCCAGAATCCAAACTCTATCAACCATAGCCGGCTTGCATCTCACCTTCTATGATTCATAGAATCACCATACAAGAAAGGGCAATATATCAAAGACAGGCATAAGTTCTTAGTACGGTCAATAGTCACTTTGTAACTCGAGTCTATACCACGAGGTAGGGAAGGTAATCGAACCGGTATCTTGGCTCAGCGGTTACTATTAAGAAAACATGGCCAAGAGACAACACAACCCTAGCCTAAAATCTGCGCAGACCTAGACATGCGGATACACACCACCGCACCCAAGACTCACAACTTTTTTTAAAACAAAGTGAAGTGAGTACCCTAAGGACACCACCGAAGGGTTGGCTAGTACTTAAGCTGACCCCATACTATCAAAATAAGTACCTGAGGTCATGCCCCAACTTGGATAAACATCCACTAGTCAGGAACACAAAGGCTATCAAGCAGTGAACATATACTCGTCAAAGACTATAAAGACCTATCTATGATGGAGGCCGAAATACTCACCTAGGACCTAGTCCCAGCTAGTCCCAGCTTGAATATTTTAGCCCACACCACACATAACTCACCACACAAGTCAAGTAAGACACCCACTTAACCTTAAGAGGGCAAAAAGTCCTACTTATCAATATGAATTCTAACATTCTATCATGTGAAAGGCTATATAATATTGTCTATTCAAATAGATAAAACCAACAGTTCCTCAATAAGTATTCAATACTAATTTCCAATCCTAGCAATTATAACAATATTTAAGGCTTTAGGGGAAACTAGGGCCATTTCTACAAAATAAGAAGCTATTTAAATTCAACTAACTAAATAAGAAGCTATTTAAATTCAATTAACTACACATGTGAAATAGAGATATAATAAATGGCCTAAAACAAGAAAAAGGCCGATTATCTAATTCATTCAACCGAATTTTTACCCGCAACCCCAGCCCTGCGACAGGTACGGGTCAAATTGCGGCTGACCAATCACTCAATTAACTGACATCGCATCAGTTAAAGGGACTAAGGCTCAGTTTTCGGCACAATCAACAAAACATTACAACTACCATCATAAGAATAATTTTACCATCAACACTATATTTACTACTAACATTACTCATTTCATAAAATTACCCATATGCTACTTATACTAAATATAACATTCACAAAATCATACAAAAAGCAAAGAATGTGACATTTATTCGTCGAGTAACTCGGAATAGTTACCTTACGCTAGCAAAGAGACAAGTAATAAACTTGAGAAAGCTTCTAAAACCCAAAATTACTCTTCCTCTTCAACCACATATGAGCCACCTAAAATAATTATGTGAAGGGACGATATTAACGAATTATCTTTATATAAAATATGAGACGGAAACTAATTTAATTATATTTTAAATAAACCAAACTAGCGTCAAAACAATTTATAGACACGGCTCAAAAGTTATAATGACAACCTCAAACTCGGCCTAACCACCAACTACACATGGCCTCAAACTCATGAATTAGCTAGGCCACTGCCTAGGCCACGGCCAAGCCATTGCCAGGCCACTGCCAAGCTGTTGCCAGGCCACAGCAGGCCACGTAACTCAATACCATTATCTAATCTCCATTTCATTGTTATAGTACCAAAGATTCAAGGAATCATGTTCAACCCACAAGAGTATAAATTCTAAGCTACTCACCCACTTATACCATGGTCAAGGAATACGACCACTGAAGAACGTTACCAGCATACTCCACTCCTTAGTACAACCTCAAGCTCCCGGTCAGAAGCCAAGTAAAAATCTATACTCTAAACCTTAGCATAATAAATGAAGTACGAGAACCCTCATCATCTTATTCTTTATAGGACCAATACAAATTCAATTCAAAACCTTATTGTTTCCCATCATCATCTACCCATGTCCATTTTGCAGGCTAACTAGTAATTGCCACTATAATCTCCCACAATAAGATCACCTTAAAGCAAGCTAGAACATATAAACTACAACAATCCTAATCATCTAATTCCATATAACCATGTAGCCATAAGACTAGAATTCACTTCAAACCAAAAATGTGACGGTCTCAAATACTACAACAACCATTTATCCAATTCATACAACCAAATTTCAGTCCATTGGGTCCTCATTTCAGCCGTGTAAAACAGTCTACTTGGCCTGCAAATTCTCGCCCAAAACAGTCCTCATAAACACCATATAACCATGCCCCTGCACTCCCCTCTACGGATCTTACTCTTGTCCAAAACAGCCACCAAAACCATGTTTAATCACCCAAATCAACCACCATATCCCCTACTTGACATTCCCAAACAGCCCATACCAGACCGTGTAACCCGTAACTAACCCATAAGCGGCCTGCTCAAAGTGGATCAAAAACAGTCCAGTACAGCTACTTAAAACCGCGCCGAGACAGCCACCAAAACCGTACTCGACTGTCCTCAAAACAGTCCTAAAACAGTCCTAGAAACGCATACAACCCAATGACAACAAAAATTACAACACTAAAATCCAAAATCCCAAAAAAATCTCATCTCGGCTATGGTGAACTAACAAATTCAATAATTTGCTCAACAAACAAAGACAACCTCCTGAACTATCGAGTCAATGCCTCAATTTACAAATCATACGCACCAAATAATCTTGTCCACTAGGCCTTAATTTAATAATGTCTCCCACAATTTATGTCAAACCAAATTGCCTACGCCAATCATCTTACGGTTTACATCTAGTATAATATACTTAGCACTCCCAATCACCTTGTAATTCTTTTCGTGACCCAAATTAATTATCTCAGAAACTAAATTAAAACAATATTCGTAAACAACTCTAAGCTATACCATTGGTATTAACCCGTCTCACAACTAATTAACTTAACAATAGGAAA
This sequence comes from Silene latifolia, assembly GCF_048544455.1. NCBI lineage: Eukaryota > Viridiplantae > Streptophyta > Magnoliopsida > Caryophyllales > Caryophyllaceae > Silene > Silene latifolia. Next base: position 9,316,443 of record NC_133537.1, on the reverse strand, counting down.
TATAATAGCTAGTATTATAAATAATTCGAGTATCCTATCACCGTTACCTTTAACTCTCGAATTCCCGAGTAAAAACGTCCAAAGCACGAGCCTTTCTTCAGTCTTCAACTAAAAAGGAGGAAAAACGAGTTAATTAAGACAAGAAATCGAGTTGTCATTTAAGACGGTATTTTCGAACTTCTACAAAATAGAAGATTTCTTACCTTAAAAGAACGAGGAAAGGACGAGGAAGCTAATGGTACAAAAATTATCGAATTTGGTTGAGAAAGGAGGCGGGATCTGAGGTTTTAAGGTCGGGATGAAAATGGAATTGTTCCATTGTTGTTGTTTGCTTTGCTGCGTGAAAACAAGGAAGGGGAAATGAAGTTGGGGGGTGGGGACGGTACGTAGTAATAATAATAAAAGAATGACGAGCTTGCTTTCCTGCTATATATTATACGTACGTTTCTTCATCGTTAAGTAATTTCACTCGTTTTTAAAATCGTCTCGAGTTAAATAGAAGCGATTTTAGTAAAGTTTTTCAGTAATAAAACGAAATTAATAAATAAATTTAATGAGTGAAAATAAAATAAACTCAGCTAGTTAACGGAAATAATACGATATCAGCTTGAATCAGAATTATTAGCGATTTTTACGAAACTAACGGATATTAATAAAAATTGCTATTTTAGTGAAATAAGCTCAAAATAGCTAATTGGACGGTTTTGTTCCCAAAATCCATCTCGGGTTCACTTAAAACAACTTTCATAAGGACTCGTACGGAAACGGAAATTATTAAATAAATAAACCCGAACTAATTTCAATAAACTCGAACTAACTTTAAATAAACTTATTAATGATTATTAAAATTAACGTATCGAATTATGATGAAATTAATTAATTAGCTAAGCATATATATATAAATCGCTAAATGATGTAATTAAATTCGAAATAGCAATTAAAAGAATTTTATCCAACTTAATAAAATACGGGGTGTTACACAAGTGACTCCAGTTTCTCGACATTCTCAATCATGTGAAGAATGTGTGGGCTAACCGGTTGGCCCTTCTGGAGTTTCGCATCAAAGAAGCGATAGGTATGCTCATAAGTAACGATTCTCGGTGCTTTTGAGAACTCGTTAGTGAGCGTGGTGAAAATCTTGTTTGCACCTTGGGCAATGAAGCGTCTCTGTAAATTGGTTTCCATTGCAAAGATGAGTACGTTCTTTATCGCACCTGCTTCCATGACGAAATCACTATAATCAAGTGACTCGTTAACTCCTGCATTGGGGCCTGGGTTTACCGGTATTGGCTCAGTTAAGTACTTGAGCTTACCGTCAGCAATGGCAGCATTCCGTAGTGCTGCCTCCCGGTCCACAAAGTTGGACCCGTCATTTTTCAGACGTGTGAACTGATTCATGTTGTCCATAAAAATTTTCAACCAGGACTCGCGTCCAAGTGTGGCACTCGGCATTGGGATTTCGTTATTTCCAGCCATTTGTTGTAACAATATTATCGATATAAAACGTATTCTACACTGCGAAAAGAAGAATAAATTTAATAAGCATACTCATCGTTATGATTTAAATCTTATGCAATACTGTTATAACGCGAAGACTCATGCATTTATACAATTGACCTCCCTCAAGAATTATATAAATGATCCCAAGACTCAATTATCTGTAAATTGATAAGCCAACCTTTTGGCTAATTCTACTGTTAGAATTCTTGGTCGATAAATTTCTGTAAATTCTATCTTTAGTCCATCATAATAACGAGAAACTCTTCGGACTATAATGTTGAGATAAACTAAGTCAACACAAACTACTTACCCAACGTAGAAGGGGTCATATTATGCCTACCGACGAAGAAGGGATTCATAGTTGTTTGCCCTTATAAAGACTAGTCTCAATTTCCGTTTTAGAGGAAGATCCCATCAGCTTTATTTTAATTCATTTTAAGTGAATTAATATCTAGCATGCGTGAATGAATAAACTAAGGTGATGGCTTAAACTGTGTGACATCTGTATGTCTATGAAAACTAACATACAATCTATATGAGTCAATTTTCATGCATTTTAGTAGGTGGTTTGGTTTTAGGCGGAAAATGATGCATTAACTAACAAGTGAATGAAAAGCAATAAGAACGGTAAAACGTAAAACAAAAATAAAGTCCTAGTGTGGCCTATCTATCAAAATGAACATAAAATACAATTTTGGAATCCATCCTTGGACCCGAAAAGCTTGTCTTGATGTTCCATCTTAATCCATGTAGCGGGAGTGAGCTCCAATCTCCATCTTTAGTCTTCTTTAAAATTACAAATTAAAATTACATAATAAACCTATTTACATTCTAATTTCAAAACCGTAATAAATAAAGAAAACCAAACGGAGATGCGAGATCTCAAATTACATTAAAAATTATGTCCATCATTACGAAAACATAATTTAACTAAGGCCACACTAGGTATTACAAATTACAACCGATTGCAAAAATACGTAAATAAAACCATTCAACGATTCATTCAACAAAAAATGCATCAACTAAAAATTTAACATTCAAGACATAATTCCTTAATTATGTAGATTAATTTCCCAAACCACCTATTTAAATGATCAAATTAAGTGACAATTCCTCAATTACTCACATTAATTTTAATCTTAATTCAGATTAAACTTGTAATATGAATTTAATCCAACATTATTTTAAACCTCTTTAAAATAATTAGGTATCTAAAATTGTGAACTTCTTCACAACAATTGATCACACATTAAAGATTTAATGTATAATCAATATAGGCCAAAACAAACAAAAGACAAAATCCTTTTTTTTTTCTTTTGGTCTCGGCTGAACAGTAAAAAAAACAGATTTTTTTTTTTTTTTTTTATAATTTCAGCACGGCTGAAATAAAAACGGGCACCAAAAAAAAAATTTCTTCCTCGGCAATTCTGCAAAAACCGAAAGAAAACAGCCTATTTTTTTTCAGCTCACAGCATAGGTAAAAAAAAAATTACAACAGTTTTTTTTATTATTATACACGGCTGATAGAAAAACGAAAACAGCCCAAGTTTTTTATCAATTCGGCATTATGCCCTAAACAAAAAAGGATGAACGAATTCGTTTGTGGTTGCTATTAGAACAAGATTAGCATATAAATTAATGAAACAAGATTAACCATATATGCCAAAAACTATATAGCAAAACAAATTATCATCATCAATCAAAACTATTCCATTTACATTTTAATTTAATCCTCATTAAATCAAACATCTACAAATTCGTCATATAATCATTTTAACTAATTAAAACAACCATATGAAAAATCAAAATGGAACTAATTAAACAAAACCAAGAACAAACACACGGCATCAAAAAAAAAACCAAGGCAAAAAAAATTCCAGCCGTTTTTTTTTTTTTTTTTTTTCCGATTTTGTTTAAATCCAATTTATGAAAATCATCAAAATAATTTCGTGGCCTTGTTTCTGATACCACTTGTGAGATTTATCTGTATGCATCCCTTTAAATTCAAGGATTATAACGAATAATAAAGTGACGATTACGAGTCATAAAACTAAATTGCATAAACAAAAGCATAAAGGATTAAGAAATAACCTTCGGTCCTAGCAAAGTAGCAAATACGGCCTAAGAACAATATCAAAGTTGATATTCGCCTATCAGTTGCACCCAAGATGATATGAGATATGCCCTTAACTTGTTGCTAGAATCGATTCCTCAAATTTTCTGTAAATTAATTAGGGTTTTGTTTTTGTGTTTTTAGATGAGAGGCAAGGATGAGTTTGAATGATTAGGTCAAAAAAATAAGCTCCCTCTTCTTCTTATTCTAATCGGAAAAAAAAAGTGAATGGAGAGTTTTTTTTTCTTCCTCATTTCGGCCCAAATCCCACCGAAATAATAAGGATTAAAATCCTTATTTTCGGTTATTCCAAAAATGTATAAAATGTGTTAAATATAAATTGTCATCTGGTGAGGATCGAACCCATAACCTCTTGGTTTGAGTACCCTTACTATTACCACTATGACACATTCATCTTGTTGATTAAATATAACCGATTACATTTAATTACGAATTAACATATTAATTCGTCCAAGCTTACATCATATACATTAATTAAATATAACTTATTATATTCAATTTACGAATTGACAGTTAATTCGTCTCAACTAATATTATTTAATCGGCATTAAATAATCGTCTCATCAACACATTGACTAACTGTTTAGTCATATAAGGCATCCATGTGATTACATTTCCATAACCACATCTCTCAAACACATCCTTTAGGTGTGACCTTTAGGGACCAGTTGATCACCGTCATTTGTATGATAATAACGTCAAACTTTCTAGCAAGCCAACCGTTATTAGGTAATCGTTAATCAACTGATTAAATACGAAGTATACCCTTGTGAACCTTTAAGAGATTAACAAATGTTATCACACTAATTTGTGGAGGACACAAGCTCCAACAGTAGAACAAACAAACCACAAAATGTCGGTTTCAAGTAAGTATTATCTAACTAAAATCCTACAATATATCAACATATAGATACCCGTATCCGTCGATATTGGAATTTATAGAAAACCCGACAAACACCCGATGATGATAGGACGACATGTATTATTTAGTTGTCATTGTCATTATTTGGAACTCGTTTTACGATGTAGAATGGGCGTCGTCGATGAAGTATTTTATTAATTTAAATGATATTTAAGTTAATATTTTTTTAATTCGAATTTATTTTCTTAAGTTATTTTATTGAAAATAAAATAGATATTTGATTTGAAAAATCATTTTTAAGTTACTTGATTTGAAAAATCAATTTAAATCGTTTTATAAATCGTATTTGAAGAACTCGATTTTTACGACGATTTTATACGCGATTTTGAGCTCGTTTTCTACTTGATCTGGGCTCGATTTTCGACGCACTTTCGGCCCAATCCCCTCTCCTCCAACCCGTGTTCAAATTCCAGCCAAATCCCACCACAAAACCCTGGTTTAGCCCTCCCAAATCACGTCCCAAACAGCCCACACAACCAGTCCATACCCTTCCCGTGTTCAGCTTTACCAAGCCCCAAACCCGCTCCAAACGCCACTTAAACCCGTGCCCATTAACCCTAATCCATACCCTAGTATCCTACCCATATTAACCTAGCTTAACCACCAAGAAAAACCCCTCCTAAACCCTACACGAGCTCACAAAAGCTGCTGGACAGCAGCAACGAAAGAAAGGAGCCCGACTGCTTGTTGCTCTCTTTTACCCTACTTTAACTCCCTATAAATACCACCCCTATGCCATAATTTCATTCCTCTAAGTTCTCCATACATACTACCATCACTCACCAGCATTAATCTCCACAAACAAACCCTAGTGGCCTCTCAAAACTCTCGACAAAACCGAGACATCCAAACTGAGAAACAGTTTGTGTCTCTCTCGAAATACCATTCGTTTCCCCTTCAAATCTCCATTAAAATTCGAGTTTCTTGCTCCTAATTAACCATATAACATCCATCTACATCTTAGACAAATATTCACGAGCCAAATTGACCTTGAGAGTACACGAATCCCCTCGAAAAACAGAGTGTCATACACTCTGTTTTCGCGGCTTTTCCTGTCTGTTCAGTTCTGTTTGTGCTCGTTTTTCGTGCCCAATAACTCAGAACGAGCGTGGTTTGTTTTAAGATATTTACTATACTCTCTTTCTAGTTTTCAAAACATCTTTTAAATCTAATTTTCACCGAGAAACGAGTGAGAAATTGCAGTTTGAAAGTTGCTGTCCAGATTTACCAAAAAACGTGTTGTTGCTTTGTTCCTTCGTCGATGACGGCCTCTCGAGATAAAATCTATGATCGATTACGACCCAAAACGGTGTCAACGATACATGTAGGTTGAGGGTGCATTAAATCCTCCTCTTCTCCCTTTTATTTCGTTCTTTTTATGTTTGTTTTTTATTGTTCGTTTTTACATTGTTTATCGTTATGCATCGTTTGATGTTGTTAACTATGAAACTAGTTTAGTCCGAGTATGAGTTAAAGTACCACCATGAACACCCGTGTTGATTTGAGTTGGGAAATAAATCCGCCAGATCGGTCGGTCGTATCCCCCTTTTCATTTACATATCCTCGTGTTCAAGGTAGGGCGTTAATAAAACGAATTTTAACTTTGTTCCTCGCTTTTGACCCCTCGCTTGTTTCGCTCAATTCGGCCTGCCCTAGGACCCTTTGCATGTTAGTTCGACCTCTGATTGTTAACATATGACTCATTTAGACAACATTAGATCGATTTAATAACCTAATTAGACATGTTAGGGTGCTTCGACACAAGCATTAAAATCGGTTAACAATTCTCTAATCTAATTGAATGCATCTCTCTTTTCACATGATTTATCGCTAGTATAAGAGTGCGCGATTAGCACCTTCTTATTAACACTCGACAAGTTAATTTAATTAGCGAACTTGACCTAATTCGACCCTTTAGGCCGTGTAGAGCACTCAGTTTTAGGCGAAGCCTTCTAACCTCTTTTATCATCGATTTCTAATGTACATCCCGTATCGCTTTGCAAATCTATCTAAACCAATGAATCTAACCTAAGGATTAGGGTATGTAGGTCATGTTTGGCCGTGTTTCTGTAGTCCTTTTCTCGTTCATTTTATCTTTGTCTCGTTGTTTCGTATCTTGTAATTACTTTGTGTTTATCGAGTCGCGTTTTGTAACTTGTTTGTAATTAGTTTTCCTTTATCGAGTCAAATGATTTCTAAAAAACCTTAGTCTTGTTTGGTTAGATGGTTATGCTCCAATTCATGTAAGAGCGTAGTAAATTGCATGTTGCTTAAAGCAACATGGCCCGATTTATGCTAATGCAGGCTTTGGTGCGTGACCTAATGTCTAATTCGATGAGATTAAGCGAAAGCACGCATTGCGAGGAGTGACCCAAGGCCGTGAGTTATGTAAACCGTGGGCCACCCCTTGTGCATGTTTTCCTAGGTCGGATTGGCCGTATAGGGTGTTGTGTATGGTGTCGTATATAGCAATTGTACTTAGATCGAGTTGTATCTTTAATTTCTTGTTGTGTCGGCATGAAATGCCTGGGTTGTAATAGGGTAGATCCCAACGGCTCCCCCATTCCCCTTAAGCCTTGTTTGCTTTGTTTTGTATGCTGTTAGATCAATCAACCCACATGCTAAATTACAACTTTGACAAAGTTAATTTAGTTGCATCTAAATCGACATAGAAACTTCACATGTTAGGGTTTTAAAACGACGTTTGCATATCATACATCGTAGTAGCTACGACCTTGTTTGAAATCCGATACTTGACTTAGTAGAGGCCGTTATTGACGGGCGGGGTTAGGTGTCCTTATGGGCTTCCTAACACGTGCCCTCACCCCTTACTCAATATCTATGGTTTGTGGATCCGTCTAAATACCATTGGATTACGAGAGTCATTCAAATCGAGTGATATAGGGTACAAGTCTTTATCTTTAATCACTCGTAGTCGATTGGCTTTATGCTTTTCGATGAAAGGAGTAAAGTTGACTTGAACGGTTCCAAGTTCCCATAAAACTTGGTGGCGACTCTAATTTGTCTTAATTCGATTCGAAGGAACCTCGAGTCGATAATGCCTCCTGTGGATCCCGCGGACGCAGATCCCGCGGGCGTTGTCCACAGTTTGGCGACTCCGCTGGGGACTAGAGGACTAGTTACACTTTGTTTCTAGGGTCTTTTCCTCCGAGGTGAAACTTGAAAAGAAAGCATTGGAAAGTAAAACATTACTCGTAGTGCTACGATTCATGCATAAACCCTTAAGGACTTTCCCGGGCCGCCCCAGCGCTTCTTTGTGACGCGTGGGGAGTGACGTCCCACTATGCTAGGTGATTTCACATTGCTTGCTTCCGCTCCGCCTCGTCGTGGTTCTTGAGGGTGAGGATGCTCTTCTAGGTACTCTACCTAAAGGCCCTTGTTCTATTAGACCCGAAAGGATGGAGGGTATAGACCTTCTTATAGAAGACTTGCCGAGACTTAGAAATGTCTAGGAGCATACATCCTTATAACATGAGAATGACAAAGTGCATGGTGAATTTCCCAAGTCCTTTTTTCAAATTTTCCATGTCAATTTCAAAACCGAACTTTTGAACAACTTACTTTCAAAATAGCATGGTTTTAAAAACGCGGAATGCTGCCCAAGTAGGACTAGATTTTTTCGGCTCAAAATGAGCTTTTATAGCCGGCATGCTGCCCATTTTAATCTCATTTTCAAATCGATTATTCGTTTTTTCAAATTCAATCCAAAATGCCTATCGAACCTTAACCAAGCATGAAATGCGTCGAGTCATGTCCGGGTCCTGGCCATGTATGGCTAGGCGTGTTTTGTCCCAAGTGTCTAGAACACGACCTTGTTGGGTCACCCAAGCTCACCTCTTGGGCTTCGAGTCATGTTGGTCTACCTTTTGGTCTAGGACAGTCCACAGAAACGTGCAAGCTAAGCCATTGTGGACGTTTCATACGAACCTAAGGACTATGTTGGTCCAATCACGGGTTTAGTCACACCGAGTCCAGTTTAGAATCGAGTTATGATGGTTTGGGTCGTGTCGTTTTGTCGAGTCCAAAATGAATCGAGATCTAAATCCAACCGTGAGTCGAACCTTTTGGTTAGTCAGTCATAAGTCGAGTCTTTGTTTGAGTCAAGTTGGTGTCCTGTCCTTAAGTGTGCAGGGGCTCTTACATTTGAATATTGACTCAGTTCGGGGTTTTCTTGTAGAAAGGCCGCCAAAAACCCGACTTCAAGCAATGGAAGACGCTGTTAACAAACTCACTGAGGCCGTGAACCTCATGAGGGCCAGCATGGATGTGATCGAATCTAAGCTGGGTGAACATTCCTCCACCCCACCTCTGACTGATCTGGAGAAACGGTTCAAATTCATTGAAGACCGTCTGAAATTCTCCCAGGAGAAGAACATCCACTACGAAAATGCTAGGGCTTATGCCCCAGTTCAGGATAAGTTGCCCACAAACATGGTACTCACTGATATCCCAAAGTTTAAGGGCACAGAAGATCCGATCCACCATGTTAAGGCCTATAAGGGGTACTTAGCACTGAAGGGAGTACTTGCTGACATGCTCTCTGAATTTTCGCTCAATCTCTGGATGAACACCCGAAGGCGTGGTTCTATAATCTGGACCTTAAGAATTTCCCTACCTTCGAAGATATCACGGTGGAGTTTTGTAAGCAATATGCTGACAATGTCGAGATTCAGACCAATATAAGAACGCTAGAGGTTATGACGCAGAAAGAAAAAGAAGGCTTTACTGAATTCCTTGCAAGATGGCGCACTGAAAGCGTGAAATTAGCCAAGAAGCCTGACGAAGTTGAATTGGTAGATAAGTTCGTAAAGAATCTACGACCTATTTACCGCAATGCTCTGAAATACCAGAATTTTGGCTCTTTCAAAGAATTGATAAGAATCGGGATAAAGGTAGAAGATGATGTCATAAGGGCAGAGGCTGAAAAGCCGAAAGGGTACCAAGGGGCCTCATCGTCTAAGGGCAAGGCCCCAGCAACGACCCATATTGATGAAGCCATCAATCTCTTAGAAGGGCAATCGAAAAAGTCGCAACGCCAAACACCTAGGGCATTCACCGATATCGGATGCACTTATACATACGCTCTCCAAAGGCTCATAGCCCAAGGAAAGCTGAAGCCTATTGGTCCAACTCCGGATCCTCCCGCTGATCAACAAGGTAAATGGTATAAACCAAATGCCTACTTTTCCTTCCATCAAGGAAAGGGCCATGATACTGAAAGGTGCTATCGACTGAAGCACGAAATCCAAGACATGATTGAAAATGGAACACTCCCGATCCCAACTGTTAAACCCAATAACATCACCAATCCATTTGGCGATCACGCCAACTTTGTTTCTATCGAAGACAATGTCGATTATTCCCATCTTATCCGCCCATGTCACTTGAAATGGGTGTTTATCGGGAAAATATTTGTGGATTGCTCAAAATTCTTGCCAAACCCGAAGAATGAAATTCATGACGGGAGTCTTGCTATAGAATGTTCTCCTCTCATTAACGAAGTTAATAAAAGACAAATCGACTCACCAACCTCCATCACTGGCGTAGATCCTCAGAGGACTACCTCGGGATGGAGGTAGACCATCAAAGGGATCAAGGATAAGAGCCGAACGACTAAGCTGACAGCTGAACAAGAGAAAGCTCAAGACCAGATTTGAAAATTATGAGTCGGGAGCTGTTTTCTTATCTTAGTCGAGTCGAGTCTAGGACTTTCTTTTCTTGAATTTGAGTCGTTTTTTCCGCGATGACCTAGGGTGTGTCCTAGGAATCGTTCCTTCGAGTTTTTTAAGCATTTGTCATTCCAATAAAAGTTGCAGTTTCGTTTCCAAATATGTCTTGTTTCCAATCCTCAATCATTCCGAAACATGATAAAATGCACAACACACTCAAAGGCATCCCTGGGGTAGAAATATGTCCTGTTTCAAAATGTAAGGTACACTAGGATCTCGTGTTTGATTCCTTTACCTATTCCATGTCTGGCGGTAGAAAACCTCCATCAGAACCAGGTCTTATGACAAGCGTTTAGATGATTCAATGACGAACCCGGACTAGCTCCTTGTTTCCCCTATAGATGATGGAAGGCAAGTCTTTTCCCCATAAAATCATCCCCTCTCAAAGAGAGAAGAAACCAACCCGTTCTAACAAGGAATTGTTAGTTCTGACCCAAATTAGTTGGCGAAGCCATGTTTTCAAGGTATATCCGTTTGTGACTAGGAGAATGAGTAGAAGACCATTTTTTCAAAAAGAATGAAAAAATGAGAAAAAGAGAAAAATTGGAAAAATGAAAAAATGAAAAAATGAAAAAAAAAAAGTGATGAAAGAAAAAGAAAAAAAGAGATGTTGAAGTTATTGCAGAACGCTTTTGAATGTCGAAGTTACGGAAGCCAGAAGTCAAGTCAAGTACCCATAGTTGAAGTTCAATGGGCGAAGCCCAAAAGTGTAAGTAGTAACCTCTTTACCCTCCAAGTCCTTCCTGAGACAGTTACAAGGGGATAGTCGGGAATTTTGAGAATCATTCCGCTCGTGTCGTTACACCCAGCCTTTAGGGTCCAGATATGGAGATTTGAACCCACATCGTTTTCCTAACCCATTTGCACTCGGGTTTCATCAAACCCGAGACACCATCTCCATCCACATCAGCAGCCATAACCCTTAGCCTTAGCACCACAAAACAAACCTTCAGCATGATGGTTTACCTTTGAAACCTATTTTTACCAAGCTCCACATCCCAAAGAACCACAGCCTTTTGTACCAACCCTAGACACGGGATTTAACAGTGCCTTACAGGCTAGAATGGGATACGACATGATACCTTAGGTGAAACCTTCGAGTGTGTACACACAATTAAAATGCCAAGTTTATGCACCTTGATCGAACTACGTCGGATTTGATTTCGCTACACGCGAATACGTAGGCAGTCCTTCAGATTAAAGGATTCAATCCACTCATCAACCAAGTTATTATCTTGTCGGTTTCGTACGGGTCTTAACCAAGTCCAAATGAAGCCACCTTTGTTTGAGTCGGTCTTAGCACTCGATGTAGGCTAGGATAAGGATATAGGTTCAGATGAGTAGTGTCAAGTCTCGGAATGAGCTTTATCGAACGGTTTAGGCAAAGATGCCGAGTCATATAGATGTAGGTTTGTGTTGGGAACAGAAAATATGAAAAACCCGCTGAAAAGAAAGAAGGCGTGGAAGAAAATTAGTAAAAGCCCGCTGAAAAGAAAGAAGGCGGTGACAAGAAATGATGAAAACTCGCTGAAAAGAAAGGAGGCGATGAGAAGAGTGACAGAATGTTCCCAATAATAGTGATGTCTGATGTCTAAGTGTTCTCATAAAAACAGTCTGTGTTTAGTGTCTGGGCGAAGCCAACGTTGTTGCTCCGTGAGTTTAATCCACCTTGTCAATGCCAAGTGATCTTGATTCCCATGTGCCCTCGGGAGCACGCCCATGCCATACGATATCTCCGTCCTAAGTCCGACGACCTTGTGATTCCCATTTGCCATCTTTTGGCACCAGAATGGCCAATTTACATTTCTACCCCCAACAAGTCAATAATTGAATTAAAACTCGTGCACACTTACGGTTTGATTTTCCTTTTTTGTTTTACGGTAGCGGGCTACGCCCATGTTATTTATGGGTCATACAGAGTGTCTGAGTCGTATTTCCTGCTCACCCGTCAAGGTTCGATTTCAAAATGCCAAATATTTCAGAATTCCGAAATTTCAAAAACTTTTTGCGAATTATGGATAGATGATCCAAGTAGTGGTACATTTTAAGTCAAGGTTCAAATCTCAAAGTTCAAAATCAATTTTTGGGTCGGCGAACCAACATCCAAATGATTCGTTTCAAATTCAAATTTCGGGTCGATGGCCCAACATCATAAGTGATGTCAAATTCAAAATTTGGGGCGATGGCCCAATTATTCAAAATCTTCAACAGGTTCAAATTTCGGGTCGATGACCCAGTCTTTCAAATTCAATTTCAGGTCGACGACCCAGCATTCCAACACTTCAACTTCAAACCTCGGGTCGATGGCCCAACATTTCTAAGTGATGATAAATTCAAAATTCGGGTCGATGACCCAATTATTTAAAATTTTCAAATTCAATTTTCGGGTTGATGACCCAATCTTTCAAATGATCTAATTTTAGGATCGATGATCCAAATGTGCTTATGTGATGATTATTGCTAGTACGTTTTTGTGTTTCAAATGTAGCAGGATATGCTTCAACTGGGGGCTCTAAAGTCTTCGACTTTAGAGCCATTGCAAACTGGGGGCTCTGAAGCCGTTGGCTTCAGAGACCATTATCAAGATGTAAAGGATGACATCCACCAATAATTCAATTCAATACAAGAGTATGAAATGGAAGAATTCTGTAGCTGAAAGCAAATGATGAAAGCGGCGGCAACCTCCTCGGAAAGTCCCGTCCCATTTGGACACCTGCCAGCAGATGATAAGCTTTGGGCAAGTGTCAACAGATGATGAATTTTGGACAAGTGCCAGCAGATGATAAATTTTGGGCAAGTGTCAGCAGATGATGAATTTTGGACAAACGCCAGTAGATGATAAACTTTGGGCATGTGTCAGCAGTTGCCGAACTACGACGCGGGTTTGATTCCGTCAGAAACGGATACGTAGGCGCCTAAGGATAAGGCTCAATCCACCATATATGCAATTTTACGGGTCGACGACCAACGATGACAATTCGACGCAACAGAAGCAAGAGTTAATCCCAGACGAAGTTTCAGGTATGATCTTTTCTTATGGCTGGCGAGCTTATATACGCAAGTCTAATGGATTATAAACGACCCGCGGAATCCTCAGGTCGAGAGGGACCTGGGGTATACTTTGACTTTCGCCTTGTCCAAGCCTCAGTCAAAGTGGGGGCTCTGTAGATACCCGTATCCGTCGATATTGGAATTTATAGAAAACCCGACAAACACCCGATGATGATAGGACGACATGTATTATTTAATTGTCATTGGCATTATTTGGAACTCGTTTTACGATGTAGAATGGGCGTCGTCGATGAAGTATTTTATTAATTTAAATGATATTTAAGTTAATATTTTTTTAATTCGAATTTATTTTCTTAAGTTATTTTATTGAAAATAAAATAGATATTTGATTTGAAAAATCATTTTTAAGTTACTTGATTTGAAAAATCAATTTAAATCGTTTTATAAATCGTATTTGAAGAACTCGATTTTTACGACGATTTTATACGCGATTTTGAGCTCGTTTTCTACTTGATCTGGGCTCGATTTTCGACGCACTTTCGGCCCAATCCCCTCTCCTCCAACCCGTGTTCAAATTCCAGCAAAATCCCACCACAAAACTTTGGTTTAGCCCTCCAAAATCACATCCCAAACAGCCCACACAACCAGTCCATACCCTTCCCGTGTTCAGCTTTACCAAGCCCCAAACCCGCTCCAAACGCCACTTAAACCCGTGCCCATTAACCCTAATCCATACCCTATTATCCTACCCATATTACCCTAGCTTAACCACCAAGAAACACCCCTCCTAAACCCTACACGAGCTCACAAAAGCTGCTGGACAGCAGCAGCGAAAGAAAGGAGCCCGACTGCTTGTTGCTCTCTTTTACCCTACTTTAACTCCCTATAAATACCTCCCCTATGCCATAATTTCATTTCTCTAAGTTCTCCATACATACTACCGTCACTCACCAGCATTAATCTCCACAAACAAACCCTAGTTGCCTCTCAAAACTCTCGACAAAACCGAGACATCCAAACTGAGAAACAGTTTGTGTCTCTCTCGAAATACCATTCGTTTCCCCTTCAAATCTCCATTAAAATTCGCGTTTCTTGCTCCTAATTAACCATATAACATCCATCTACATCTTAGACAAATATTCACGAGCCAAATTGACCTTGAGAGTACACGAATCCCCTCGAAAAACAGAGTGTCATACACTCTTTTTTGTGACTTTCTGTCTCTGTTCAGTTCTGTTTGTGCTCGTTTTTCGTGCCCAATAACTCAGAACGAGTGTGGTTTGTTTTAAGATATTTATTCTACTCTCTTTCTAGTTTTCAAAACATCTTTTAAATCTAATTTTCACCGAGAAACGAGTGAGAAATTGCAGTTTGAAAGTTGCTGTCCAGATTTACCAAAAAACGTGTTGTTGCTTTGTTCCTTCGTCGACGACGGCCTCTCGAGATAAAATCTACGATCGATTACGACCCAAGACGGTGTCAACGATACATGTAGGTTGAGGGTGCATTAAATCCTCCTCTTCTCCCTTTTATTTCGTTCTTTTTATGTTTGTTTTTTATTGTTCGTTTTTACATTGTTTATCGTTATGCATCGTTTGATGTCGTTAACTATGAAACTAGTTTAGTCCGAGTATGAGTTAAAGTACCACCATGAACACCCGCGTTGATTTGAGTTGGGAAATAAATCCGCCAGATCGGTCGGTCGTATCCCCCTTCTCATTTACATATCCTCGTGTTCAAGGCAGGGCGTTAATAAAACGAATTTTAACTTTGTTCCTCGCTTTTGACCCCTCGCTTGTTTCGCTCAATTCGGCCTGCCCTAGGACCCTTTGCATGTTAGTTCGACCTCTGATTGTTAACATATGATTCATTTAGACGACATTAGATCGATTTAATAACCTAATTAGACATGTTAGGGTGCTTCGACACAAGCATTAAAATCGGTTAACAATTCTCTAATCTAATTGAATACATCTCTCTTTTCACATGATTTATCGCTAGTATAAGAGTGCGCGATTAGCACCTTCTTATTAACACTCGACGAGTTAATTTAATTAGCGAACTTGACCTAATTCGACCCTTTAGGCCGTGTAGAGCACTCGGTTTTAGGCGAAGCCTTCTAACCTCTTTTATCATCGATTTCTAATGTACATCCCGTATCGCTTTGCAAATCTATCTAAACCAATGAATCTAACCTAAGGATTAGGGTATGTAGGTCGTGTTTGGCCGTGTTTTTGTAGTCCTTTTCTCGTTCATTTTATCTTTGTCTCGTTGTTTCGTATCTTGTAATTACTTTGTGTTTATCGAGTCGCGTTTTGTAACTTGTTTGTAATTAGTTTTCCTTTATCGAGTCAAATGATTTCTAAAAAACCCTAGTCTTGTTTGGTTAGATGGTTATGCTCCAATTCATGTAAGAGCGTAGTAAATTGCATGTTGCTTAAAGCAACATGGCCCGATTTATGCTAATGCAGGCTTTGGTGTGTGACCTAATGTCTAATTCGATGAGATTAAGCGAAAGCACGCATTGCGAGGAGTGACCCAAGGCCGTGAGTTATGTAAACCGTGGGCCACCCCTTGTGCACGTTTTCCTAGGCCGGATTGGCCGTATAGGGTGTTGTGTATGGTGTCGTATATAGCAATTGTACTTAGATCGAGTTGTATCTTTAATTTCTTGTTGTGTCGGCATGAAATGCCTGGGTTGTAATAGGGTAGATCCCAACGGCTCCCCCATTCCCCTTAAGCCTTGTTTGCTTTGTTTTGTATGTTGTTAGATCAATCAACCCACATGCTAAATTACAACTTTGACAAAGTTAGTTTAGTTGCATCTAAATCGACATAGAAACTTCACATGTTAGGGTTTTAAAACGACGTTTTCATATCATACATCGTAGTAGCTACGACCTTGTTTGAAATCCGATACTTGACTTAGTAGAGGCCGTTATTGACGAGCGGGATTAGGTGTCCTTATGGGCTTCCTAACACGTACCCTCACCTCTTACTCAAGATCTATGGTTTGTGGATCCGTCTAAATACCATTGGATTACGAGAGTCATTCAAATCGAGTGATATAGGGTACAAGTCTTTATCTTTAATCACTCGTAGTCGATTGGCTTTATGCTTTTCGATGAAAGGTGTAAAGTTGACTTGAACGGTTCCATGTTCCCATAAAACTTGGTGGCGACTCTAATTTGTCTTAATTCGATTCGAAGGAACCTCGAGTCGATAATGCCTCCTGTGGATCCCGCGGACGCAGATCCCGCGGGCGTTGTCCACACAACACCATAGATTTTCCATCAAACAATATGAGATTTCTCTCATATAGTTGTAAGCTTACTCGAACACCAATCCATGAGCTTACTCAAACACCAATCCATCAAACAAAACAAACAACGAAGAATTTCATTTGAGAATGTCTTAAGCTTAATAAGGCCTCTTCCCAGGCTATCCATTTCATCTAAAGATAGCTATAATGACTACATTCTAAGCTTAACAAGATCTTCAGCCAAACTAACTCAACGAATAATAACACAAATGCTCAATATTCACCTAACAACATCAGAGCATACTACAAACAAAACACAACTCCAAACTTTACAATAAAGCACCAAAATTGAGAAGGAAAACCTGCAAATTTATCTACAAAAATGGGAACAACAAGCTTAGCCTATCCCTTCTCCCACAAAACTCAAGAATCAACTTAATATAAAACTCTTCCTCAAACTCCTCCTTCAATCCAAACTTCAACAAAACCAGGCCCCATCCCATACCCCTCATCAACACCTTCTAACCCTTCATTATCAGCCACCACCCTGAAATGACTCAATGAGGAAATATAGAAGGGGAGTGCTGGATACGCCACATTATTGTTAAAACATGACAGTCTACTAATCAAGTTAATCAAGCAACAAAATCGTCATCTTCTTACCTTGATTCAATCAACTTCTAAGACATGAAAATAATACTAACAATCACCTTATTTCACTTTGCTTCCTCTTATTCTGGTAAGTTCATGATCATCGTCATTAGCGCTGTCACCACCAGCCTCGGACTTCTTCATCACCATCATCGTTGGAACCCATGTTGGTGTCAATGCCTGCAAGCCAAAAAGAGTGAACATAAAAAAATGGCAAGTGAAAGCAGAAGAAACTCACCCTGAAATCCTAAATATAAGAGCAGTGCAATATTCAACAATGTTCGAACCTAGATACGTATAGACATAGTTGTCTGATACACTTAGACATATACCATCCTACCTATCTATCGATTATCCTCCATATCTGCACCTCCATTCGGATCAGTCAAACAAAACCCAAAACTATCTATAAACTCCATCGAACAACATTAAAAAAAAATAAAGATCAAACAAGTTAAGCAAAACCGAAGATCAAACAATAAGCCCATAAAATTCAATATTTACCTTATTAATAAGATCAAGATCAAACAAAATGAAAAAAACCCAAGATCAAACAATAACCAATAAAATAAGTTAACAACCATGGGTGATGGAGAATACCTTTTTATCTTCTTGAACAGTATAAAAAAAGAAATTCTTGAGGTGAGACGCAAAGGTGGAGGTGAAGGGGAATTGTAAACATGAAATTTTGGGATAAAATCATTGAGGTGAGAAAATAATTGACGGCATCAAAGCGCTGCGTTTTGGACAGAAAATAAGCAAAGTTGTGTTCATCGGTACTGTTCATTAGGAATAGTAGAAGTGCTTACCCACTTTTTAGTAAGGGGTATAGATAGATATAGATAGATATAGATAGATACCTCGAGTTTTTTGGAGTTTGATGGTGAAGAGTTAAGAACGATAAACACCTAAGAGAGGGAGGGGGTGAATTAGGTGTGCCTTTTAAAAAAATTTCTCATTTACTTGGTTAATGACTAACACAAGTAAGATCTATTAAGTACGGGTTTGAGAAACTTAATGGATTGTAAGTTCACAAATGGTACAGCAGTCTATGCAACAGTATGAGAGACTGTTGCACAGCACTGGCAGCGAGATTAACGTGTGAAAGTGAAATGATAAGAAAACGTGAAAGTAAATGAACAAACAAGACGATGTTTAAAAATTGGTTCAGCTCCTACTCCGGAGCCTACGTCCAACCGTTATTTTATTGCTTGTTTAGAAATTTACTCAAACTTAACTAAACCATTACAATGAAAATAACTCGCCAACCTACTCCGGTTGCAATTGCTTGAAGCTACTCCGCTTCAAGACTTTTTCTTGCTCAAAGCTACTCCGCTTCAAGACTTAAAGTTCTATCTCAACGGTTTACATAGTCAGAATCTCAATGGTTCACTTAAGAACATGGAGATTACAATTAAGACCTAAACACGAGAATCATTGAACATATTCTTTTATGCAACAGTGAAGCGAACTGATACTTGGAGATTTTACAGCTTTGGAAAAACAATTGAAGACTTTTGAAAAACAGAAAACGGTTTTGCAAATGATTGAAGAACAAAGCTTTAAATGCTGAAAAGATTTGCAAAGTGTTTACAATGAATGCTCTTTCAAAGTCTTGCAATAAATGATAAATGAAGTGGCTATTTATAGAGAAAGGAAGTGTGTAAGAGAAGGATCTTAACACTTCTTTAATCTAAAATCCATAGATTTGTAGTATGCATTTTCATTTAAAATTATAAAAGAACAATCAGATTTGTGAGGCTCAAGGTGACTGCATTTTTCAGAAGCAATGAGTGTTTTCCATAAAATTTATGGGAACTCACATTTTTGCTACAAATGGAAAAAGCATAAGACCCATTTTTAGCATGAAAAACAACTTGCATTAATAGGATTGGCATCTTTAAATTAATTTGCAAGCATATTCTTTTTGTTCTTTTTGTTCTTCGATTTTGAAATAATGTTCCTCTTGAACATAGAAAAGCTTTTTAAAGAATTTCAAACACTTGTGAATTTTTCCGAAAATTCTCCATACGTTAGTACCAGAAACCTTGGTGCAACAGTCACAGGAACTGTTGCACGGTTTTGCAATCACTTATACTTAAAGAGGATATGTTTAACTACCCCGTTTACAACATTCTTTCTAGACAATGGGCATGCTTGACTTGTCTTTCATCATGATCATCTTTGAACTTCTTTGATCAATCATTGGATGCTTCAATTTGCTAAACATTTAACTAGGAGGCAAACAATTAAATGATAATGAAACTTGGCATCATCAACCAAGTGTGTTCTAACAAATTCCCCCTTTGATGATGGCAAGTTTTAAATATGTGTGAAGTTCCCCTTAAGCCCATGGTGAGTCGGTCTTTGAACCAAATAATAAGAACATCAATTAAACATGATCAAGGTGAATGGGGGTCAACATGCTTGGCCTAATTAGAACATCTAATCATCATAGCTAAGACAATGTCATGGTGAATATCAAAACTCTCAAACTATAAAGTATAAACATCACACTTAACTCCTTCATTTCATGGTATTCCAGGTCAATATACACCATGAAGTACCATAGCTTGCCCATCGTCGATCTTTGATCCTTGGAGTAATGCATACCTAGTCGCCCATGTTCACTAATTTGGCATGAACCGACCCATCAAGTAGGTATAGGTGACTTGATATCGTTGTATAACATTGCCTTTCCGTAAGCATCGTGCATATAAGAAAGTATTGATGAAGGTTTTTGTTCCTTGGCAGGAACGTATGAACCATCACTGACATGTAAGCTTCAAGGCAGCACCCATAATTTTTTGGTGAAATTGTTTCACTAAAGCCTCAAACTTCTGGCATCCCATATATTGTGACAACAACCAATTTCAGATGGTCAAATGTGAATGTATATTGAAGAACTGGTTTAGAACCCGTGCAAAATTGCACAGGCATATATAAATAATAAGTAAAAAGAAACTAGTTCTTGGTCCCGTGAAATCAACGGGATTCAATTTAACATGTATTTAAAATTATATTTTGCAAATTTATTACTTTGTTTTTAAGATATGTCATTTTTCATGGTTGAGCCACTAAAAAGTGTACCATTAAATCCCTTATGTAAAGTCTTTCATATGAGAATATTTTTTACGTATTTCATTTTGGAGTGTCTAATTTGTTTGTTTATCTTTCTCATATTGAGAATGCTTTTACCGAAGATGTCTTGTTCTAGTGGTTAAGACGGAGGTATTGTGACAATAGATCCCAGGTTCCTCTATTATAATCATTCACTTGTCATCAAGTAAAGGCAAACAAATGTTGTACGAAGTATTTCAATCTATTAATCATATATAACTTGCAAAGACTGGCCTTCATTATAATTTGCAATATATAAAATACAATGTACATATTAACACACTTATCTTATTATGACATTTTAATCTCCTACAACTTTATTGCTACTGTGAAGTAGATACGGAGTAATCCTCACGTTCGTCAGTATTTCATTATCCACATGCACTTTCGACCTAGAGATACTCTCTTTTCATTTCATCTTTGAAATCTCTAATAAGAAAATATCCTCAATTTCTTCTTTGCTTGCTTTGTTTGTTTGTGCCTGCAAACTAACAGGGGAAATGTGCTTATATGACAAAGTGAAAGTTCCAACTTTGGCACTAATCAGTAATCCCCAAACCTGTAGATTGGTTAAGCCAATTTGTAGAGATTAAAGCATAAAGTAAATGGTTCTAATCTCTACAATGAAGGATACAACTCATACTACTTCAAACAATATTGCTAAGTTGGAGGGAGTGATAAACATTCTACAAATCATCCAGCAAAGGTAATAAAATTCAAAGCTAAGTTAGTACGGAGCACTTTGTGTTGGGGAAGCGTCCTGTAAACCCAGTGCGGGAAGAATCTCACCCAACAAAGATACTACAAAGGAACACACACAATGAACGTAAGTAAGGGCAAATAAAGTGACACCACAATTTCTCACGTGGAAACCCTTCTCAACTAAGGGGAAAACCACGGCTCTCTCGACAAATTAATTCACTAATAAGAAATTACAAAGTTCGTAAAGTACAATCACACACTAGTATTGTCACTCCCTCTCAAACTTTATCTCACTCTTATTATCTCTAATGGATGTTGAACACTCTCTTTTCTCTCCTTTAGAACAAGAAGTATTCTCACCAATATAAACTAATTTGTCTCTCTATATTTTTGTGTGTACTAAAACAATTAGCACCATCACCTATTTATACTAAGAAGTTCCTAAAAACTGTTGGAATATGTGTCCTCCGACAATAATGCGATCACGACTGTTGATCATGATGATCACATGTTTAAGTCTCATTAAAATGAATACAATTGGGAAGTAATATTGTTACTGTCAACTGGTCAACATATATCGGTAATGATTGGCTGACTAGAGTTTGACATTACTGTCGTGTGACGGTGGTGATCAGTTGACCCCCTAGGTCATACCTAAAGGGCAATACTCTTAATTGATTATTTAATTAATCGTATAATGTTACGAGTTAATTAAATCACTTGAAAATTGACGGACGATTTTGGAAGTAAAATTTACGTATCAAATTGAAATGTGATTAAATGAAGATACGGTCTGAGTAATTGAATTGTATCATTACTCGGATGAAATTATTGTTTAAAGAAACAATCGGAATTGAATGATTTATTATAAATACAGTCTGTTGTGATTTATAAATTGGTAAAATATTTTGGCACAAGTAATTATGATATTACTAAGTCGATTTTTGTATGTGACGTATTTTTATTAATACGTTGATTTTTAATATGTTGAAAATACATAACAAATATATGTGACATATGACATGTAACATATAGACAATTGACAAAAATAATATGGGATCCATATTTTGTAAAGTGCCGAAAATTGGAGGAGTTTTAGCTTCATATTGTGTTTATTTTATTATTAGTAAACATAATGATTGCTAATGAGAGTAGGCTTACAACCCTAGTGTGCATTGTTAAGACCAACAAGGGCATGCATTGGGTGGGTGTTCTTCCCTCCTCTTCTCCTCCTACCCGGTTTTCCAAGAGGGCAAGGCAAGGGTTTGTCTTATATTTTCTACATACACTACCTTGTTTTAGTTAGTGTATTATTCTATCATTCTACCATCCAAAATATACAAGTTCTAGTGAGAAGAAAATCCTCTCTTCTTCTCTCATAAAAACCGAAACTTTTATGTGATTTAAAAGGTTTTGGTTCAATTTTCTACTAAGATTAATATTATACTAGATCAAATAATATTAATTAGATTAAGTGTTAAGCCTTGGGTATAAAGCTTAGGGAGAGATCTTATATTTAGATCTTTGTTCTTCCATAAGGATAAGCTCAAGAACAAGAGAGAAAGGTGATCTCTCTTGTGCCCTCTAAACCGAAATCATCAAAGTAAGAACATGATTTCTCCTCTATATTATTATTGTTTGCATGCATAAAATCCGTATTTAATTTTATGACAAATTATTTCGACATATAAGAGTATGTTAACATGTATATGAATCTACATTTCCTTCAATCGGTATCATGAGCCACGGTTGTTTGCATGCAAATTGGTTAAAAGTTTTTCCGAGTTATATGAATAACAAATAAAACTTGTAAAATTTGTGTTATTATGATATATCACGAAATTATTACATGCATGTTAATATTTCTGGTCCTAAAGTGTTTTAGGAATTTTTGGTTAATTTTTCGGATTTTTATTGTTCATAATTACAATAATGGCATTTAAATGTGATTTTATGAGTAAAAATGTCATTTTTGGTCTAAAATTTGCTATACTTCGAATTTTTCATTGATTTTTGGATATGTTGTGATACATATTATTTTGAGATAACCTGTAAATTTTCATAATTTTAGGACTTGTTATGCTCGAAAAATGGATTATTCAATTTTAATTCGGATTTAAAGTGAAAAATAGGTTAATATGAGTTAAATTTCGAATATGGTCATAGAAATTTTATATGTTGTCACATGCAATTTTACAAGATGTGTGTAAAATAATTGGCCATAAAGAAGTCCTTATGCATGATTTATGGATTTTTGAAGAAAAATAGCATAAATAGTGACATTATTAGTGAAAATTAATAAAACATAATCTATGATTTAGGAAAAACGTCTAATGTTGCTTTTTATTATCATTTTCAGATCTAAAAATGAAAAGTTAATGGATATAATTTTTCCTCATGTTTTATGATTATTTTAGTTTAAATCGATAAACCGCAACATTGTTTTTTCCGGAAATTTCGAAATTATTTTTAACCTAAGATTTTGAACATTATGAGTGTCATGGTATTTTTCCAGAATGTTCATGAATTTAAATTTCAAATTTTGAATTTATTTGAAGTTTTGTGATTTATTTGAAGTTTAATAGCTTATTTTTGGTATTTTTGGACTATTTATGAACAATTTTTGTAATTTAAGTTAATTATGGTCAATTTATTAGTGAAGACTAAATTTTGAGTCCTAAGTGGTTAGGGTAATTAACTAATGCATAAATATGAGTTTATGCATTTTTGTGATTATAAAATGTTGAAATCACGCAAATCCGTAAAAACCGAGTAATATACGATATTGGCAATTTAAAGGCGATTTAGCATAAAATTGAGCATGTTCATACATATTATAATGCTGCATTTTTCTTTATGATTGTCATAATTTTAGTTTATGTAATTTTAAATTATGTAATTTTACTTAGTATGGCCTTAGATTTTAATTGATATTTCCCGAAATGTATGGGAATATCGATTCGGTTGTAATTTTATTGTGATCTCGTATCACCGTTTTGTAATTTAATAGATTTATTTTATTTTTAGTTACATATGTATAATAGGAATTATGTAATTTATTATGTAATTTTATTCATTCCGGAGTTCCCAAAGACGGATTTCTTCAAGAATGACGATACATAAAGACGGTGTTACCTCGAGATGCGTGCCACAACCGAAGTTCAAGGGACCAATGGAGTTGGTTTCCGAATTTGTAATAGTTAAAGAGTTTTTCTATTTTAGGAAAGGCCATACTAGGATTTATTTATTTTATGCTTGCATTTTATTTATGTCACATGCATCGCTAAATCGCCATAACTAAACATGCATTGTCATTTTATTGAGTTTATCGACCGTGTCAATTACAATTATCGTAGTTCACCGCTTTAGTTCACTTAAAACGTGATAGATAATAAATTGACATGACCTCTCGCTAAAACAATTAATTGAGACATAGCCTTACCAAAGAGTAGAAACCATGAAAACCTATTTCGTGAGGGAGTGCACTCGGCCACACCGGGGTACAAACCTTGTTACGTAGGGGAAGTGGGTGATGAATGTTAATCCACCGAATTCATGTTGATAAGGGTTTCATCGGCCACACCGTGCCCAAGTTGATGTGGGTTTGGATCATGGACACATTTATTCGAAATTTGGATTGAACTCAACAAAAGTTTTTCGATAAGGGTTTCATCGGCCACACCGTCCCCTTGTTGAATGTGTTTTGGGCTATAGATAAATGTTAATGTAATATTATCGACCAAGAATTCTAAAAGTAGAATCGATTAAAACGTTAATCCACCAAGTTATATTGATGAAGGTTTCATCGGCCACACCGTGCCCAAGTCGATATGAATTTGGGTCTTGGAATCATTTATCTAGTTGGGTAGAGGTCACTAGAAAAATGCATAAAACTTGTTTAAATCATACATTTTTTACGAGTATTATTAAAACGACAATTGTTTTACTCCTTATATTTTGTTTTGTAGACCACTTCTCATTCATAACAAATGGCAACACCAACTCCTAATGCTACACCTCTCGCTAGTTCATCTTGGCTCCGATCCTTTATGGATCGATGTAAACTTGAAAAGAATGGGTCAAATTTCTCCGAGTGGGATGCCCAACTCAAATTAGCCGCCGAAGGTGACGACAAGCTTCGTTACCTTACCGAGGCCTCTCCATCCGAGCCCTCCACTAGGTCCACCGCGGCCACTAGGGAAGCATATGAGGCTTACCAAAAGGAGTCCGCCGCAATGAAAAATGTCTTAATATTTGCAATGGAGGCGGACCTCCAAAGGAGAGCCTTTAAAATGGGCAATGCTAATGAGATTTACTCCAAACTTGTGACCATGTTTTCACAAACTCCGCGGATCGTCCAATATGAGGCGGCCGCGGCATTCTTTGATCTCGACTTCAAAGAGGGCCAAAAGGTTAGCCCTCATGTGCTCAAACTCATGGAGCTTGTCGAGACCTTGAAAATTCAAAAGGTTGAAATCCCCAAAGAACTCATCGTAGATAGGATTCTACACTCCTTGTCTAAAGTCAAGGCATATGTGCAATTCCGGGTGAATTTCAATATGCAAGACAAGGATGTGTCTCTTGAGGAATTGCACAAGCTACTTGTGCAAGCCGAGAGGGACATGGGGTTAAATGTGAACCCTCCCAAGGATGTGCTTAATATAAGCACTAAGAGTAAGGGGAAGTTCAAGAAGAATGGGAGAAAGGGCAAGAAGCAAGCTCCCACATTCACCAAAGCTAAGTCTTGTGAAACTAGCACCTCCAAAGTCAAGAAGGGTCCTCTTGATAAGTGCCATTATTGTAATGGCATGGGACATTGGAAAAGAAATTGTTCCAAATACCTTGGTGATATCAAAGCTGGAAGAATTACTCCAGTAGGTAAATGACTAACCTTCTTTTATGTTTCTAATTCAACTATGGTATTATGATGCAAAGTTGTGATAATGTATCTCCCTTTTTATTGTAAATAGGGCCTCCACCAAGCAAAGACAAGGGAAAAGAAAAACAAGCATAAGAAACCATGGAGAAGCTAAGGATAGCTTTTAATGGAGCTTTGTTTTTCATTGTCTTATTTTAAGTAATGTTTTGGATTTTAGAACTTTAAGTTTCCGTGTTCGACATGGAAAGGTGTTTTGGATAATGACTTGTATTTTGGATGATAGTGACTTGGTTTGCAACCCAAGTCACCCGTTTTATCATTTATCCTTTTAATGTTCTAAATTTCATCTTTAAATTGCTTGCGCTTGGAAACATAAGATCATTCACTTAAAGTGATCTAATAGACAAATATAATGACGAGTTTCATTATATGTCCACATGCTTAAGGCTTGTGTATGATCATTTATAAATCGATTTTGAGTCTATGAACTCTCTTAAAGGAATGTCAATCACCAAGTACACATATGAAATCCATAATTGTTAGTCAACCTATGAGGTAGTTCTCCTAATACTTCAACATCATTATTTTGTGTCTCATATGCTATCTTTGAATCTATAGTGTATTTATTCTAAAGATAGAGTGGGAGAAAAGTGAGGACACAACACACAAGGCAAGATAAAATTGTGTACTTGTGTAAATGAAGATCTACACAAGAGAAAATGATTTGAATCATAGTATGCCAAATAGATAAGATCTATGGTCTCAAGTAAGTTCTATATGACTAATGAGACCACGTGAAGTACTCGAAAGAATTATTCTTAAGAATACTACGTGAGGACACCAAAAGTATGTTTTGGAAGAAATGACTAATGTAAAGTCTTAACAAGTTTTGACTAAGTTTATGTAATATTTGACCTATAGTTTCAACCGAGATTTACTTAAGAGCCTAAATGAATCATAGTAAACTTCTAGTATATACAATATATATACGAGATTTATGACTAGAAATTGCGAGGGTTGATATACCGATATCTTTAAAAGCTAAGTTAAATTCTAACCAAGCAAATGTCACTTATTAACCTCATTGTGAAAATGAAATGGTTAAACCTCCTTTCAAAAGGGGTATTTCAAAGGATGTATTCTAAATATTATTTATATTTGAATAAAGACATTACTACACATCATTATGATATGTGTGAGTTAGATATTAAAATCTTTTAAATAAGGTTACGATGAGACCACTTCAAAATAGGTATTTTGAAGGGATATGATGGGAACATATATGGTTCTATCTTAATAACTTGGCAAATGCAATTCTTCGATTTAAATTCCTTAAAAGTTCCGATTGAGAAGTCAATTCCGAAACATGTGGAATTGAGTGGGAGTTAGGCAATTATCATGTGAAGACATGGAATTTAGTGGGAGCAATCATCTTGAAAAGGCTTTAACTCATCACTCATTGAAGAATGACGAGCTAATACCTTCCTTCGCAAAGAAAGATTTGAGTTTTCAATTCTGGATGAAAATGGACTATGATGAATCCAATTACATCAGGGATGTTGGATTAGTATTAAGAGATACACATCGCGTCAACATACACATAGGTTATTCATATGAATGAAAATGGAATTACCATTAGCAGTCATGGTCATTCATAGAACCTAAGAACGGTTGAATCTCATGATTATTAGTTACTAATGTTTCCGCCATTAGAATAATCATGTACATGTCCAATTATGAATCATATGCATAAGAGCATGATGATGGATGGTAAGCCATAATAGAAACGTCATGAATTCTCAAGTAGAATCCGATGAGCGATTTCGGTGTTTGACGGAATACTCAATTATGTGACAAGAGGTTGCACATATAAATGAAATCCGAGCACATATAAGGATTTATGAGAATCTTAAAACTTTCGAGGTAGAAAGAGAAATAAGAAGTTGTGGAAAGACACTTAGTTGAACAAAAGGTTGCTTAAAACTAATCTTTCCAAATAAGCTAGGACTTGTCAGAAGTGCTAGGCTAATCATCTTGACAATTGTTGTAAGATCCTACAAAACATTTACCTAGTGCATTGTGTGTGGATAGGTACTTGATCAGTACAAGTTATATTATTCATTACAAATTCGTTCGTTATGTGATAGTCGATAAGAAAGTTCTTTCAAATTAAAGAACCGATACCAAGGTCAGGAACCTTGATGTGTACTTGGTAAGATTCATGCTATGAGAGAGAACATGAATGTGAAGGAAATTGCAAGTGTAAGAAGTTTGAACACTTGGACACATGGGATGTTAAACTTCTATTGCAATAAATAAGTGTTTACACTTATGATAAACATCACAAGGTTGTAATATGATATTTGACTACCCGAGTGTGATGTCGACATTTGTCGTTTGAGTTTTTATTAACTCACGTTGTACATTGTTGTATCCAAACGGGTTGTAGAGACAATTGAACCCCGTTAAAGTGAACATGGATTAACATTGTATTTGCCCATAGTCACTTATATGAGGTGACGTCTCGAAGTGACTAGAGTGTGAGGCGATTAATGGCAAGTTCAAGTGCCATAGAGTCATGTGAGATGACTAGTCGATCACATACGCAGACTGTTAGGAACATTTTGTCGGGCCTAATGACCGCTTATAGAGTTCTGGCAAATTTATATAGCCTGGTCGTGGCGAGAGCTACTATAGTATTCAAAATGAGTCGATTCTTTTGACTAAAGACTATTCACCTAAGATGGCACGATTTGATTAACTTTGATTTGTGTTACTACGACCTTCGTAAATGGGGTCAAATGGGCATATTTTGGGTTATGATGGCAATGGCTAGTCGAAGGGAATGAGTGCGATAGGAATTGTCCACCCCTAGTCGGGGTTATAACAATATCTCGGGGCCACTCGAGGAGTAATGAATTGGAAATGCGTGGCCACGCTCGGAAGGTATCCAGAGTGGATAAATCCGGTCAATCGATTATTCTCCGGATCGAGGAAACCACTCTCGATATGATCACTTGCAAGTACGACCGAAAGACACCTTGCATTGAGTGGGAGATAGTAATAGGACAAGAGAATTGGTGACGCACACTTGTCGAGGACAAGTGGGAGATTGTTGGAATATGTGTCCTCCGACAATAATGCGATCACGACTGTTGATCATGATGATCACATGTTTAAGTCTCATTAAAATGAATACAATTGGGAAGTAATATTGTTACTTGTCAACAACCGGTCAACATATATCGGTAATGATTGGCTGACTAGAGTTTGACATTACTGTCGTGTGACGGTGGTGATCAGTTGACCCCCTAGGTCATACCTAAAGGGCAATACTCTTAATTGATTATTTAATTAATCGTATAATGTTACGAGTTAATTAAATCACTTGAAAATTGACGGACGATTTTGGAAGTAAAATTTACGTATCAAATTGAAATGTGATTAAATAAGATACGGTCCGAGTAATTGAATTGTATCATTACTCGGATGAAATTATTGTTTAAAGAAACAATCGGAATTGAATGATTTATTATAAATACAATCTGTTGTGATTTATAAATTGGTAAAATATTTTGGCACAAGTAATTATGATATTACTAAGTCGATTTTTGTATGTGACGTATTTTTATTAATACGTTGATTTTTAATATGTTGAAAATACATAACAAATATATGTGACATATGACATGTAACATATAGACAATTGACAAAAATAATATGGGATCCATATTTTGTAAAGTGCCGAAAATTGGAGGAGTTTTAGCTTCATATTGTGTTTATTTTATTATTAGTAAACATAATGATTGCTAATGAGAGTAGGCTTACAACCCTAGTGTGCATTGTTAAGACCAACAAGGGCATGCATTGGGTGGGTGTTCTTCCCTCCTCTTCTCCTCCTACCCGGTTTTCCAAGAGGGCAAGGCAAGGGTTTGTCTTATATTTTCTACATACACTACCTTGTTTTAGTTAGTGTATTATTCTATCATTCTACCATCCAAAATATACAAGTTCTAGTGAGAAGAAAATCCTCTCTTCTTCTCTCATAAAAACCGAAACTTTTATGTGATTTAAAAGGTTTTGGTTCAATTTTCTACTAAGATTAATATTATACTAGATCAAATAATATTAATTAGATTAAGTGTTAAGCCTTGGGTATAAAGCTTAGGGAGAGATCTTATATTTAGATCTTTGTTCTTCCATAAGGATAAGCTCAAGAACAAGAGAGAAAGGTGATCTCTCTTGTGCCCTCTAAACCGAAATCATCAAAGTAAGAACATGATTTCTCCTCTATATTATTATTGTTTGCATGCATAAAATCCGTATTTAATTTTATGACAAATTATTTCGACATATAAGAGTATGTTAACATGTATATGAATCTACATTTCCTTCAAACTTCTAATAAACCATTAATTGTTTTAATTAAAACAATTACATAACTTCTTAGGCATGAATGTTATCACTCCCAAAAACGTAGACAATTTACGTAATTTGCATTTGAAACATCCAAGCTTTATTTCTACATTTATTTTAGAAGTTTGGGGAGATTAACTCAACACTTTGAAGCAACAAACAAAAGAATCTAAAGTAGGTCTCGAGATTGCAAGTGTAAGAAATAAGTAACAGTTGAGACGAAATACTGGATAGGTTTGTAGTCTTGTGCACCAAAATTATAAAAAATCATACGTGAAAATTAATAAATAATCAAGAAGCACACATAGTACTATAATAATAAAATTACTGGTAAGCGTTTAGAAGGTTTAGGATTTTGACCGGGATTTTTTTTTCAAACTTTTTTTTTTTAGTTTTCCCAAAAACAAATGTCCTAAAATTACGGAGAGGGCTTATTTAATAGCTATGTATGTAAAATATAGTGCCATGTGGATCGGTAAATATTGTCTTTTTATTATACTAGTCGTTGCGCCGCGCCCTCCCGGGCGCGGAGTCGCGATTTAACCTACTGTGTATAGATTTCTGTTAGAACACACTTGGTTGATGATGCCAAGTTTCATTATGATTTAATTGTTTGCCTCTTAGTAAATGTTTAGCAAATTGAAGCATCCCATGATTGTTCAAAAGAAGTTCAAGATGATCAAGATGAAGGACAAGTCAAGCATGCCCATTGTCTAGAACAAATGTTGTAAACGAGGTAGTTCAACATATTTCTTTTACGCATAAGTTATGGCAAAACCGTGCAACAGTTCCTGAGACTGTTGCACCATGGTTTCTGGTACTAACGAATGGAGAATTTTCGGGAAAATTCACAAGTGTTTGAAATTTTTTAAAAAGCTTTTCTATGTTTAAAACAAACATTATTTCAAACTGAAGAACAAAAAGAACAAAAGGAATATGCTTGCACAATAATTTAAAAGATGTTAATCCCATTTGTGCAAGTTGTTTTTCATGCTAAAAATAGGTCTTATGCTTTTTCCATTTGTGGCAAAATTGTGAGTTCCCAAACTTTATGGGAAACACTCCTTTGCTTTGGAAAAATGCAGCCACCTTGAGCCTCTCAAACCTGATTGTTCTTTTATATTTTTAAATGAAAATGCATGCTACTAACTTGTGGATATTAGATTAAAGTAGTGTTAAGATCCTTCTCTTACACACTACCTTTCTCTATAAATAGCCACTTCATTTTTCATTTATTGCAAGACTTTGAAAGAGCATTCATTGTAAACACTTTGCAAATCTTTTCAAAGATTAAAAGCTTTGTTCTTCAATCATTTGCAAAACCGTTTTACTGTTTTCAAAAGTCTTCAATTGTTTTTCAAAGTCGTAAAATCTCCAAGTATCGATTCGTTTAATCAAGCTGTTGCATAAACGAATATGTTCAATGATTCTCGTGTTTAGGTCTTAATTGTAATCTCCATGTTCTTAAGTGAACCACCGAGATTCGACTCAGAACCGTTGAGATAGAACCTTAAGTCTTGAAGCGGAGTAGCTTTGAGCAAGAGAAAGTCTTGAAGCGGAGTAGCTTTAAGCATTGCAACCGGAGTAGGTTGGCGAGTTGTTTCATTGTAATGGTTTAGTTAAGTTTGAGTAAATTTCTAAACAAGCAATAAAATAACGGTTGGACGTAGGCTCTTGAGTAGAGTCAACCAATTTTTAAACATCGTCTTGTTTGTTTATTTACTTTCACGTTCTCTTATCATTCTTCTTTTACACGTTAATCTCGCTCTCAGTGTTGTGCAACAGTCTCTCATACTGTTGCATAGACCTACTGTACCGTTTGTGAACTTACAATCCATTAAGTTTCTCAAACTCGTATTAATAGATCTTACTTGTGTTAGTCATTAACCAAGTAAGGGAGAAAATTTTTAAAGGGTACACCTAATTCACCCCCTCCCCTCTTAGGTGTTTATCGTTCTTAACTCTTCAATTGGTATCGAGCCTCGTGCTCTTGATATTGTTAAAACCAGGAGTTGATCCCATAGTTATGGACGATTCAAAACACACTAAGTATCCCATCTTCAAGGGTGAAAACTATGCCTGGTGGAAACATCGCATGGAGCACTATGTTAAAAGTACGGACTATGAATGTTGGTTGATCATTCAAAATGGTCCCCTCAAGATTGAGTTGACTAATGCCGATGGCACTAAGTCTATCAAAAGTGAGGACAAGTATGTTGAGGCCGATTATAGAAAAGTTGAGAAAAACTCTAAAGCCATGTCCATCCTTCAATATGGCATCGGTGAACAAGAGATCAACCGGATATCCGGTTGTGACTCGGGAAAGGAAATTTGGGACACCCTAAATCTTGCCTATGAGGGAACGTCACAAGTCAAAAAGTACCGTGTTGATCTTCTCATGCAACAATACGAGATGTTCAACATGGGAAAAGATGAGTCAATTAATAGTTTGTCTTCTCGTTTCTCTAGTATTGTTAATGACCTCAAGAGTCTAGGTAGAAACTTTGAATCCGAGAATGTAGTACGTAAAATCCTTCGTAGCCTATCTGAGAAATGGCAACCGAAGGTTACGGCTATTGAGGAAGTTAAAGACCTTTCTTTGCTATCCCTTGATGAACTTATGGGCTCACTGATGGCTCATGAGTTAACTCTCATGAAGCGATCCGGTGAAAGCTCTAAAGGGAAAGGACTTGCTCTTTATGCTCTCTCAAGTGATGAGGAGGATGAAGATGACGAGTTTGCAATGTTCACTAAAAACATTGTTGGCATGATAAATGGTCGAAACTCACAAAGGCCTAATAACTATACTAGCAAACGACGCTTTCCCAAGAGAAAGTCTACTTCCACTGTTGGTTGCTTCAAATGTGGTGACAAAGGTCACCAAATCAAAGAATGCCCAAAGTGGAATGACACTAAGTCTAAAGAAAAGCGTGAGTTTGCTAAAAGAGAATACAAAATCAAAGTAATGACTGTCATTTGGGGAATGTCTGATTCTGACGAGGACGATGTCCTTGAGGAAGAATTGGATGCCAAACTTAGCATCTCGTCCCAGTCAAGCAATTATGTTCCAAAGTCAACAAAGAAAGAAAGTGTTAAATGTCTTATGGCTCACTCCGTGGACTCAGATTCAGATTCTGACATTGAGGTAAATAAGCTCAAGAAAAAGGTTCGATCTTTCTCTAAAGACAAGATCTGTCATCTTCTAGACCAATTAATTGATAAGTGTCGTATCCAAAGCAATAAATTAGAGGCTATGCAAACTGAAATTGAGGACATAGCCGAAGAAAATGTTGGTTTAAAAGAATGTCTAAATGAGGTAGATCAACCTAGTTCATCATCGAGTCTTGAAAAGGAGATTAAAAAGCTCCGAAAACAGAATCTGTTTCTTGCTCAAAGAGTTGATGAAATACATGCAACAGATCAGTGCAATGTTGCATCTGTGTCTAACAAGGGAGAAGAGTTCCTTGACAAAGCCGTGTCCTCACTAACCAAAGAACGTGACCAACTTTTGATTGATCTTGCAACATGTCAAAATGAAAAAGAAGATCTTGTCAAAATTTCTCTAATGCTAAATGATGAGTCAAGTCATGTTAAAAGTGCTTTAGATCGAGTGCAAAATTCAAATGATGATCTTCTTGTTCAAATTGAAACTCAAAAAGGCTGAACAAATCCATGCAACGAGATGATGCAACTTGTTGCATCCGAGTCTATGAAGGAAATTGAGACTCTCACAAAACATGTGTCTTCACTAACTAAAGAACGTGACTCTCTGTTAGCTGACCTCACCTTGTGCAAAAGAGATAACAAGCAACTTGAGCAAATTGGCTTATTGCTTAGTGATGAAGTGAGACATGCTAAACATGCGTTCGACAAAGTAGGTCAACTAAATCTTAATCATCTTGCTAAAATTGACAAACTAACCAAAGAGCTAGATGAGGCTAAGATGTTCTATTTGAAATGGGAAGGAAGTCAGAATGTCTTGGAGTTTCTTCTAAAACAATCTCAAGAATATGAAAACCGTGCAAAAATCTTGGACTTGGTTTCAAATGCAACAGTTCTACGCACTGTTGCACTCGAAACCAAGACCCAAGCGTAACTGATTTTTGAAGAAGAAAGTATGCTGGCCTTCCTGAGTACATTATCTACAATTACTGTGGTAAAACTGGTCACGAGTTCAATGGTTGTGAAAAGAGAGTCCTCGACCTAGAAAGAAGTACTAAAGTGGCTAAACATGTTTGTGCTAAAAAGAAAGAAGTCAAGAAAGGTGTTGTCAAGAAGGAACCCAAACTTGTTTGGGTTCCTAAACTAACTATTTGATTTCTTATAGGCATTAGCGAAAGGCAGCAGCAATTGGTACTTAGACAGTGGATGCTCTCGTCACATGACGGGAGATGAAAACCAATTCCTTTCGCTAGAAGCCTACGATGGTGGCATGGTGACTTTTGGTGACAACAAACGAGGTGAAATCATTGGTATTGGAAAAGTTGGTAAGTCAAAGTCACTATGTATCGACAAAGTGTTGCTTGTCAAAGGTTTGAAACACAATCTTCTAAGCATATCACAATTGTGTGATCGAGGTAACATCGTTGAATTTCTTGCTAGTGAATGTAGAATAATTGATGGAAAAACTAAGGAACTCATTCTTGAAGGTAAACGTGTCAAAGATGTCTACATGACTAACTTATACTCATTGTCAAGTCAAACACTATCATGCATGAGTGTCCAAAAGAATGACCCTTGGCTTTGGCATAAACGACTTGGTCATGTCAATGCTAAAACACTTAATACCCTTAAGAAACTAGATTTAGTTGATGGCATTCCTAACATCAAATTTGAATTCAAATCACTTTGTGACGATTGTGTTAAAGGTAAACAACTAAAATGCTCCTTTAAATCCAAAAAGATTGTTAGCACTTCCTTGCCTCTTGAACTCATTCACATAGACTTATGTGGACCTATGCGTATTGTTAGTAAAGGTGGAAGTCGCTATATTTGTGTAATTGTTGATGATTTTACAAGATTTGTTTGGCTTCTCTTCTTAAGTTCTAAAGATCAAACTTTTGATGAATTCTTAATTTGGGTTAAAAAGGTCCAAAACAAATTTGGTTATAAACTTGTCTCCTTGAGATCCGACCATGGAACCGAATTTGAGAATTTATCATTTGAGTCTTATTGCAATGAGTACGGTATTAGCCACAATTTTTCGGCCGCAAGAACCTCTCAACAAAATGGGGTTGTGGAACGAATGAATCGAACTCTTGAAAATATGGCTAGGACCATGCTCATTAGCTCTAAAGTGCCAAGAAACTTTTGGGCCGAGGCCGTTAACACATCTTGTTATATCTACAATCGAGTCATGATTAGAAAAATCATTAACAAAACTCCTTATGAATTACTACGAGGAAGAAAACCTAACATCTCACATCTAAAGTGCTTTGGTAGTAAATGCTTTGTACATAATAATGGAAAAGACAACCTAGGCAAATTTGATGCTCGTAGTGATGAAGGTGTTTTTGTTGGATATTACGACCATAGTAAAGCTTACAAAGTTTATAACAAGAGAACCATGAAAATGGAAGAAAGCGTTCATGTAATATTTGACGAATCTAGTCTCTTTGTTTCAAACACTCAGGTTAATGATGAAGAAGATGATGAGGAAGACGATGACTTCGAAATTGGAATGATACGTCATGACATGGATCAAGTAGTGGAAGAAGCTGAGCAACAGTTGGAGCCACTGTTGCATGAGGAGGCTGGCCAAAATTCAGGGGGAATTAACCCTCCTTCATCTCAAAATAAAGCTAGCTCATCCAGGGGGAATGAGGAGTGCAGTGAACCAACCACTAACCAAATTGAAACAAATGCACAAACACCCTCACACAATATTCCCCATGCAACGATCACAACACATTGTTGCATCGTAACCAACCGAAACAAATGAGGCCTCTAACACCCTTGTTCCAAAGAAATGGAAGCAACAAGGTTCCCATCCTCTATCAAATTTAACCAAAGGTGACCTTACCTCCGGAATAAAAACCGATCATCTCTCCAAAATCACCGTGCTTTTGAAGCATTCATATCACAAATTGAACCCACAAATATCACAATGGCGCTATCCGATGAATATTGGGTCACGGCTATGCAAGAAGAATTGGAGCAATTTGAGAGAAACAAGGTATGGCATCTGGTCCCTAGACCATCTCAACGTACTGTAATTGGTACGAGATGGGTCTATCGCAATAAGCTTGATGATGTTGGAGAAATCGTAAGGAATAAAGCTATACTAGTGGTACAAGGGTTTAATCAACAAGAAGGGATTGATTACGATGAAACCTTTGCACCGGTAGCTAGGCTTGAGGCCATACGAATGCTCGTAGCTTTTGCATCTCATGTTGGCATAAAACTTTTTCAAATGGATGTTAAAACCGCTTTCTTAAATGGCTATCTTGAAGAAGAAGTTTTTGTCGAACAACCCCCGGGCTTTTTAAACAATGAGTTCCCTAATCACATATTTAAACTTGACAAAGCACTTTATGGTTTAAAACAGGCTCCCCGAGCCTGGTATGATAGGCTTTCCAAATTCCTATTAGAAAATGGTTTTGTACGTGGTTCGGTTGATAAGACATTGTTTATCAAGTCACAGTCAAAGGATC
Organism: Silene latifolia; assembly: GCF_048544455.1. NCBI lineage: Eukaryota > Viridiplantae > Streptophyta > Magnoliopsida > Caryophyllales > Caryophyllaceae > Silene > Silene latifolia. The sequence continues at coordinate 9,279,442 of NC_133537.1, read as the reverse complement.
TGTTGCTTGTGCAAGTATATGTCGATGACATTATTTTCGGTGCAACTAACAACATTCTTTACAAGTACTTTTCGGATCTTATGACTTCTAAATTTGAAATGAGCATGATGGGAGAACTTGGATTCTTCCTTGGTCTTCAAATTAAGCAAGATGAAAAAGGAACCATGATTCACCAACAAAAGTACTTAAAGGAAATGATAAGTAAGTTTGGGTTAACTAGCTCGAATCCTATGCCTACACCTATGATTGCCAAGCTTAATCTTGACAAAGACGAAAATGGTAAGAGTGTTAGTGAAAGGGTATATCGAGGTATGATCGGTTCATTGCTTTATTTAACCGCTAGTCGACCCGACATACAATTTAGTGTGTGTGTGTGTGTGCTCGTTTCCAATCAAATCCTAAAGAATCACACTTCAAAGCCGTCAAACGGATTTTTAGGTATTTGATTGGAACGCAAGGTTTATACCTTTGGTACCCAACTCATTATGACATTGATCTTGTAGGATTTTCGGATGCGGATTATGCCGGGAGTTCGTTGGATAGAAAAAGCACCTCGGGTATTGCCACCTTCTTAGGACCGTGTCTTATCTCATGGGCATCCATGAAGCAAAATACTGTTGCTCTATCCACGGCCGAAAGTGAGTATGTAAGTGCCGCTCTTTGTTGTGCTCAAATTCTTTGGGTACGACAACAATTGCGTGATTACGGTCTTATTTTCGAAACTACTCCTATATTTTGTGATAATACAAGTGCCATTAACATCTCGAAAAATCCAATACAACATTCTAGGACAAAACACATTGACATAAGGCATCACTCTCTACGTGATCAAGTGGAAAAAGGAAATATATGTCTAACCTTTTGTAGAACGGAAAATCAAATTGCGGACATTTTTACAAAACCGTTAGAAAGGGAACAATTCGTAAAACTTCGGTTGGAAATTGGTTTGTTAGGCGACATGTGACATAAATTAAAATTATCTTTCCTATATGATTGACTAGAGACGAAATGATGTATATGTGTTCTCAAGTTTAAAAATGTCTAAATTGCCATATAACAAGTGTACCGAAAAAATTGCATTGGAACTCCACATTTTGCATTTGAATTATTTTGCATTGAGCTTTGCACTTACTTTATGTCCCATCTAGCACATCCTACACCAAGCCGCCCCATATGCCATCATTACCCTCATTTATACTCCACCTCAACCTTTAACCACTCCCTCTTTAACACTCCAACCGTCCATCAAACAAAACCCCCATGTAATAACCCCACTTTCCCATTTACCCACAACTCACTTCAAAATTCAAAAGTTCCCTCAACCTCTTTCATCTCCCAAAACCGTCAAAATCATCACCCACATAATGGCTCCCAAAAAATCAACTAGAAGAGAAATTCAAAACCTTAGAAATACATTCAACCCCAAATATATTGCCCAACAAAAAATGGCCACACAATCCGCTGCAAGTGTTGAAAAATCCGACAAACCCACCCCGTCTCCTTCCAAGCCGCCAACAGTCAAACCAAATGTTGCACGAAAGAAATTCATGGCTGTCAAAGGAAGAGGCCGTGTTAGAGGAGGTCGTGGTGGATTAAAACGAAGTCCACCAATCTCCTTGATGTTGGACTCAAATGTTGATGTTGATTCCGAGGAAGACGAGCCCATGCTCAAACAAATAGCAAGCAACATCCAAAAAGACAAAGAAATTGATGATGATGTGATTGTTGCTACTATTGTTGAAGAAGAAAAGGAAACTGAGGTTGTTGGTGATATTGTTGACAAAGAAAAAGAAAAGGAATCCAAAAAAGTGAATGAGAAAGATGTTGAAGAGAAAAATGAAAAAGATGAAAAAATGAGTGAAAAAGATGAGGAAAGAGAGTGAAATCGAAAAAGAAAAGGAAACAGTGAGCGAAAAAGAGGCTGAAAAAATTGATTCCCCAAATCAAACTTCTGAAAAGGAAGTTCTTCATGGAGAAGAGACCATTCCCAACATTGAAAACATCAATGAATCCACCAATGAAGACACTGTTGCTGATGAATTTGAACCTCTTTTTCCCGAAAAACCCAAAACAAAATCCCAAATCAAAATCACTGAACTATTTGGTGATGATGATGATATTATCACTGAAACCCCCACCAAATCAAAGGCAAAATCTAAGGCCGGTCTCAAAAGAAAGAAGGAACTAAAACCACAAACGGCTAAAAGGCCGAGGTACCCACGGAAGAGGGAGGTGGTCCTTCCAAAGGAAGATGCTGATGTTATTGAGGATAAAATTCCTCTCAATACATGCACGGAGTTGATAGTCACCACTCACGATGAGGCATTCAAGAACGAGGTCCTTACTCATCTCAACTCTCTCGACCTTCCGGATGACACCCTCAAGCTATGTCACGGCATGCTTACACGTTGCTTCCACAGTGGGAGACGTTACAAGAAAACATGGTATGATTCTTCCCCGTCTTTTGCATTCTTCAAAGCTGCTATTTTTGGTCAGGGTTGGTTTAATCTCCTCGACAAACATTCTCCGGTTTACATGTCGGAGTTAATTCAGTTCTATACAACAGTCAAGGTTGATGTTGCATCAGGAACTCTCTCGGCATTTATAAACCAAAAACCCTTTTGTCTTGACCATTGACCAACTTGCCTCTTACCTTGAGGTTGAAGCCGTGGGTCTTACCACCTTTCCTAAGACCACTTGGGGTGATGTTGATGAAGCTATGGCTAGTGAGGTTATGAGAACCCTTCAACCCGACAATGACAGTGGCACCACCAACATATATGCCCATGAACTTCAAGCCCCCACCGTTTCACCTTTAACCTTGTTCACCGAGCCATCTTACCAAGCAATAACAAGAGGGGGACGATGTTCTCTCCTTGAGATGCTCCTTATTCACCACATTATCAAACGTCGTCCCATCAACCTTCCCCAACTAATCTTCCACCGTATCAATGAGATTGCCCCCGACCTCCAAAAAAGGAAATTTGACAAGAAAACCGTGATTCCATACGGTATGTGGTTGTCCATTGTCTTCATGAAACAGAAGATAGTCATGAAAGGTAGCCCCGGTATTGAAAAACTCAGTGATGACATGACCATGGGTTTGCTTTCTCAAATGACTTTGGCTATCAACAATGGGAAGTTGACCCGCAAGTTCTCGGGTAGAGGTAAAACCGGTGCAACAGTTGCCTCAACTGTTGAAATGGGTGTTGTCCTCGGTAAGTTGGACAAGCTTATGAACATGGTGTCCAAATTGGTTGTGGACAATGAGACTCTTAAGGAAGATGTTGCTGAGCTCAAAACCTTGAATGAAGATCTTATTGAGCGTGTGCAAGCTCTTGGTGGTCATGTGTCCGATGATGAATGAGGCATCCTTACCTACCCTTGCCTTCCTATCCTTTTGGCTCTTTGTTCTTAATTCTTATGCAAACTATGGGCTGTTTCTTTTCTCTTATTTTGAACATTTGTCTTTGGTTTAATTATGTACTACTTGAACATGTTTCATCCCTTCTCTTGATGATGTCAAGAGGGGAAGTAGTTAAATTATGTGTTTATGTGTTAACTAACAACTCTTCGGCTAACGTTCACCGTGAATTTGTCTTAGCTATGATGATTAGATGTTCTACTTAGGCCAAGCATGTTGACCCCCACTCACCTTGATCATGTTTAATTGATGTCCTTACAATTTGGTTCAAAGACCGACTCACCATGGGCTTAGGGGGAACTTCACACATATTTAAAACTTGTCATCATCAAAGGGGGAATTTGTTAGAACACACTTGGTTGATGATGCCAAGTTTCATTATGATTTAATTGTTTGCCTCTTAGTAAATGTTTAGCAAATTGAAGCATCCCATGATTGTTCAAAAGAAGTTCAAGATGATCAAGATGAAGGACAAGTCAAGCATGCCCATTGTCTAGAACAAATGTTGTAAACGAGGTAGTTCAACACATTTCTTTTACGCATAAGTTATGGCAAAACCGTGCAACAGTTCCTGAGACTGTTGCATCATGGTTTCTGGTACTAACGAATGGAGAATTTTCGGGAAAATTCACAAGTGTTTGAAATTTTTTAAAAAGCTTTTCTATGTTTAAAACAAACATTATTTCAAACTGAAGAACAAAAAGAACAAAAGGAATATGCTTGCACAATAATTTAAAAGATGCTAATCTCATTTGTGCAAGTTGTTTTTCATGCTAAAAATAGGTCTTATGCTTTTTCCATTTGTGGCAAAATTGTGAGTTCCCATACTTTATGGGAAACACTCCTTTGCTTTGGAAAAATGCAACCACCTTGAGCCTCTCAAAACCTGATTTTTCTTTTATATTTTTAAATGAAAATGCATGCTACTAACTTGTGGATATTAGATTAAAGTAGTGTTAAGATCCTTCTCTTACACACTACCTTTCTCTATAAATAGCCACTTCATTTTTCATTTATTGCAAGACTTTGAAAGAGCATTCATTGTAAACACTTTGCAAATCTTTTCAGCATTAAAAGCTTTGTTCTTCAATCATTTGCAAAACCGTTTTCTGTTTTTCAAAAGTCTTCAATTGTTTTTCAAAGTCAGTAAAATCTCCAAGTATCGGTTAAACTTAATCGTTGTATAAACGAATATGTTCAATGATTCTTGTGTTTAGGTCTTAATTGTAATCTCCATGTTCTTAAGTGAACCACCGAGATTCGACTCAGAACCGTTGAGATAGAACCTTAAGTCTTGAAGCGGAGTAGCTTTGAGCAAGAGAAAGTCTTGAAGCGGAGTAGCTTTAAGCATTGCAACCGGAGTAGGTTGGCGAGTTGTTTCATTGTAATGGTTTAGTTAAGTTTGAGTAAATTTCTAAACAAGCAATAAAATAACGGTTGGACGTAGGCTCCGGAGTAGGAGCTGAACCAATTTTTAAACATCGTCTTGTTTGTTTATTTACTTTCACGTTCTCTTATCATTCTTCTTTTACACGTTAATCTCGCTCTCGGTCTTTGTGCAACGATCTCTCATCTTGTTGCATAGACCTGTTGTACCGTTTGTGAACTTACAATCCATTAAGTTTCTCAAACTCGTATTAATAGATCTTACTTGTGTTAGTCATTAACCAAGTAAGGGAGAAATTTTTTAAAGGGTACACCTAATTCACCCCCTCCCCCTCTTAGGTGTTTATCGTTCTTAACTCTTCAATTTCCGATAGTAATATTGTGTAGGTGCCGTGCGTATGTGTATAGTATAGTTTGTGAATTACTTTACCAATCTGGCCTAAACCATGTAGCGGCCATATGGGTTGGTTGACTGCATTATAGTTGGCGAGCATCATCATACACGGTGAAATTCGTAATAAAGGCAATAATATACGCGGTACATAGGATTATAATGAGACAGCGTGAAAAATATATATAAGGACATGGAGTTGAAGATGGTAAAGTTTGTGAAAGCATTAGAGGAGTGAGGATGAGAATTGAAGAAGGAACAGCCGAATGAAAAAGATGGAAGGCAGAATGAAAGACGTGGAGTTAAAGATGGTAAAGTTAGAATGGAGGGATGGGATTGAGGGGGAGAGATCAACAGTGCACATTTGGAGGGAACTTTGTAAGGACGGGATGGGATTTAGAGGGAGAGATCAACAGTGAGAACATCTGATACAACAACGGTGATAACATGTAGAAAACAATATGCATTGCTGAGTGGTCATAATAAAGGCAATACGTTACATGCAAGTTAAACAGAAATAACAAAGTACAGTTTGAGGATCTTACAGGTCATAGCTAAACTAGCTATACACACACAACGCATGTCATATATAGTAATCGCAGAGAATTGTGGACGCGGGCCCACGGGGGCGCTTGGGAAAACAAGTGTTTGCATTTGTGGAGTCGCCACCAATTTATTATGGAAAATTGGAAACCGTTTGAATACCTCGTGCCATGTCAAGACACAAAGTAGTGACATGAACACCAAGAACTCGTTACCCTTAGCATTCTATGTCTAGAATGACTCTCGTGGATGTCAATGAACACGGATGTTCACAGAGATCTGGAGTAAGGGGTGAGGGTACGTATTAGGAAGCTCTTTTGATCGAACACCTAATCCCGCCCGCCTCAATAGCTGCCTCTACTAATGATTAGGGAAGATCATCTATACTCGATATGTTGTCGGTTATATGCATGCAATGCAACATCCATTAGATTAATCCTAGCATGTGAGAATTAACTAAGTCGGTGAACAAGTAATTAGCAAACAATTATGTCGAATTGGATGTTAGATTCAATTACATGTGAATGCCAAGTAAATAAATCATACAAGACAAATATGAAATAAAGAAATAAATTACAAATGATATAACTGATTTACGTCATAAACATGCTCAAAAGAGTATTAGAAATAAAAGAAAATATGGAAAATATGGAAATTTGGAAAATAAGGAAAATATGGAAAATATGAAAAATATTGAAAATATGGAAAATCTGGAAAATATGTCGAATTATGGTGATAATAAGAATAATGGTTAATTAAAATCCTAATTAGAAACCATACGTCAAAACGAGAAGAGTTCAGAGGCAGAAACCACCTCGAACAAAGCGCAAGATCTGCTGCGTCCTTCCGAAGAGGCGCAAAGACTTCCTGCGTCTGTTCTTGAGTTGGGTTCTGACTGTGAAAGTCAGACTCGCGGTTTTTTTAATGTTCGTTTGTTAATTTACATTGATTTATTGATTGGTAACTCGAGTAGAAGTGATTAATTGATTTACTCGCATCTGGGATCGTCATGAAGTGAAAGAAAACAGTTTAAAACGAATTATTATAAGTTAGATATTATTTACGATGTTGGAATTGATTTATTTACAAACTTGAAGTTAATGGTGGAAACAAAAGATTACGAATTGATGAAGAAAACAGATTTAAAACATGTATCAAAGACGAAATCAAGGGACTTGATATGAACGAATCGAGTCTCTAAAATCCGAGTTTGAATTTGTGACGAAAACCCACAAATATTAATTATAAGAGATTTAAGTCGAAAATTATTGAAATGGATTCATAAAAACTAATTTGAAAATTATTAGGTGAAATAAGGGAAAGAACGAAGAACGAAAAATAAAAGACGAAAGGAACAAAAACCCGAGGAAGAAGAAGAAGTGCATCAACTGAAAGCAGCCCCTGGAAGAGGCGCAACAGATGCTGCGCCCTTTCCAGAAGGCGCATCAGTTGATGCGATTCTTCCCCACGTCAGATCTGTGTTACTTCCGTTAAAAAGGGTTTTAAAAGACGTTTCGAGCATGCTTATGACATAAATTCTTACATTAATTATAATACAGAAAATAAATACATTAAATAAAATACATTAAATAAAATTGGGATTTTACACCCTCAAACTTACATGTTAGCGTCGCGAGATTTAACTAAATCGGTTTTTAGTGGTAACTCGACTCGATCTATAATGCAAATATGAAAGTGCCCTTGAAAAAGGATTTAAAAGCAAACTGTATTGATTAATTGATTATGGTGTAGTGGAGTTGGTCAAATTGGTCGGTCATGCAAAACGAGGCTGGTACTCGGAAGGATCCGAGCTTACGTGGTCGAAAGTTCAAGCACGTAGACGCCAATAAGCAAGAGCGTGGTCTTAGAATGCAAAGGGAGAAGAGAAGGGCGGACACTCGCGTGAGAAATATGTGAGGCCAAAGGTCTCTATTTATACTAATCACGGAAACAGGGTTTAGAAAAGGAGAGAAAGATCCGGAAATAACCGACTTAGGTTAAACGCGGAAACTTGGACAAAAAGAAAACCTTGAGGAAAAGGCGCGGCAGGTGCTGCGTCCCTTGGAAGAGGCGCCGCATTTGCTACGTCCTTTTCCCAGCGGTCTCCTCCTGCGCAAAAAAGCGCGTTTGACAGCCTGTCGTATTTTAGGCATAACTTTCTCTACAAGACTCGGATTAAGGTGATTTTGGTGGCGTTGGAAAGCTAAGAAAGAGATCTAGAACTTTCTGTGAAATAGGCCGGACCCAAAAAATCGTTATCACCTCGTAAAATGGGCCTAAAGATCGGGTTGTCATTTTAGCTAAATGAAATGCACATTTTGTAATGCAAACTTTAAGTTTAGCCCAATGAAGTGACATGGGACTCAAAAGGAGATATAATCTCAACATTTTATGACATCCTAACCTTATGTAGACAAGGACATTGCTTTGACTCGGGATTTGACGGTTTTAGAAAGTGAAGACGGTTTTTGACCCGGACTCCAAATGTACTCTAATTACTTCCAAAACGACCGTAATGACACCTAGATGACAACCAAGAGGTAGACACAAGTATTTGAGTTACCTTTTATTAACCGATTTACGAAACGTCATAAAATCGTGACATATGCTAAACATGCGGCCCAATCATCACTGGGTGTTTGGCGGGAGGTGCAGAAACGAGGTGTCTACAGAGCCCCCACTTTGACTGAGGCTTTGACAAGGCGAAAGTCAAAGTATAGCCATCAGGTCAATCGAAGATTACAACCTGACGACTATGGCGACACGAGGCGGTTCAAGGGGTCTGAACCAAGACCCACACGGAACATTTTAGAGTCTGTCGACTATCGGGGAGGGTCGTTTAAAGTCCATTAGACTACGTAAGGAAGCTCGCCAGCCATAAGAAGAGACCATACCTGAGAATTCTTTCTCGAGATGCTTCCGGAGGTGCGTAGGAGCTAAGGTTAAGCGTAGGAGCTAAGGTTAAGACCTAAAAGATATATAAGGATTGTGCTAGGGTGTGGGACCCTAAAGGAAAGCATCGACGGGAAGGAGGCCAAATATAAGTTCAACCTAAGGGGTAACCAAAGTTTGGGTTTAGGAACTCTAAGAAAGGGTGATTCTAAAAAGGTGATCCTAAAGGAATATGATCCTAAAGGGTATAAGTATATGAACTTTAGGGAGTTTGGGAACCTAAAGAGCTAGGCGTGTGAACCTGGGTGTACGAACCTAAAAGGACGGCTGGTATGGGAACTTAAAGGCTTATGAACCTAAAAGGAATTGGGATCCTAGGGTTAAGTTTAGGAACTACTGGGTTACTAATTCTTGTTTTAAACACGTGCGTTTAAGCTTTCTGAGGTGTGAGAACTCCAAAAGGATTTATGGGTTTATGAACCTAAGGTCGTTGGTATGGGAGCTTAAAGGTTTACGAACCTAAAGGAAGCCATTTTGGGATCTAAGAATCTAGGGGTAAGAATCCTAACTTTGGGTTTACGAACCTAAGGAAGGAGGCGTTGGTTTGGGAACTTCTGGAGAACGACACCTTTGCCGAACTCCGTGAGGAAACAATAACGTCGGTATAAAGTGCCGGGAGAAATCTTCTTGGGTCATCTTCAAACAAACTTCGATAAGTCTTGGGGTTGATGTTGATCTCCATGTCTCGAGAGGGAAGATTGCCTGTCCGTGAACTCTCGCTGGGGGAACATAATCGGGAACTGATCTCCATGTCTCGAGAGGGAATGTCTATCCGTGTACTCTCGCTGGGGTAACATAATCGGGAGCTAATCTCCATGTCTCGAGAGGGAATGTCTATCCGTGTACTCTCGCTAGGGGAACAGAATAGAGGTGTGTCGAAACACCTGTCAAAGAATATTCACTTGTTGTTTCAAGCGAAGTCTTGATAAAGTACTGCTTCTGATACTTACCTGCATGGTTAGTAGCCACACAAGAATGCAATCTAATATATGCACGTAAGCAATTATCACATGGACCTCGAATGAGGAAACACATAGGTTTTGCAAAAGTTGTCTCTTTTTAAAAGTCGTTTAAAACTTGCTTAAAGAAAATTTGTCGTTTGTAATGCGTTATGCATATTCAAATGGGCTTTAGACATAGGACTTGACATGACATAGACCTACTAGGACGCGACGCGAAATGTAGACTTAAGTTTGACTGACGCGACACTAACTTAGATTTGACGCGACACATGGATGACTTCGACAGACTTTGTTTAAGTATGCGCAACCCCTAGCCAAGTGTGGGTGACAATGCGAATCAGTTCCAAAGGTAGAAGAATGATGGCACATAAAGTCAATGTATGAGCCATGAATCATCTGTCTACTAGGACTTCTTTTGCCACCGTTTGCTGTAAAAGAGACCCCTCTCTGAGGCATGATAACCTGGAGAATTGATTTAAGATCTTGGTCATTGTCCGGACCGAGTACTAGCTAGACTTAGAGGGATAAAGGAAGGGTGACATCTTGGAAGAGAAGCCCCCAGGATGAGAAGATGACTCTGGAATTTGGTAAAAAGGAGACTGGGCGACGAGAAGGAGCCCCTAGTATAGAGGTATAAATGGAAATTGTGGTTGGAAGGTTGAAATTGAAAGGGATGGCTGATAATTGAGGTTGAATGTTTGTGGTTGGTGTAATAATTGAGATTAGAAGTTTATGGTTGGGATGTTTGTGTCCATGAGGACTGCCTACGTATTCACGTGAAGTGAAATCAAACCAGATTGTAGTTCTGAGGTTTGGTTAATTTTGTTTGGGTGTTGTGGTTGTATCCTTCTTGTGTCTTTAGGGCTGTAAATATTTGACAAGCTTGGGAGGATTCTCCAAATTCCTAACTATCTCCCTATAACGGTCTCGAGAAGGACTTAGGGTGTGTGATGTGGAAGGCTAAGTGAGGGTGCTAGCTGACCATCTTGATTGGTGTCTTTAGGGCTGTAAATGAACTGAGCCTGCTCGACAAGCCCTTGGGATCGACTCGGTCAAAGCTCGGCTCGAGATCGGTCAACCTGAGCTCGAGCTCAGGCTCGAACTAAGCTGAGCCCAAACTGAGCCGATCTCGAGCACACTAAGGCTCGGCTCGAGAGCTCGTTTGAGCTCGTCATTTTAAAAATTACTTAATGTTTTTCAATATATTTACATAAATTGTATCAATTTTAAAATAAATGAATTAAAATATTAGTTTATAAGATAAAACTACATAATAATTGTTATTATTAGCTAAAAAAATATAATATTCTCGTTTGAATTTGGATTTTTAAATCAAAAATTACGTTATAATTAAAATACTGCTCAAAAAATGGTACGCAAACAAATCTCGGGCTCGGGTTCGGGCTCGTAAAATGATAAACGCAAAGAGTTATCCAAGATTAAACCTTAAATTCTGGAATGATGCAAGACTCAAATTGGTAACCCAAGATTAAACCTTAAATTCTGGAATGATGAACGCAAAGAGTTATCGAGTACTCTTGAAACCATTAGATTGTATATCATTGATCCAGAATAGGTTAATCATTTTCTTTTACCAACAATTTAAGTTGACGCTAATGTGTTCACTTAATAAGGTAAATAGAGAAATATTTGAAGAAGTTCAAAGAATTCCAGGAATCACGATTTAGTCGTGATGGGATTATCTAAGTGAAGACCTTGATATAAGCCAAAGGAAATGATATAGTATCACAAGTTAATCTCTCTTAGCACACATTATGGGATAATGTGTGGTTGGATAAAGATATCAAACCCTATTCGATATAGTTTGAACTTTAATCAAGTTACTTTGAGTTACTTGATCCTTTTGGGAATTTTATCATTTTTGTCTAATTTATTTTTCCACTAAATCTAAAACGAATCATATGAGATATGAAATGATAGGGTACCATGCTTGTAAGTTCTCACAAGAAACAAATGCTCATTTTCCCTTACTATAATCACGAGTACAACGAGTTTGTGGCTCGTGAAGATGTCTTCCTAGAATACAAGTTTATTTCTAGAAGACAGAGTGGGAGAAAATATTCAAGAGCCACAAAAGAATGTTATGTCGCAAGAAACTAGTCTTTCTTGGCTACATGAGACGTTTTGTGTAAGACGTTGTGTACGTTTTGTGTAAGACGTTGTGTCTTCAAAACCTAGGAGGTTAAAGTCATCACTTGTTGAAGATGATGAATTAGTGTTACTTTTAGAAAGTAAAGAGCTTACAACTTACAAAGAAATTGTTTGATTCAAGGAATTATGCTACAGTGGCCAAGTTGGTGGACTGGATATATGGGAAGGCTGATAGGCTTTGGATTAAGTGGGTCAATCAAGTGTATTTAAAAGGAAGGGATTGGCATGAGTATGTCCCTCCTACTGATGCTGCTTGGTCTTGAAAGAACATATGCAAAGTCAAGGAAATGATGAAAAATGGGTACTCTGATGGATAGTGGACTGCTGATACTAAAGGGTATTCTATAATAAGTGGATATGAATGGCTTAGGATACAACAGCCTAAGCAAGATTGGGTGCCTCTGGTTTGGAACAAATGGAACATTCCCAAACATACCATTATTGCTTGGATCATCATGAACAATGGTTTGAATGTGAAGGAAAAACTATGCAAAATTGGCTACTTTGTACAGGATGATCGTTGCTTAATGCTGTGGCGGTGATGTTTGAAACACAGAACACTGTTTTTTAATTACAGATATAGTCAACAGATAATGCACCAGATGGAGAACTGGTGTGGGTTCCCACTGCAGACTAACAGGAGTATGGGTATGCTGCCTACCAAAGGATGCCTGAAGCAGAAAGTTCAATTCCTGGTGATGACTGCATGCTATTATCAGGTTTGGACACAAAGGAATAGTGCTAGAATGAAGCAAGTATTGATTAAACCAGAGAAAGTATCTGAGCATATTATTGAGGAAGTCAAGAGTAGAATCAGAAGGAAACTCAAGGAGCCTGTTTCAAATACTGATAAGAAATGGCTGGCAAAATGGGGTATACTATGAGTGTGGTAGCAGTATGAGTAGGCATATAATATGTGTGCATATCTGTCTTTGTTTAGATATGGCTTTTGATAGTCGTTACTTCTGTTACATGAACTCTCTCTTGTAATTAGCCTTTTTGATCTTAATATATTCTCACATTTCACAAAAAAAAAAAAAAGTAATAATCATATGACTTAAATAAGAGTGTTTAAGTCACAACTCAATACAAAGCTTAGAGCCATGATAATCCGAAACAAATTCCGAGTGGAATTGTTGGATATCTAAGAGAGATATCAAAGCTTAATTAGTTGCAAAGTGTTTTGCACTATTCGGATCTTCTTAGAGATTGTATTTCATTATGATGATATACATATAACGAGTGAATCTAAAACACACTTCTTCAATTAGAAGGAATGTATTCAATACATGTCATGAGTTTTATAGATTCTTACAATCCTAAGATAATGTGCAACTTAAGAGATTGTCTTAAATAGGACATCATTGAGTTGGAATCAATGTTTTGATCATGTTATAAAACTTTTCTCGATAAGTCGAGAAGTTGTGTTTATACATGAAGTTTAGTGGGAGTTACGGAGATTTTAATTAGTCTAATATGTGGATGATATATTGATCATTGCGAATGATTTAAGACTTGGAGATATATATAATACATCTTTAATATCCAGATTTATAAAGATAAATCCACATGATATTAGCGTCAAATAAGAAGTCTTATGTTGATAAGATTCATGACTAGTTCAATCAAGTTGAACATATTTGATTGATTCCATTTGCTTCCGCTGCCGAATCAATTAAATAGGAAATGATGTATAACACTTCATATACTTTGAGTATGATGAATTGTTTCAAATCGAATTTAAGTAATAGTTACCATGTAAGCCATAAAAATTACCCTTAAGTGCTTGCAGAAGCATTAAGGATGTAAAGCAAAGTGTTTTTGATGCAATTTTGTGTAAGGATGTTACACAAATGACAATTGACAATTGAGATTGCGCATGGTTTCCGACAAAACCATAATCAAAACACATTAGGATGGTTAAGATACCATTGTGGCTCTGTTATTTAAGAAATAGATTTTCTAGAATCGTTCTAGGCAATAAAGAACAATGAGAAATATTTACAACGGAAATTGAGTACACTTGCAATCATGAGATGCGCAAGAAGGATGAGTCTCGCACACTGTGAAAACAGTGGAAGCTATTCTAAGGCTAGAGGGCCTATGTCTTGATTGGATCTCGACACGTACTCATAAAGTTTTGTAATACAAATGTATACATTACAAAGGAAAACGAGTATGTAGTAAGGTTGAGTAAGGTACAAAAGTTGATAGAACCTACTAACCAAAGCCTTCTCATAGGCTTAACATGATGAGTCATGTCATTTCAATTGAATTGAGATGAACAACTACATTCAAGATCAAACTGGATTATAGAATATGAAGTAGTAATCAGGCATTGACTATTCATATGTGATAATCGCATTTGTCGTTCGAGTTTTACTTTAAAACTCTTTTATTATACTTTGTTACATCCAAACGGGTTGTATGACGATATTGAACCCCGTTAAAGTGGACCCGGATTAACATAGTATTCACCCATAGTCACTTGTATGAGGTGACGTCTCGAAGTGACTAGAGTGTGATGCGATTGATGGCAAGTTCAGTGCCATACAGTCATGTGAGATGACTAGTCGATCACATAGGCAGATCAAGTTAGGAACACTTTGTCGGGCAAAGGACCGCTTATAGAGTTCTGGCAAATTTATATAGCCTGGTCGTGGCGAGAGCTACTATAGTATTCTAATGAGTCGATTCTTTTGACTAAAGACTGTTCGCCTAAGATGGCACAGTTTCAGATTAGTTTTGATTTATGTTACTACGACCTTCGTAAATGGGGTCAAATGGGCATATTTTGGGTTATGATGGATGCGGCTAGTCGAAGGGAATAGTGCGATAGGAATTGTCCACCCCTTTGTCAGGGTTAAAATAATATCTCAGGGCCACTCGAGGAGTAATGAACTGGAAATGCGTGGCCACGCTCGGAAGGTTTCTATGGTATAAAATTCCGGTCAATCAGTTATTCTCTAGATCGAGGAAACCACTCTCGATATGATCACTTGCAAGTACGACCCGAAAGACACCTTGCATTGAGTGGGAGATAGTAATAGGACAAGAGAATTGGTGATGCACACTTGTCGAGGACAAGTGGGAGATTGTTGGAATATGTGTCCTCCGACAATAATGCGATCACAATTGTCGATCATATTGGTCACATATTTAAATCTCATAACAAGAATACGAAAGGGATGATACATTACATATATAGTCAACTGGTCCACACATATCGGTAATGATTGGTCAATAGAGTTTGACATTACTGTCGTGCGACGGTGGTGATCAGTTGATCCCTTGAGGTCACACCTAAAGGACGATTCCCTTAATTGAAAAAGGTTAATTAATTGTATGTCGATACAGATTAATTAATTCCTTGAAATTGAACAAATTATTATCATAAGAGAGAAAATGACATCTTATTATAATGTGATTAAATAAGATTTTATTTAGTAATTTAAGAAGTTATATTACTAAAATTAATCGGTGTTTGCGAAACACGCGAGATGAGAATGATAAGTTAGTTATAATTACAAGATGTTGTGAATTATACTAACTAGTATTTAAATGGCCATTTTATGAGAAAGTAATTTTGAATTACTAGTCAATTTGTTAAATGTGATTTATTTAATTTGTAAATGATATTTAATTTGTTAAATATGCATTTTAAATTAAAACATGACATAAGACACATCACATGTCACATGACATACAATTGTACAATTGACAAAAATAAAATGGACTCCATATTACACATATTAACCGAAATATTGGTGGGCAATTTTAGAAGTTTTGTCTTATTCATTTGTCTATGACACTTGATAGTGACTTGACTATGACAAAGCCTTACACTAATTAGTCTTGTGAAGACAAAAAGGAAAAAGAAAAAGGGTCCTAAAACCCTATATGCCCACCGGTTTTAGATGCCACAATTGAGTGATTTTCTCAATTATTCATTCTCTCATGTTTTTATGATAAAACACAACACTCTCTATCTTGTTCTTCATAAAAATTAATTTTTATGAATCAAATTTGTACAAATCAATCACTAATAATACTAGTTGTAGTATATGAGTATTAGTAATCGATTTTAAGGTAAACCACATTACAAATATCTAGTACATATTATTTTGTGGGATTTTGGGATAGTTTTGGGTGCTACTTATTGGAGGGCTTCTATTTTGAAGTCATGGATGATCATCCTAATGTATTTTCTAACTCAAGAACAAATGAAGGTAGGAGACCTTCATTTGAGCCCATTTGGCCGAATTATTGATGGTGAGAAAACGATTTTCTTATCTCTTCTAATTTAGTTTGCATGCATAAGATCAACAATTTATTTTATGACTAAATAAATTGATTCATATATGAATATGTAAATTAATGAGATTAATGATTTCTAACATTTTCGGCTTTCTATGACGATGGTTATTGCAAGAGGTAAGCTTTGGACGACTTAGACTAGAGATTTCTCCAGGTGGTGTGTTCTTTTCCACCATTCCATTTTCAAGGGTGAAGACGCGAATGCTCAAATTTTCCACTGTAGCTTGAACTCATAGGACCATGGCGTAAACGGCTTGGAGAGACACGGTGATTGTGGCTTGAGCTGCTTCGTGACCATGCTGACTGACGGAACTTGCCGGATTCCTACTCTACAGAAATGACGCGCATTACAACTCGATTCGACATGGGATCACGCATACTAAGGCAACAAACAAAGGAAGGAATAAGATATGACAAATCTAGACTTGACTTGTGAATTCATGAAATGTCGTTAGCGACTTCTCGTGTTTGAATTCACGGTGCTTGACTTTAATTTAGACTCGAGTGTTGACTTTGACGGAGTGACCCTTATATGATTGACCTTATTGACGGGATTGATGACACGTGTTGATTCTAATTTGTGTGTTTAAGACAGACTTGACTCGAGGTTCGGGTATGTGTGTCCCGAACGTGTCATTAGGAGGATTCAAGAAACGGATATTGGAATGACTCGATGTGTTAGCCTCGAGTGTGTGAGTCGAGGTGTGGAAATGTTTAGATCCTAACTGAATTAGGGTAGGGGGTCCAAAATGACGGCGTGACGCCTTAGGACTTGACTTGAATTTTGAAAAGACCCAAAAATGTAAAGGAAAACGGGTTTATGACTTGACAGAGCTCCGACTAGGACATAGTCAGTTTGAACTCTGACTCTAACTTAACCCAATTGAATCATACTTACATTTACACGGTTTGAAAAAATATTTTGGTTTTCTCTTTTTTTTCTTTTTCCTTTTTTTTTTCGGACCTTTTTTTGTTTTTTTTTCTTATCGTTTTTTTTTTGTTTTGTATTTAGTTTTGAAATGGGTTTTAGGCCCGAATTTTAACTCGACAATTGGACAGAGTTTTGACTGGCTTTGCGCTAATATAAGGCCCATTTTCGAAATTTTTAACATTTTGAAAGAAATTTTGATTTTCACAAAATTCGCCATGGTTTTATTTAGAAATGGTGATCACATATAACACAAGCATTTATACAAGCATTATAACGGGATGCTGAGTGCATTTAAAAGGGTTTTGGTTTAAAGGGTGGATTGCCATACCGAACAATCAAACCCGGGGTCTGTGGAGAGGCTCGTACCAAACAGGAGTAAGGCCGATTCCTAGTCCATTTCCTCGAGTAGTGAAAGTCCTTGATACAAACAAGAGTAAGCACCATGGTATGGATGACGTCAATCGCTATCCATCCTTAGGCTCAAATAAGAATTAGGACCGTTTAGACGGGACGATTGGTCGAATGGGTTGGGTTGGGCCTAGGAAGGCCGAATAAACGGTCTAGGAAGACTGAGTTATGAAAACCAACAAATGTCTCATACAAACTATTCCCTAACCTTGTTCAAGTTTCACCTTTGGCTACACGTAAGTGTATTATTCCCCAGCGGAGTCGCCAAACTGTGGGCATGGGCCACGGGGGTGCTTGGGAAAACAAGCGTTTGCATTTGTGGAGTCCCCACCAATTTATTGTGGAAAATTGGAAACCGTTCGAATACCTCGTGCCATGTCAAGACACAAAGTAATGACATGAACACTAAGCACTCGTTACCCTTAGCATTCTATGTCTAGAATGACTCTCGTGGATGCCAATAATGAACACGGATGTTCACAGAGATCTGGAGTAAGGGGTGAGGGTACGTATTAGGAAGCTCTTTTGATCGAACACCTAATCCCGCCCGCCTCGATAGCGGCCTCTACTAATGATTAGGGAAATCGTCTATACTCGATATGTTTTCGGTTATATGCATGCAATGCAACATCCATTTGATTAATCCTAGCATGTGAAGAATTAACTAAGTCGGTGAACAAGTAATTAGCACACAAATTGGGGTCGAAGTGAATGTTAGATTAAATTACATGTGAAAGATCAAGTAAATAAATCATACAAGACAAATATGAAATAAAGAAATAAATTACAAATGATATAACTGATTTACGTCATAAACATGCCCAAAAGAGTTTTAGAAATAAAATAAAAAAATAAATGAAAATTGGAAATTGGAAAAAATAAGAAAATTGGAGATTGATTTAAATTAGGAAAACTGGAAAATAAGGAAATTTGAAGAAAAGGAAAATTTGGAAAATAAGGAAAATATGAAAAAAAAGGAAAATTTGGGAAAATAAGAAAAATATGGAAAATATGGAAATTTGGGTAATTAAAATCCTAATTAGAAACCCTACGTCAAAACGAGAAGAGTTCAGAGACAGAAACCACCTCAGAACAGGCGCAGCATCTGCTGCGTCCTCTGGAAGAGGCGCAACACTTCCTGCGTCTCTTTTGAGTTGGGTTCTCGACCGTGAAAGTCGACTTCAGCGGTTTTTTTAATGTTCGTTTGTTAATTTACATTGATTTATTGATTGGTAACTCGAGTAGAAGTGATTAATTGATTTACATGCATCTGGGATCGTCATGAAGTGAAAGAAAACAGTTTAAAACGAATTATTATAAGTTAGATATTATTTACGATGTTGGAATTGATTTATTTAAAAACTTGAAGTTAATGGTGGAAACAAAAGATTACGAATTGATGAAGAAAACATATTTAAAACATGTATCAAAGACGAAATCAAGGGACTTGATATGAACGAATCGAGTCTCTAAAATCCGAGTTTGAATTTGTGACGAAAACCCACAAATATTAATTATAAGGGATTTAAGTCGAAAATTATTGAAATGGATTCATAAAAACTAATTTGAAAATTATTTGGTGAAATAAGGGAAAGAACGAAGAAAGAAAAATAACAGACGAAAGGAACAAAAACCCGAGGAAGAAGAAGAAGTGCATCAATTGAAAGCAGCCCCTGGAAGAGGCGCAGCGGATTGATGCGATTCTTTCCAGAAGGCGCATCAGTTGATGCGATTCTTCCCCACGTCGGATCTGTGTTACTTCCGTTAAAAGGGTTTTAAAAAAAGGTGATTTTAAAAGACGATTTCGAGCATGCTTACGACATAAATTCTTACATTAATTATAATACAGAAAATAAATACATTAAATAAAATACATTAAATAAAATTGGGATTTTACACCCTCAGACTTACATGTTAGCGTCGCGAGATTTAACTAAATCGGTTTTTAGTGGTAACTCGACTCCATCTATAATATGCAAATATGAAAGTGCCCTTGAAAAAGGATTTAAAAGCAAATTGAATTGATTAATTGATTATGGTGTAGTGGAGTTGGTCAAATTGGTCGGTCATGCAAAACGAGGCTGGTACTCAGAAAGATCCGAGCTTGCGTGGTCGAATGTTGAAGCACGTAGACGCAAAAAAATAAGAACGTGGTCTAGAATGCAAAGGGAGAAGAGAAGGGCGGACACTCACGTGAGAAATATGTGAGGCCAAAGGTCTCAATTTATACTAATCACGGAATCAGAGTTTAGGAAAGGAGAGAAAGATCCGGAAATAACCGACTTAGGTTAAACGCGGAAACTTGGACAAAAAGAAAACCTTGAGGAAAGGTGCAGCAGGTGCTACGTCCCTTGGAAGAGGCGCAGCATTTGCTGCGTCCTTTCCCTAGCGGTCTCCTCCTGCGCAAGAAAGCGCATTTGACAGTCTGTCGTATTTTAGGCATAACTTTCTCTACAAGACTCGAATTAAGGTTATTTTAGTAGCGTTGGAAAGCTAAGAAAGAGATCTAGAAATTTCTGTGAAATAGGCCTGACCCAAAAAAGTCGTTATCACCTCGTAAAATGGGCCTAAAAGTCGGGTTGTCATTTTAGTTAAATGAAATGCACATTTTGTAATGCAAACTTTAAATTTAGCCCAATGAAGTGACATGGGACTCAAAATGAAATATAATCTCAACATTTTATGACATCCTAACCTTATGTAGACAAGGACGTTGTTTTGACTCGGGATTTGACGGTTTTAGGAAATGAAGACGCTTTTTGATCCGGACTCCAAATGTACTCTAATTACTGCCAAAACGACCGTAATGACACCTAGATGACAACCAAGAGGTAGACACAAGTATTTGAGTTACCTTTTATTAACCGATTTACGAAACGTCATAAAATCGCGACATATGCTAAACATGCGGCCCAATCATCACTGGGTGTTTGGCGGGAGGTGCAGAAACGAGGTGTCTACAAGTATTAACAGTGATCTAAGTTTAGAAAGTAGTCTTTTACCAAATCTATTGTTCGTCTTCTGTGCACATGTAGGTACCCCTGCAGTCTTGCTTTCATATACTTGAAAATGGACAATGGATACAAAATACGACTACAATTGACCAGCTTTTTCCGGAATTTTCATCTTAAATACGCGATACTTGGTTGAACACCCACCTCAGTACCTGTATTTTCTTCTCAATGTTGAAAATGCAGTCTTCTCTTTCCTGCATAAAAGTTATGTGTATTTATGGTAAGTCTAAGATTAAAAAAAAAAAATTGCAAGGGCATAATGCCTTGTTAAGCTGGCTAGAGTCAGATTATTTTCGAGATGTATAAACAATTTATATATTGTAAACAGATTAACTGGATATGGAAGCTAGTTATGGCGGGTGAAGAATATAGAAATTGTGCATTGATGCATTTCATTCCAAAATCCCATGGCCAAAACCGATTTCCAGAGCTGTTTTTTAAAATGCTACGCGAGAGTTAGAATTGGATATGGAGCACACAAGTGCATGCATTGAGTAAAAGGTTGTTGCTTTCACTTTCATAATCCTTTCTGCGTTCTCAGTGAACGCGGTGAAAATTAAATATCCAGTCTCGTCGGTTGCCTCAGATGTTATGGTCATTCTCCATGTACCAAATGCTTGGTGAGTTGGAGACTGGGTTGTGTGGATGTAATTTGCAACAATAGATAGGATTACCTTGGGGCGGAAATAACCCTTTCCTGCATGAAACAGTGCACGTATATGCAACACCTACTTCTTCAATGTTGTCTCCCGTGCCACAATTGGTACAACCGAGGTATAAGTGTACACGAAGGCGGTTCGAGAAAACCAAAACAAACCAAGCACAAACTCTCTTTTACACACTTTCTCCCTTCCCTTCCCTCCCTAGGAAAGATGAGATATGATTTAAGACGAGATATCAAATTTATATGATTTAAGAAAGATGAGATTTCAAATTTATCAAGAGGAAGAAATATGCCCAAGGCCATATAGGTCCGACACTGACACTAACATTAGGAAACGCATGAAAAAAGGCCCTCTCATAGGGCGTGTGGGAAGCTAATGTTCAAAATAATACTCACCTCCGAATAACCACATCTGAAGTTGGGATTTTCTTTTGCTCATCGTCGTCCATCTTTGTAATTCCTTTTTTCCTATACAAAACCTCGTGTTAGAGTCTATGAAATTGATAAGGTTAATGAATATTTATCAGTTATTAAGTTCTCAAGTTCCCAAGAAGAAAATTTTGACAATTTTGAGAGGTCTGAACAAATGATGATCATTGTTATATTACCTTATGTACATTATTCTGTCTATAGGGTTTTGTTGAAAAAATATGGAAAAGGTTTTATTGTATACAAATCATATTTTTTAGCACAAAGCAATTAATTGTTTTACAATATTATCGAGCCACATAGATCCGCCAATGGTTGAGACCTTGGATGGAGAGCAAAACTTACATGATTGAAGGTGGCTGAGAAAAGCTCAACTTGCTCTCGCTCTCACCTAATACAAAATTAAACAGAAATCAGAACAATCAACAAAGATAATCTTATCTTATCCAAATGTCTAGTAATAAAGATAAACGCCATCAAAGAAATTCAGCAATCTCCCAATTTTATATAAAGATGGGTTAATCAGGTCACAATCCCTCCCCTTTTTTTTCTTTTTTTTTACAAAAAGTCCATAAATTTGTTCAAGCTACAAGCCGAGATCAGACCTTCACTCCTACATTTAAAATTCACACAAACCTGCAAGCCAATTAAACACTTCAACGCTCAGGGAAAAAACATCAACAACATTTATCGTTTGTTTCCCGGCACACCAACAACTTCCCGGCACACTAACAACTATGGCTAGATTTGCCGCCTCTAATCAATAATTACGATGTATATATAAATCCGACACATTGTCCTCCAAACAAAGAAACCAATTTATGTCCTGGTGGGAATTGGCCAAATGTTCAGAGTCTGAGAGACAAACAGACTGTGATGAATCCAGCAAGTTGCCAGTAAAATGGCTGTCAATCAGCTTCTATAAATAATGATTTTTTTAGAAGATTAAAAGAGACCAAAAAGGATGGTATCTACAAGAGTATATAAATAATGAGAGAAAAATAAAAGCTTACAATGTGATGAGATTGGTAAGTCAAGAGCTACTATCGGGGATGCTTTCTGTTTAATTGTTATTGTTATTTGAAAGAAAACCGACATGGCAAAGATGACCATATGTGTTAAGTTCATGAACACAGGTCTTGAGGTACGGTACATAAAAGGGAAAAAACGTTACAAAGCTCTAAGCTCTAGGCGTTTTTGAAATGGCTTCCATAGGCCTTCTCATGAAAAAATGGAACATATCATAAAACATGAAACCAACTCTATCACATTCCAATGATGGTTGCCTAATTTGTGCAAGCACCACACGTCAAACCACCAACCACTAATGGATTCAAAGCGTAGAATGACAAATTAATGCACAAAGAAGTTATTGATTATGGAAAGGGCCCGACCACCATCAATGAAGCAATCATAGCTTCTAAATAGGAATTAAGTCGGGAATGTGGAGAGTTGATGAGTAGTAGTTGAGGTTAGATATGGAGGTGCTGCCCTATTACGAGATTGGAGAAAAGAGCATATGACATGAGACAATGTGTTGTAAAGGGAGTGTAGAACGTACTTCCTTTGTGAGTGGATAATAATATGCAACAACAGCACACACCTAGCGCACAAGCCCCAATATTTATACTAACATAATTTACATATATGAATAATAGATTAAAGTGCTCGAGTTTGTGTTTTCAGGTCAACTCAATTCCGTTCTCAACGTCAAACCACTCACGTACACGTAAATAACATCTGTGTAGCACTAATTCCACAACAATTAATGTTCAGTTAGAATAGCAATCTCTCATCCCAACAATTTAATAGGTTTTGTTAACAATAAATAATTGATTTGACGCCATCATAGCTAGGATTATCATGTAAAATGATGAATATAATAGATTCAATGCTACCATAGTTACCCGGGTGTTAAAGATTTGTAACTATCATAGTTACTCAGACACTGTGTCCGGACAGGCCACCTGGCTCAAGGCTGTTCAAACGACCATTTGAAATGGAGCTAACGTTATAATACATTTGTTTGAGACAAATGATAGCATAATACACATATAGTCCAGATGTATGCCAGATTCAAAATTTATCCCAACATAATGCCATTCTCTTTCAAAAAGCAACCTCTTGTCCAAGAATGAATGGCATAATCGTTTGTCCAATGTTATGTGGGAGAAGAAAATGAGTGATTCAGAGAGATGGGTGATGGGAGTTTGTGAGTGACGCGAGAGGACCAAAAACCACATTTCAAACGAAGGGTAGAGATTGAAAGGAGATGTTCTACGATGAGGAAGGGAGATGAAGGGACTGTTCATAAGAGTTAGTAGCATAAGAGAATTCAAACTGACATTGAGCGGTAGCTCATGCTAAAACAACAACAATGATGAGGAATGCATCACATAATTCCAACCTCAGGCCTCTCACCAACGACAAACCCATGGCCTGTGCTAAAAGGAGGTGTGTCGACATGCATAAAGTGTGCACACAACCCATTAATCTAAAAGGAACCTAAAAGTCGTACGAACTAAACAAAGAGGATCTTTCGGATAGCAAGTGCGTGGTAGCAATTAATGTAAATTCAGCATTAGTAATTCAGGAGTCATAACAAGTCCAGTCATTTTTTTTAAAAAAAAAAAGAAAGAGATAAGGACAAAAGCAGCTTTACAGCAAACAACTATCATAATTTACGGTTACAGAGACAACACAGTCCTTCCTTAGATCAGGGAAATGACGGACGGGCTGTAGGCACATTAAACACCCCTCAAACCAAAAAAAACACCACAAAGGGCGCTTCACGAAGCAGCAGCAACACAGTTAGAAAGCAAGACAGACGACTCAATCCACTCTTTAGAAGCGTCACAAACATCAACAAATTTCATCCTAGTAATAATAACAATAAAAATTGTAATAGTATTAATAACCAGGAAACAAAATGAGAGAAAAAAAAAAGATCGATAATGGAAATACGGAAAAACCCGAAAACAAAGAGTAAACTAACCAATAACGGAAGAAGAAAATCGATAGTGGCCCAGAAAAAATAAGTAGTCGTCATCATCAGCAGCACCGATCGTCATCGTGGTGTGGTGTGAGCGTTGATAGAAGAGTGAAGTGAAGAACGAAGGAGACCTGCAAGCAGAATTGGTAAACCGCGGCTGAAAAGAGGGAAACATCCATTAATTAGCACAACAATACTATCTATAATACGAGATCATCAATAGCAGTAGCCTTAAAATGAGCAGAATAGCGGAAATAAGGGTAATTAAATTGCAATTGATGTTGAAATTGAAACCCTAATTTAGAAAAAAAAAGGGAAGTTATATTTTCGTGAAAAGGGACAAAATCATTTGTGCATCTATTCTACACATAAACCCCATTTAGTTTATATGATCAAAATAAAGAACATACATAGCTGAAAGAATCCATAGATTACCAAGACAACCAAGTTGAACTAAGACAAAACAAAAATTGATTAAAACCTGGAAACAAAGACATGGGCTACGAAGTGAGAAAGAGAGAACGCAAAGTGCTAGAATATCAAGGGTTTTATCTGATCTTATTCAAAAACGTTAGGTTTTAGTGGTTATAAAATTGGCGACGGCTGCCAAAAGACATTACCTTTTGAGTCAGAATACAAACTATCAGAAAATTCCGTCTCACTAAATAAAGGAGATTCATAATACCTGCTACGATCATAATCACGGCCATAATCCCTAGAGCGTTCCCCAGATCGGCGCCGATTTTTAGCATTTCTATATCCCCATTGTCGTAACCACAATCTCTGCCACCATACCTATCACAATCTCTGCTTCTGCGATCACCCCGATCCCTATCCCTGCTGGATGCTCGTTCATGGTTATGGCTGCGTTCTCCGGACCTGCAAGATAAAATGAGAAATAAGTTCGAATTAAAGTTTGTAGAATTGGTCTTTTTTCAGAAAACCGAACGCAGCGTTTTAGGAAACCCAAGCTGGAGATGACCCAAGCTACAAAAACATTGTAGCATTAAGGAGAACAGATATATGGCCTGAAGAGCAAAGATATAAGAATGAGGCACCTTGGAAAGGTTTCCAAGAGATGTGAGTGGCAGGAACAATGTAGGATATAGCGGAGTAGTTAGATCAAAGATTCTGCAAAAGACGTGATGAAAAGTGATTAAGCTTGGAATATTCAACCACAAACAAATTTAGGAAAAAAAAAAGGCATAGCTGATAATCAGTCACCTTCCAGCACTACCAATGAAGTCGGCATACATCCGCCATTGTTTTGGATCATCATCAAACAAACTTCCAAAACGCCCACCTGAATAAACGAATATAAATGTTTCAGGACTGCTGATCTGACAAGCAAGTATTTAGTTGAGCAATTTCTGCAACTCCAGACCAATGATTATCGTCCAACAGCTCCAATGCCATCCTTTGAGACCCATATGTGGATGGAGAAAGCAGCTCGAGTCCAATCAAAGTTAAAAATTTACCACTTTCCATTTTTACACAAGGAAATATGTCGGTGAAACCTAATAATTCAAAGGCTAATTTCCGACTTCCAATTACCCCTCTCCCCTGACATTCAAATACTCAAACAAGACAGTCTCAAACAAGTTTTCTGTGAGCGCTCTTCATATATGGTACGGAACACATTTATAAGTTTGATATGATCAACTTGTGAATAATTATATCTCAGTCTTAGTATGTGAGGCAGTCTCTTGGTTGCTAACTGATCTTTTTAATTGTGCCACTGAAATGGCAGTAGAGAACACAAGTGAGACGTCTCTTAGGAGAATAAATAACAATTGAGAGTTTTAGCAATCACCTTATTGCCGCCGCAGAAGCTGCAGCAGAGTTTCCTGAGAATGACCAACTCCAACTGCCTGAAATGTTAAAGATTTGTTGATTGAAACAAAATCTCAGAGGAACGTATAAAAAAAAGTAATATTGCTGGTCGAACACAAGACTTAGTTTCACGCTTTCTAAAACCTGAAAGATTAAAATACTATCACAAAATATGATAGCAAAATAAGATGATAGCATTAGAAGAAAAATTTGTGGGTGATCAACATTTAGTGTGGTAGCATAATGGTCAGAGAATGGGAATTGGTCTGCGTGTTTTATAACTACCACAAGTGTTTTTGATTCTAAAGGATAGCGAGCAAAGAGAATGAAAAGCAAATTTAGTAGCGAGGGAAGAGAAAAAGTGGCTGTTTGAGAAACATGCCTTAAGGAGGCTTAATGTAACCAAAGCATGACACATCCATCCAGTGACATTGGTAGGAAACTGCCATAACATGTACTCCAAGTAATCATCAGATACAGATCCTGCAAGTCGGTAAAAAGAACTTATAGATGGACTGGAATCACATAGATTGGTAATGACAAAAGATCTGCAGTACACGCTACCTACCACATCATCAGATATCTAAGAAGTGAGAAGAGTAAAAATGTAAAAATAAGGGAATATTCCCATAAGGAAATTTTAAGAAATTTAGAAAATGGCTTATATTTTTTTGTTATGATGTACGATGACTTGATATCCCCGGGGAACTAAAGAATTCTTCTGGTGCTCACAAGAAAGAAATTAATACTAAAGTATTGATGATTTAAAAAGATCAAGTAACTAATCTGACCTGGAAATCCAGCGGGCAAAATAAAATCTTTGATGTCATCGGGAAGCCATTGTAAGTTGGTTGCATAATCTGGGGTGCGCAGCTTATCTTCGACGCTTTGCTGGTCAATAAATGTTTGCTTACTGAACTCTTCACCCCAAACATACCTGCTTTCATGCCACTCAGAAAGACAGGATTATGACAACATTCTAAAATGAGAATATTTCTCAAAAGAAAAAGGGGAAAACTTGGATGTTGCCCTATGTTTGGTTTCATTAAAGTTTACGAGGCAAGTTTTAAGAGATTAAATGAATATCTCTTTAATTTTATAGTCGGACTTCAATAAAATACAGTAGTAGTAGAAATCAGTATGACTATGACAGGATTACTCCCTTTTTACATGAACTACCAAGTACCAACAGTGAAAATGAAATTGGTAAGATTGAACATTATTAGACACAGCAAATGACCATTTTTGCTATTTATAGTCATGTACCAATTAAATTCTATTTTTGATGGTCAAACCACCAGAATCTTAAGACACTTTACACCATATGGGAATGCTTATAGTTAAAGGCAAGGACAATGTGGTCACGCCACCAGAATCGCATGACAGTCTACACCATATGGGAATGCTTGTAGTCAAGGGCAAGAACAAACATTAGACATTAGTAAGTATAGACGCTACGATATATTGGATCTCCTAACAAGCGAAAAGAGGGAGGGGGAAGAAAGGCCTAACTCTAAAGAATACACCTTGATCACCAAAACAGATGCCCACAAATGCTGATTTGGCTATCCTTTTGCTAAACTTGTACTGAACTACACTTCATTTTGTGCATCTTTCTTCAGTGTTAAGCAGTCATTTACTAAACTTGCTTAATTATGCTTACTTAACTTAGGAGAAGTTAAGCAAAACTAACTTATACACGGTTAGACATAAGTTTACGCCTAGAGTGAATACACCACAAGTACCTGAATGCACACCAGTAAAAAAAAAAAATTATCTTCACATAACCAATTTGTCCATAATCAAGAGCTAACAAATAAATGTGATATTAAGTTCTTAACTAATGGAAGACCAACAATTGAAGAAAATAAGGAAACAGCAAAGAAACCTTTTTCAGAAGAAAACCAATAGTTAATAGAAAAAAGTTGGAGTTAGGCAGGTAGCTACATGAAACAAATGTAGAAAAACACAAGTAAAATCAATTTTTAGAAGACCACTTTTAATACTCCGTACAATTCTTTTTGTATCGATAAATCAGCTTCCAGCATCTTATTTGT
Source organism: Silene latifolia (assembly GCF_048544455.1). NCBI lineage: Eukaryota > Viridiplantae > Streptophyta > Magnoliopsida > Caryophyllales > Caryophyllaceae > Silene > Silene latifolia. The sequence goes on along the minus strand of NC_133537.1, from coordinate 9,250,967 downwards.
TAAAAGAAACTAACAATACCATACAACAATGACAAAGTATAAAACAAATTAAAAAGATACACATGAATCGGGCATTTTCTATATTAAAATCCAATCCAATTATTCTTTAAAATAAGTAAAAATTGAACCATTCGAAGGTAAGTGGGGCAGTTAACTTGAACCTCCATCTTCCCACCACTAGATTCTTCTTCAATCTTACACGGACCATATGTGGGAGTTGTTAGTTTTCGAAAATGAGTGAGAAAATCAAGAGAAAAAGGCCAGGAAAAGATTATTGAGGAATAGAGACAGGGAGGATATGGGGGAGTATCTGAGTAGTGTGGTGGCTGCTATAACAAATGTCGTTTGCACATTTTAGGGTTTGCCTCTTAGATGTGAGCGGGAAATTTTTTTACGTAGGAGTGACACGTGTATAGGTTAGTATTTAGTGGTTCCTCTATTATACTTGTATATGGATAAAGGCCGCTTTTGAGGACCCAGCAAAGCTTGATAACATGGTTCGATGAACCTTTTCATTCACAAGTAGCAAGGTAGCAGTATAAATGTCACCATCACTAGACTTGCTTCCCCTGCATATATGCATTTGATATGAATCTGATGATATAATTCTCCTCTATGGTACTTGGACACACTTCAATTTTAGTACATGTTGACTGCCGCTACAACATTCCTTCCAATAAAAAGTAACTCGGACACTACATTCCGTGTCAGTGTTGAAATACTTTTCAACTGACATTTTGATGGGTTAATAGGTCGGATATAAAGGGGAAAAAACATGTACACAAAAACAAACCCAACCACAATAACATAAACCCAAGGAAATGACAATGTCAACAGAGATTATCGTTTGAGTTTGAGAAGAAAAGTGTAGACATAAGAGAGAAACACATTTTCCTGTGTTCCGAAAACTACTCCAGAAAAAAATCCTAAACTAAAAATGCCCTCACTCATGAGATTTCTACTTTGTGTTTTTAATATTGTTTAGAACCTGAAGACAAAAGTGTCTCTTTATCAAATATGCTTAGCATGGCGATCTCTTTCTTATGAAGTTATGCATTAAGCACAAACATTCCTTGCAAGACGTTGAACATTAGTCAGTCACTACAATAAACTTTTTTATTGTAAAGTGGTTCCGAAATTTAGTGTCGAGACTCACAAGTCACAACAATTACAAAAATAGGAGAACCAGTATCTTTGTTAGGTGGGTGAAGAGTTTGGTTACAGAGGTAGCTCCCCTCTTCAGTCAAAAGCCCCGAAGGATCAAACCATCATAACCTCTCCCAATCACAAAAGTAAGGCATTTACACTCAGTTTGTTACGGCCTTGTGCAGAAGTTAACGAATACAGCCTTACTTGCAACTGAACACAAGAATGACTTCAAAACCCAGTTAGACAAGTCTTCCACAATATGAAAGAAAATGATAGAGATAATAAAAAGCCAAATCATAGCATACACTAGATAACAGGACAATAATGACAGGCACAAACAGCAAAGAATTAACTAAAATCCGAGGGCAACAAGAGAAACATTTACACGAAGCCCAACACAGGACATAAATGAAACATATTAACACAGAAGAAGGAACTTCATATAAGGACCCAAAAATGTATGCATGATGCAGTGAAGCATCTCAGGATTAAAATGATTATGTAATATGTATATACCAAAAACCACCTCTCCTTGGTGCATTTTACAAATATAGAAAAGAAAATTGAACATTTACCTAGGGGACATTATTGTAGTATGCAATGTCCTGGCAACAATTTCCCAAATTAGTTATCATCAAGTCGTCAATTTAGAATCTTCTGGAGAAATTCCGGATCATCGTGCGATAGAGGGATACAGAACAACGAAAGAGTGTTAGCATCAGCTTCAAAGCCCTCGTTAACCATTATATCAAGGTAACATAACTCGGGGTTGATGTACTCAACGACATTGTTAACTATATACTGAAAATAGGATAAGTCGTTTGCAGACGACTCATAATGAAAGTTAAGAAAGTGTATAAATTTTAGTGAATTGTTTCTATCACATCATATTCCGTAACTAAGTAATAGTGAATCATTGACTCCATCAAAAATGGAAAAACAACTTCACCAATTGGTAAAGTAAAATGATGAAGATTATTGTCACAGGAAGATACGTGGAAAAACGTGGTAAAAACGTTGAAGACGAAACTTGGGATGCATTTTAAGATGAGTTGTAGATAGTTAACACATGCAAAATCTTGAATTTCAAATAGCAGTACAACCTTTCCAGTAACAAGGTCCTTGGATATGAGACTTGTGACTATGGAAGACAAACAATTGAATTAGACAGCACAAAGAAAAGACTAACCCAAGATATTAGCGCTTGTTTTACATGTGACTAACATATTTTGTTACTTATTGTCAGATTTCGAGGCACCAAGGCACTCTTTCCTGATAGCAGTGTGCTGGTGTTGCTTCCAAATTTGTAGATCTTTGACCTACAATGACAGCATTGTTGAACGAAATTCATCGTAGAAACTTAAAAGAAGTATTCCAAATAATTTAAGAGACCAATCTGATTACCAGAACAAAACTTCTATCTTTGGCGCCTGAGGCGAGGGAAAAATTGTCATAACCAGTGGCACGGACATCATAAGGCTCGTTCAGAATAAATGGTAATGTCGGAAAACGCAGGTAACACTTCTCTTTGATCATCTCTTGCCTCCCCAAGTCAATTTTTTACTGCTCCTTGTCCTCCTTTGATAGGCACTGAACCTTTCCCCTGACGCCAATAACATAAGGACCCCCATGAACGCATAATGTATCAACTAAGATCGAAGGCTCCTCCATTTCTGAGGAAATAGTCCTGTGGCTCAAGCTTCAGCTCTTCTTACTGCTTCCTCTTGTACTTTGTAGAAGCACGGCCTATTTCATAGAGACCAAATACCTCTGAATCAGACCAAAATATCAGCAAAGACTTGCAAAGTAGAAAGTCTAGGAAGCAGCTGCGAATCTGCGACTTCAGTTGAGAGACATTAATAGCAATAATGTGACCCATTTGCATTGGTCTTATTTACACGCATTTAAGACTAGCTTTTGAATGTTACTGTGTAGAAGAGAAGAGCAGAAACGCTGGAATGTATTCATTCTCTAGTGCTCGAACTACTCCAAGAAAGAGTTCCATTTAGATGTCTCTCCTCTCTACTTTCTCTGTTTCGTATTACATTACTTCCCTTCTTTGAAAATATATAATTTCTTTTCTTGAATCTTGGACACAGTTCACACATCATGGTAAAAATTGCCTCTCACCTATAAAAGCATATAAAAAATGCAAGAACATGGTTTTTAAAGTGGTTCGGCAAAATTAATAAGTCCCTGAACAAAATTTGGCCTGTTTTACACGTATTTATTCATTAACTGATAACCGGTCATGCTCGTAAAATTTTTCTTTATAATGCAATCGTCCCAAACGACTTGTAATCAGAAAAGGTGGACAAATACCTTTCCATTTAGAGTTCAGATGAAATGAAAGACATAAGCATCTGATGCCCTGTGAATAAATAAGATATGGTTAAAAGAGGTACTATCCAATGCATACAAAACATGAAACAAATAACTGAGAAGAATTTAAAAGTATGCAAAAGCTACAAAAGAAGGTAACATAGTTATAGAAGGGTTGCTAGCAGCAATCTCAGCAAATCACATACTTCATGCCCATATAGTTTGAAACTGATTAACGTAAATTTATTACTCCCTCTATTCACTGGAATCATACCATTTGATTAAACTACTACTCACGTATAATCAACAAGTGGTATGATTCCAGTGAATGGGAGGGAGTACTTCTTGCGCAACAATAACTCCCTTTAAAAGCACCAATAGTTCATGCTTGCTTTTGAGACAATTCTTAATGTAAATACTATATGCAACTGGTTTAAGGAGTCTCATACTCATTCTCCGCCGCATAAAACACTCTTCAAAAGGAAAGATAAAGTAGTGATAAACTACTGGTTGGAAGAACCAAAATGAAATACATACTTTACTGCCGGGGAAAGAGGATTACTAATTACCGGTTGACTTTTGCAGAACAATTTGCCTTAGAGGTTGATCTTACGGTCTAATCTATTTAGAGCAGCTCCCTCTTCTTTTACTTTCTTGATTTTTTATTTGACATAGCTCAGCAATAACACTGATCGTAGTAGACCGCTTCCTCCTCTTTCTTCTCCATATATGTCACAAACCTTTTATTTCATCCATACAGCCTTCCACCAAGATTCACAACACCCAGTAATTTAAGAAAATAAGAGCACCAGTAAACTTTGTTTGGCGGTCGAAGAGTAAGGTTAGAGTAGTGGCTCCCCTCTCCACTCTCCAGTGACAAGCCCCGAATGATCGAATTCCCGTAACTCCGAACACAGCCCTGTGCAAAAGTTAAAAACAGAGCCCTACTCACAGTACCAACGGAACTCGAGAATGATTTGAAGACGAGTTGGACAAGTAGTAGTGCAATACGTAATATCAAAGAAAACGATCAAAATAGTTGGAAGCCATATCATGGCATACAGTCAGCTAGTAAAGAAGTAAAAACAATCTCGCCTATCTTCATTTAAATAAAATATAAGTATCTAACACAGGGGAACAAGGTATAAGTCACACCTCCTTGAGGAATGACACTGCCTCATCAAGTTGTGAATTCTTACAATAGCCCATCTAGCCAACTCATAGTTGACCAAATCATGAATCTTTAAGTCTACGATAAATGGTTACGGAACAAAGAAAGAGTGATACCATCAGCCTCAAAGCCCTCGTTAACCATTATATCACGAAAACATAATGCATTTCGCAAATTGTCCTTGAAAATGAATCCTCGGATAATTGTATTATAGGTGGTGCCATCAGGAGAGCATCCAATTTGCTTCATTGTGTTTAGGATTCCTATAGCTCTACTCAAAAGACCATTTTTACATAACCCCTTAATCATTGTATTATAAGTTATATGATTGGGTACCATACCTATTGATAGGAGAACAGAGAGGAGATTTTCTGCATCTTTAATATGGCCAGCCACACACAAGCTGTCAATTAGGATATTGTAGATGACAATATCAGGAGCAACTCCATTGGACCCCATCTCCTTGAGCAATGCATTCGCTTCATCAAGTTGTGCATTTTTACATAGCCCGTCTAATAAGGAACCATAAGTGCAAACATTTGGTTTTATTCCATAGATTTGCATGTCATTGACCAGCTGACGTGCCATTGGGATCCAATTAGATTTACACAATCCATCTATGAGTGTGTTATAGCCCACGACATTAGGAAAGCATCCAATTTGCTTCATTTTGTTTAGAAGCTCTATCGCTTTATTCATAAGACCTTCTTTGCACAAGCTGTGAATTAGAATATTGTAGATGTATATATTGGGAGCAACTCTATTAGACTCCATCTCCTTGAGCAATGCCTTTGCTTCATCAAGCTGTGCATTTTTGCATAGCCCGTCTAATAAAGAACCGTAAGTGCAAACGTTTGGTTTTATTCCATTCGTTTTCATGTCGTTGAACAACTGGAGTGCAAGTGGAATCCAATTTGATTTACACAATCCATCTATCAGAGTGCTATAGGCCACGACATCAGGGGCAATCTCTTCCCCAATCATTTCTTGAAAAATGTCAAGGGCTTTGTCAAGGCTTTTAAGTTTAACATATCCATTTATCAGAGTATTATAATTCACAACGTTAGGTCGGCAGCGAGTTTGTACCATTAAATCAAAAACCTCTCTTGCCTTGTCCATTTGGCCGCACAAGCAATACCCAACCAATAAAGCATTATAAGTAAATACATCAGGAGCCATACCTTGTTTAGTCATTATCTGTATAAGGGCATGTGCTTCATCAATCATCATGTCCTTACATTGCATGTGAATAAACATATTATAAGTGGAAACATTAGGTGCAATATTGCTCTCAATCATCCCAACCAACATTTCCTTAGCCTCCGCCTTACGACCTAGATTGATCATTCCTCGAATCAATGTGTTATAGGTGAACACATTTGGATTGATGCCGCCGGTTTTCATAGCTGAAAAGAAGTTCAGGGCCTCGGTTAAGAGTTCATTTTTGCACAGAATATGTATCATGATGTTGTAATTGAAAAGGTCCGAGGGACTAGAATTCATTTGGCGGAGCAAGCGGAAATAAAGGCCATTACCCCCACTAGAATTCATTTGGCGGAGCAAGCGAAGATCACGGGCATTGTCCCCGATCCTACAAAGACCTTTGACCATAGTAACAAAGGTAACTACACTTGGTTGAATGCCAAGCTTAATGATAGCTACAGCCAACAACTTAACAGCGTCGGGAAGCCGGCCATTTTGAATGAGGCCATTGATTAAGGTGGTAAATAAAACATCATCAGACTCAAAGGGATACCCAAGTTTAAGGGACTTGGCAAGGAGAGAAAACCCGAAATCAACACGGCCGACGCGGCAGTAACAATTAGTGAGGATGCCAATGGAATGAGAATTGAGTTGAGTACCGGATAACTCAAGATATCTATAATGAGAAATGACGGTAAAGTGAGGATGTAATCGCTTGAGTTTGAGCATAGCTACTAATAGCCGATTAAAATGGATAATAGAAGGTCGGGGCACAAGAGACATCATCTGGAAGAATAGATTAATAGGAAATTGGAGATTATGAAAACCTAATTGACATTGCTCTCTAACATACCCCATAAACTTACGAGGATCATGAATAGCAATAAGCTTAATATTAGAAGAATTGCAGAAATGACGAGAATTGAAATGGAGATGAGGTTGAAATCGAAACCCTAATTTAGAAAAAGGGGAAGACATTATTCCAGGAAAAAGGAGAAAGAGAAGAAGGAATGATTTGCAGAAACGGCGAGAGATTTGCACAAGTGTTGTGAAATAGAGTAGTAAACCCTGATTGACAGTCTTCTCGTTTTGTAACTTGTTTGCGTACTAAACGACACGTTTCATTAAGAGTAAATGTTTGACGGTCCCCTTGTGCACTTGATAGCCTACGTGCTTGCTAGGAATGTCATTGAGACCGAGCGGTGGTGATGGATATAAGCTCCTCCGTATTTGTACCTGTTAAAGCAATTTTCATATCAGTATCCCCTCCACCACTTATGGCGGGTACACGTTTTCATATCCGTACCTATTCCGTTGGGTGGATATCTATATCCGCCCGATTTACCCACCAACAAATTATGTCATAATTTTTTAGAAACTTTTTTTCATTAATATGTAGTTTAATCACCGTGAAATTGCTCAAATTTTCATTTTTATATTTCCAGTTTAAGATTCCTATATTTTATATAAAAAGAGAATAGGGAGGTGGGGTATTTTGAGTATGCTTCTACCCCTTGACCAGATCATTATCCCCTATTTACTAAAAGAATAGGCGATTCTACCTTTTTTTCCGGCCTAAAAGTTAATCTAGAATTAGGCCTTCTGACTTAAGACACTACACAGGCCAAATGTTCAATCTAAACTATTCCCTAATAAATTTCCACATAAATAGCAAAGTAATCTTAATAGCAATCTGTCTAGCATCTAATCACACTATCAAGCAAATATTCATTGCCAAAAATAAATTTCCTAAATTAATAATTAATCATCATCTAATTATTTTATATATTACGTAAGATTACAGCTATAATTAATAATCATCTAAATATGGGAACTATGTCTAATTATTTTATAATATAATTAATTCATCTAATCATCATCATCTAATTAATCATCATCAAACGTGAGATTACAGGGTTGTATTGTAGTGTGTTGTGACAATATTTTTTCTGTTTTTTTATCACTAAAACTTGGGAGAGACGGCCTCTCACTAAGTTATTAAGAGACCAATCTTTCGTACCATTTTATTTGTATTTCGTACCCCTTTGGTTGTTGATTGTAACATAGTAATTTCGTACCTATTTACATTATAAATGTACCCATTTTATCATTAATCATGATTTGTACCTATTTTATTACCTTTAGTTCCACTTTTTTCTTAAAATTGTACAATGATCTCTCAATAAAGCTTATTAAGACACCGTCTCTCAGGAGACCTACTCTTTTTTTATATAAAATGATTATTTCTTTTTAGTAATATATAGGGCTTTAGTTGCATGTAATGGCAATATTATTTTTAACAATAATTATAGTAGAAGTTAAGCCACTAGATAATTTAAATGTAAGCCAATTGTAGTCAACATCTTTTTTTTACCTAATAATAATATTATATTTTATATTTAAGTAGATCATAAAGTTAAATAAAAAGTATTTTTATTTAATGTCAATAGCTTAATTGTAAATAACTATACGTAACAAAATCTAAAAAATGTCGTGATGTAGCACGGGGTCTAACCTAGTTTACAACCAAGCCACCAACTGTAGCAAGCTTCCTTACGTCTTCACGCATTCCAAGATGATAAATTTCAAGCTCAACTTCACTCGTACCCATAAAGCGACTCCAGAGACGGGTTTTGGCTTGTTTACACTCATTCGGGTCCAAATCTACAATAAATACAAAATAACACAAAGTAGCCAATTCATGGAAGAATAGTATCTTACGGCTTACGCTACTGAAAATGTAAGAGAAATGTGTGCTAATGAATAAAATAAAGTGTTTAAAATAGGCAGGCATCAGACACAATATTATCTCCTAATTAATTCTATACCATAAATACTTTATGCTTATATTATAATTTGTATACAAACAGAATTACAATATTTGTAGTCATATTATTTACCATATACGGAGTATAAGATTCTCAAAAGGTTTGCTATCTATCTCCATTTACTTAAGTAAGAAAATTTTTTCCTCCAAACTTCATTTACTTAAATAAGAAACACAAATGAACATTAAACTATTAAATTTTCATTAAAATATAACTTTATATCAATTAAAACAATTTTTTAATTTGCCTAAAATAAAAGTTTAAATACAAACTGCTAATCTTTGTTAGAAAATGATTTGACGTATACTTTCTGTCTATAAAACAAAAATATAATTGATATTATTTGATTCGTGAAAATAAAAACCATTAAAATAAGTTGAGAAGTTTAAAAAATAAAATCATTAATAAATACATTTCACGACATTTTAAATGTAAAAATGAGTTAATGAATAGTAGATTTATTAAATGTAAAAATAAGTTAATGGCAACATTTTAATTACAACTTTCTCTAACACAACCCTCTACAAATACCTTGTTGTAGCACGAGATCTATACTAGTTATGAAATAATTGTCATATGTTTCGAAGGTTAGATATAAACAATGAAATTGATTTAGTATAATTTTCACATGAATTGTTCACATGTTATTTTAATTAATTGGATATGATTCATTAGAATTGTTTAAAATCACATGAATAGGAATTGTTTGTGTCGATTTGCTTATCTCATATGTATGTCGTGTATGAGTACTATATGACAATTTTTCCCATGTTGAATTAGGGTTTGGTATGAATCATATGCTTTGGTCTTTCACATGTTTAATTTAGTTATAAAATAATTAAATTAGAATTGCATGTTTGTTTAAATTGAGCTAATTATGAAATAATTGGTTTTAATTCGCGAATAATTATTTTTAGATCATGGGAATTGGTTGTATGCTGTATTTTCATGCTTTAGAATTTGTGCAATTTATTTCATATCTTTCGCATTTAATTTGAATCGTTTGGATAACAATTAGAATTAAATTGTGAATAACACGGGTCTGTTGTGGTCAGAATAGGACACATGGTCCGTGCAGTGCACGAGTCTATTTGTTTTGTGTTTATGTCTCTTATTTGTTGTAAATTTATTATTTTAATTGCAGTTTCGATTCCGCAAATTATACAATCAATTATCTAACATGTAAATTATTCCAATCTTGATTCTTATATTGTTACATTGAATTGTTTACATTTGGATTAAATCTCATGTTATCTGTTTATTGGTTTTTATTGCAATTGTTATTGTAATTTAACCCATGTTGTTTGCAGCGCCGCTTGAGTAAGAAGTTTCTTTCTCTCATTTTTGGTTGTTTGTTTGCTAGAATAGCTAATGAACGCACATGCTAAAATAACTTGGAAAAAGTAATTTTTGCATTAAACACCACGTAGAATTAATTGTCACATGTTAGGGTTTAATATGAATGGACGCATATCAACATATACTAGTTCAATTAAATTGGCCATTGTTTGACTTAGTAGAGGCTGTTGTTTACAACGGGCAGGGTTGGGTGTTTGAATGAGCTTCCCAACACGTACTTTCACGCGAATCCATTTTCTCAAAAGGTTTATGAGTTTTCCTTAAAACTCGGTGGCGACTTCAGGTGGTTGAAAAAACCCCGTGGATTATCAAATTCCCACAGCCACATTTTGGCGACTCCGCTGGGGAGTAGTGTAACTTGAAAAGTTAAATAATGGCCATCAATTGAATTAGTATTTCTCTACATATTTTCATGCATAAACCCAATTGAGACTTTAGGTTCGGACCATCTCCCCCTTAGGTCGATTTCAAGGTAAAGAGGAGACGTCCACTATGCCCGATTTAAGTATCAGGTGGTCATTACTGAATCTTCAAGCACTTGTTCTACCATATTACTACGGCCTTATGGGGGACTTGGCTTCTTTGATGAAGTGGGATCATTGGCATAGACCCAATTTAGAAGATTGACCGAGACTTAATTGAGTCTAGGTTCATGCATTCATGCTCGTATGCGAATGACTACTTGCTATGTGAATCCCGTGTCGAGTCTTTTCTTTCTTTTTTTTTTTTTAAAAAAGTCATGTTTTCTTATATCTTATATCTTATATAAAAAGAGAATAGGGGGTTTGCATATTTTTACATGGCCAATACCCCTTGACTCAACCTGTATTTACAGTCAATGCCCTTAACATTATTATTTTATGTTTCTCTTATGTATTACACCGCCTGAAATTTTCCCTTCATCTACCATATTCTATTCTAATTATGTATCCAGAAACTTAGGTTTTGATTTTATCGCATCCATAATCACCCTCAAAATCTCACCTTTGATTTCTTAGATCAATCCAATAATTTCCCCAAAATCAATTTCCAGAAATAAAAAAAAACTCAAATTAAGGTTACACCCGAATCCCCTTAACCACCATCACCACCTACATCACACCGCCGCCATATCCACCGTCTTAGCCGCCGTCGTTGTTGCAGGATGTAGCATCTTCGAATTGATAATGCAGTATATGGACGATGAATATGATATGGAAGAAATCGATGACGATATGCAAGAAGATTTTCGCGACAGAGATGGCGTTTCGGATTCGGATAATGACGAATATGATTTTATGGTTAGTTGTTTTGATTGTTGTAATTTTGCATATTTTTTTTTGATTTTTACCGTAAATTCGTATTTTTGGTTTACTTTCAATCTAAAATTAGTGTGTTTGTTCTGATATTTTGTTCTTTACCGTCTACATACAATTTAACACTTCAGTTGTAACTTAAAACAATCAAAATAATAAAATTTCATCAAATTTTCAAGGAATTTTTGGGTAAGTTTTGAAATTACTCACTTTTTTGTAGATGGGTTGTATCATACAGCATGATGGTATTTTTATTTTGATCTGATTTTGTTAATGATGTTTGATTTGATTGGAAATATTGTTGATATATATGTATGTGTTTGATTTTTAGTTAATCGTTTCATGATTTGCATGCTTTAATTGTTGTTACTATATGGTTAATTTACAAACAATCCTACAAATGTTATTGATGATCCCTTAATCATGCATGAATTCATAAACAATTTGGATTTTATGAAAATAAATAAATAAACATTCAGCTGTGATTGATTTCAAAACTAGAATGATGAAAAGCACTGTCGATGATCTTGGTGGGTTAGGTTTTGGTCTTTTAATTTTTTTAGTTATCTTCTATGTAAACATTAACTTTCAGATTACTGAGAATAGTGAATTTAATTTTGTCACTTCTTTCAAATTTCTGTAGAAGGACAAACAATTGAACTCGAAAGTTTTCATTACAATTCCATTGCTGGCTTGCTGCTACGTTGTCCGCATTCCTTGGTGAAGAGCTACCCTGCTTTATGGTTTTTTGTCGGTCGAGATCGCATTTATGAGGTAATTCATCTGTGATTTTCTTATTTACGTTCTAAGCTGCAAATCGGAAATAATATAGTTGAAGTTTAGTATATGCTGCCCTGAATATAGTATTTTTGCTTATAGGCATACCAAGTGTTCGCTGAAATGTCCCATAGAAAATCACAGCCATTAATTAGGTAATCGAGAGAGGAAACTGTGAAAAAGAAATAGCGGGAATTCCGACTCTGAACAACATGCTGAAACAGAAGAATGTAGACAAGTAGGATTGTAAGACCGTGGCAATTCCAAAAGGTAAAGCTAAATTTGCTGATACAAGGATGGTTAGTCTTTGGTTTAGTCATCCTTGCTTTTGCTTCTTTGTTATTAGTTTTATAAGTGGATCCAACATGGCCAAAGTGAGTAAACACCCTTCATCACCATCTCTTAATTCTTTGGGTTGATTCTTAATTCTACTAACAATAAAACAAAACACGTTCTAGGTAGTAGTTATCGTCCATTTTGCGAGGAATATAGTTTAACACATTTTGTTTAACGAAGTGTTACACCTGTCAAGGTAGTTAGTTCATATTTGATTATTGGTGATCGGTAGCTTGAATGCTTCCCTTGGACTTGTTTTATAGATTCAGCTTTTCATTTTATTTAGTCGACACGGAAAAGTGAACTTGAAGAAGTGGTACTCTCCTTATGCTTAAAAGGAGAGGAGTAAGTTATTTTTTCCATAATTTAGCTAGAGTGTAGCTCCGTATTTCATTCAATCGATTTTCATTGTTACAAGTTGTTTATGAAGGTTCTCTGCAAACTTAGTGATTTGCTTGTCTTATATAAAAAGAGAATAGGGGGGTTGAGATATTTTGAGTGTGCTTCTGTCCCTTGACCACAACCATATTTACAGTCAAGCGACCATATTTTATTTTTCTAAATAATTTTGGCGGTTGTTTCGTTACTCTCTTTCCACATCGTCAAATCTAAGCGGTGCTCTCATAGCTTTAACCAAATTCTTAATCTTCCAGATTAACACTCACATAAGGTATTCGTTTCGGAAAATCGACTTTGAGCAAAATTCTTAGTTACTGCTTCGTTTTACTGCTGTTAATTGCTTGATTTAATTCTCCTTGAAAAAAAATGTTTTTTTTTTCCTTTTTCTGTAACTCAGGTTTTATTTTTAATTTTGTTGGCGATACTTTAAATTCAATATGCTTAGTTTTCGACGTTTACACATGAAACTACCAGCTCTTTCTATAGTGTTATGATACTTTGATCGGTTACTAATTGTGCTTCTTTGTTCATTTCATTACGAGGACTTTGCGGCCGTTTTTTCAATTCGCTAGAGGTGGGACATTTATAGTAATGGTAGCCCTTCAATTGTTATGGGAAAATTGCCAAAGGGAAGTGACAGTATTCTCACTGACTACGTAGTGTCTAATTTTTTTCGTTGTGCAATTCCTCCATGTCAGGTGTCTTACTAATATATGGGGTCATTATCCTTTACCCAGTGGTTCTACTAAATGCTTATTCATTGGTGTCGACAATTGTGCAGGTATGATTACTCTAGATATGGGGCATCTACTTGTAAGGTAGGTTGAAGTTAACAAACATAAGCTTGAAGTTTAAGTTACGATTGACTTCTTATAGAATTTGTGATGGATTTACTGTCAACTTTGCTTTATTTTTTCAAGTAAACAGGTCATCTTCTAAACAAAAACACATGGCTAAATGTGTTATATCACTTATTTCCTAAGTGGGACAATGGATGATACTAATATGGTAATAAATTGCAGGCAAGTGATGCAATATCTGATGCAACTTGCAATGTTGGTATAAATTTATAGTTGTCTGGAAGCTATGGATAATTCTGTGCTTGACTTAACAGCTAGGGAGTTGTTTCACTTGTTATGATGTAGCGATGTTGGATAAAATCGTCATATCTCATAGAGGAATAACTTACTCTCTCTACGTGCTGTTGCATATTCAAATGTAGCGGTGGTGGATAAAATCGCCATATCTCATACAAGAATAACTTACTCTCTCTATGTGCTGTTGCATATTCAAATGGATAAAAACATCTCCGAATCCTTGCTTTTTGATAGAGTTTGATATTTCTTCCCTTAAAACCCTTTAAATTGGAATCTCATACCCACCTTCGTATCTTCGTATCTTTTAATGTCAGTGACGATTCTCTCTCTCTTTTTTTTTTTTTTTTTTTTTTTTTTTTTTTTTTTTATGATTAGGGTATCTGGGAGTGACATACTCGAAGTCTAGAAGCATAGCCTCGGCCCTCAGGCAAATTAACATCCACAAGATTGCTTTTGGAGAAGATTGAATCCACCCAAGTTTTAGCCATTAAATTCTACCTTATTTGCGGGTGTGACACTTCTCTTTAGTCACGTAGAATTGATAAACTTGATGACTATCGAGTACTCCCTCCTATTATATATATATATATATATATTCTTCCCCCTTATTTTTTTTCAAAAAAATTAGAAAATGAATTTTAACCACCCAACACACACTACCTCACATGCCATTGAATTTAAACCACACAAATCAACCTAAAAGAGAAATAAAGAAGAAAACTCGAATAACCGAAAAAGGAAATAGGGAAAAATATATAGAATCGGAAGGAGTATAATATAAGGTGGTTTTAATTACACCGCTCCATGACAACTCTTTGTAGGTTTCCCATTTAGATGATGCATTCGATAGTTTTCAAAACAGTAGGGGAGACTATCAATTTTGAGCGACGATGTTAATGGGTGAAATATTTTACATGAGACATTTGTGTAAATAGAAGCATATGTAAATGTAATTTAAAATGTGCAACGGATGTACTTTGTATATTACTAATATTGTTTGAATAAAGTAAGCGTTTATTTTACTTGACGTCTTTGAATCGGTTTACAGTTTCGCAAAAAAATCAAAAGTTGAATACCGTGTGCGAAGCCGCGGCTTTCCAGCTAGTTATATAAAAAAAAAACGTTTTGTTTTTCGAAATTTGAGTCAAGTTCAACCCATTATTTAGAAAATCTTAGTCCAATTTTTGAAACCCGAACTTTTAAACTTATCTCTTTTGGAAAAAGTATGTTTTCAAGTCAAAATGCTGCCGAATTAGGATTAGAATTTTGACCAAAATAAGCCTTTTATAGCCGGCATGCTGCTCGTTTTTAATTCAATCCTTTTCAATTTTCAAATGAACCATGTTCCAAACCTAACCCAAACCTAGAGTAGAGTTTGAGTCAGTCAGATCAAGTATAGCCTAGTTAGGTTTATGAGTAATAAAGATATACTTTTCATCTCGCTAGATAATATGTTCAAATGTTTTAAGTAATGAATATCATGACTTCATATATATTTGAAGACTTTAGTTTTTTGTTGCTGTTGTAATTTATTGAAAATAGAAGTTTACCTTTACATCCATTATAACCAAATCGATACCTTATCTTAAAGATCATGTAGTTTACATTTGCTAACAACTCTTTTGTGAATGCTGACATACTTAACACGTCATGTTTCCATGGTAATATGTTTGGCGGTCGCAAGCAAACTAATCTTAGACATGTTGTGAGATAAAAGTTAAGGAATTATTTTACTGCGGGGAAAAGCTTTGTCGAACTACTTCATCCATCTAGTATGATGAAGTTGATGTGGAGACAAATAAGTTGTATTAGAAGATTGAAATTTAAAATGTTATTCTACAAATTATAATTATTTGTTTACTTTTATTAAAATACTCATTACAAAAAAATAAAAGGTATACAAATAAACTAGGTAGTTTACCGCGCTTCGCGCGGCCTGTTTTAAAATTTAACTAGTTTTGTGACCCGTGCAATGCACGGGTTTTATCAAGACGCTTCCTTAAAACTTTGTTCTGATACGAAAATTTAATGAAGGGGAAAGAAATAGAGACCAATTTTTTTTCAACTGGTTCACCTTACAGTGTACAACCTGAGCTTGCTCCTCAATTATGTTGACAAAAGTAGTAGTTGGGTTCCAAAGCAGCCAAATCCTCTCATTGGAATGAGAGTTATAATTTGTAAAACTATTGTATCTACTAAATTTATTCTTCAAGATTTTAGAAGCCTTATTTTGCTTAACTCTAGTTTCCAAGAGACCCAAAATGTCAATATTATAATGCTTGAGAAAAGAAATAACCTCTAGATGCTTAAGAGGTTTATTAAAACCTCTAATGTTCCAGGAAGAGATAATCATTGGAGTTTATCAGGAGGATCCTTCCTAGCAGGATTAACAGGGCCAGTATTCACAAGAGAACCAACATCCAAAGATTGGAATCTATTGGGGGAGAGCACTAACACAGCTGCAACCACAGGGGTCTCAGCCACTAAATCAGTAACTCTAGCTTCAGTAGATGTGACTTCTGTCTCAGTAACTACCATCTCAGAGTGGTGCCCTAGCTCATTGCATTCTGAGTGCATTTCTGCTGCAACAGAGGAGATGACAGGAGACTTGGGCAGAGAGGAATGGCCTAGCTCAATACATTTTGAACCAACTTTCTCTCCCAGATCCACTGACACCTCATGAGGAGCAGAGGTATCACCTAGCACATGGCATTCTGAGGCAGTACCCTGACATGGCAGCGCTGGACCAGAGACAACAGGAACCACAACAGGTTAGAAGCCCTATGAGCGCCAGCATTCTTATGCTTTGCGGAACCCTTAGGACCAGTAGTTTTTCCAGCTTTCTGAGTCTTTTAAGCATCCTGAGACTTAGAATCCTGGGGGTCAGGGACAACATGCTTTTTCTTCTTACAGGAAGAGTCAGTGTGGCCAAGTTTCTGACAGGGCACCCACTTATGACAACTCTCTGGACAGACTGACCAATGAAAGGAGCATTAATGATGAGATGCTCAACAAGGTCCTTAGCCACATCAACCTCTATCATAACCCTAGCAAAAGACAGCTTAGCCTTACAAGTGGTTATTAGATCAGCAAAGAGAGGCTTACCCACTTTACTAGCTATCTTACTCAAGGTGGAATTAGTCCATAAAAATGGGTCCACATCAGGGAAGAGTACCCATATAGGAATGGTAGTAACAACTTCCATGATACATGAGAAATCAGGAGTCCATTGCTTGAGAAGTAGGGAGTTAGCTCCAATTTTCCAAGGGCCCTTTTTCATTACCTCATTCATATCATCCTCATAGTCAAATTAAAAGCTAAACCATCCCTTCTTGAAATACTGAATGAAAGGCAAGGGGCCAAAATTCCAATATTTCTGGACAAATTCAGTAACTACCTTAAGAGAAGGATTACCCCTAAGAACATTACCCATGAGAGTAAACTTCCACTTAGAGTTCTCATCTTCATTTTCATCCATATGAATATCAATTTCTGTGGAATTAGCACTTTTCTCATGGTAAAAAAGACTCATACCCTTCTGAGTGTTCTTCTTGGTAGCAGCAGCCCAAGATTTACCAGAAATAACACCAGATTTAATAGGGTTAGGTTTTGGAGCATTCTGGGATGCAGGGGCACTAGTAGTAGAAGAAGTACCAGCAGTTAAGACAGGGACCACAACACTACCAGTCTTAGGACATGAACTCAAAGAAACAGCAGGAACTTTAATGGCGTCCCCTGTTTTCGGACTATTAAACCCAGAGACATTCAAGGGGGAAACTATGGAATTGACCTTAACAGAAATGTCAGGAGCTCCATTAATAGTAGGAGAAGCTCTAGGAGACGGAGAAGCATCAACAATTTCATCATTGACAGTCAAAGAATTACGAAGAGAATAACGTCCAATAGACAAATTGGAGCGAGAAACAGTAAAATCAGTACCATAAAGTGCGGAATCGAGTGAGTAATCGGCAGAAATCCGAGATTTTGGTGGACGACCTCTCCCTTTAGCCATGGCGCAAGAACAGTACAACAATGGCGACTTTCTTTTTAGAGAGAAAAATTTCTCTAAAACCGACAAGAGAGAGAAAGATTATTATTATTATTATTATTATTATTATTATTATTATTATTATTATTATTATTATTATTATTATTATTATTATTATTATTATTATTATTATTATGTTTGTTAAATATATGATATGATTAATTAAAAAATTAGAAAAGTGATGCTACAAATTCACCTAAAAGTTTTATAATTTATCTATCTATCTATCTATACAATATAATAAAAAAAGACAACTTGAATGTAATTTTTACTCCATATGACATTTAATAAACATAAAAAGATTCAAAAGCAGCTTATTTTTTCAATTCCACAATCAAAACTTGCTCTCATAATTAATGGTAAAATAAATTTAGAAAATTGAATGAAAAACCTTTTAAAATTCCACAATTTACTTTTTTGAACCATCGTGGAATAATTAATTTTTACAGTTTACAATATAATTAAAAGGGCAACTTGAATGTCATTTTACTCCATATGGCATTGTTAATTCATAGAAAAAAAAAATAAGTAGCTTATGTTTTCAATTCCATAATCAAAACTTACTCTCATAATTAATGGTAAAATAAATTTAGAAAATTGAATGAAAAAACCTTTTAGAATTCCACAATTTACTTTTTAAACCATCATGAAATTAATCTTTTCAATTATGTCATTTACTTTTCCAATTCATTTTTTTCCCCAATTCCCACTATTTGTCTTTCTAAGTGCTTTTTTATATCATTTATGCTAATATTCTTTTTTTAAGGTGATTGATGGTCTTTAACCATTAACTAGTTTTATTACCCGTGCAATGCACGGGTTAGTTTGGGATCTAGTTCCGGAAAATGAAAGTTGAAACTTTGATCGGTGCCAAGAAAAAACAACACGCCCT
This sequence comes from Silene latifolia, assembly GCF_048544455.1. Lineage (NCBI taxonomy): Eukaryota > Viridiplantae > Streptophyta > Magnoliopsida > Caryophyllales > Caryophyllaceae > Silene > Silene latifolia. The sequence continues at coordinate 9,232,091 of NC_133537.1, read as the reverse complement.
TTCAACCTAGTTAAATACAATCTATGTATCACAAGATGCAATAGCGTCCACACATTTCATATTATTTACGTATGTTTAATTTGCTTTCTATTTATGTTCCATTCAATTAACTTTAAGATCCTTGTTCGATTTTCTTGTTTTTATAGTACCTAAGCATACCCATAAAGTAAATCAAATCGTGTAGAGATTGTTTTCATATTACCTTTAAATGAGTTATCAACATCAGCTCAAACCTTGAATCGAACCAGTTATATAAGCGGGTCGTGAAGAAAACACCTATTTTAACCCATTTCGCCTTTCTTTTTCCACAATCCAATCCACTATCCAACCATATATCAGAAACAAAGGTATCCCTTGCGTTTCTCTCATTTTCAGTCTACAATACCCACTTTTAAGCGAGTCTACTCATGGGGGCACCAATGAAACCACAACGTTTAAGAATTATGATTCGATCAAATTACAAGGAGAGCCTTCTACAATATATTGGGAAATAGATCATCTCCATTTCCTCTCACAATCTATTTAAATAATAATTACCCCTTTTATGCTCATTTTTCCTTTATTTTTATGCATAAATTTAGAATTGTTGGATGTTGCCAAAATGCGATCCGAGCCATTAATAGGTACTTGCCTCTCCATTTTTTTTTAGAAAATGGAGAGAAATTGGGCTCAATATATTGCCGGTTAGCTTTGACGCATGAGTGCATGTTACAACATAGCTATTATGTCTCAAGCCTTTATAATTTGGTTTAGCAATTTGCTACATACCCGAATTATTTGAAAGTTTAAGTTGGAAATTACTTCGTATAGTACTGCAATGTGTATAGTCTTTTAATTGATTCTCCATAAACTTAAACTTGAGATTTCGATCTTATAGTTACTACATTGAGTGGTCAAACTTGAAATTATTTCGTCAATAAAGAAATACCTATAGCAAATGAATAGA